>NC_054879.1:3604084-3970202 GCF_018320785.1 Cheilinus undulatus | reverse complement strand
AGTGGAGACGCGTTCTCTGGAGTGATGAATCGCGCTTCTCCATCTGGCAATCAGAGTCCTGACCTCAACCTGATAGAACACCTTTGGGATGAATTAGAGCGGAGACTGAGAGCCAGGCCTTCTTGTCCAACATCAGTGTGTGACCTCACAAATGTGCTTCTGGAAGAATGGTGAAAAATTCCCATAAACACACTCCTAAACCTTGTGGAAAGCCTTCCCAGAAGAGTTGAAGCTGTTATAGCTGCAAAGGGTGGACTGACGTTATATTAAACCCTATGGATTAAGAATGGGATGTCACTTAAGTTCATATGCAAGTCAAGGCAGGTGAGTGAATACTTTTGGCAATATAGGGTAAGTCCACTGGGTCGAAATGTCTAACGCCATCCCTTACAATTCCTCTGTGGTATGTTAAGCAATGCATGTTGTTAAACGCTTGTTTAATAGTTTCTCCTCTATCTCTGATGTCCATCCAAACTTTATGCTGTTTATTTCTATTTGCTATCGTTGCCATGGCATAATTTTTGTTTACTTGCTCCTTCAGTCAGCTTGCTTCCTGATTGGCTATTGCTCCATACGATGCTTGTGTCTGCTCAGCTGTCCTCACACAAATCCCACTATAATGGTACAAGATAATCTTAAGTACCATCCAATAATCAGGCTTCTGCTGACGTTGGAAGAATTCAGCATGGAAATTCTCTTGGCAGAGAAATGACAGAGTAGGTAAGAAGGTGCTTTTAGAAACTAAGGAATGTTATCTAATAAGTATAGGACAGATAAATATTATCTTGGTTACATGCTAAACATGGAAAACTATGCATGAAAACGTTGAGCGCTGCAATCTGATCATTTCAAGCCTTTCACAGCTGCTGCCATCCATCTTAAGAAAGGCCGATATGAAATGTTCCAGCCAGCTCATGATTTATTTTTTAACTATGAGCTTATTAAAAAACACTGGACTCTCGTAAGATGTCCTCATTAAATATGCAGATCAATATGAAATATTCTCAGAATGGCATGGTTGCCCTTTTATGAATATGTGCTTGGATGCAAATATTTCAGTGATATTTGTTTCAAGCTAGAATAAATGGCATGCTTTTTGTCAAAGGGGAAGTAGCTGACATTTTCACACGTGGGCTAAAATTCATTTCTAGCCAGCGTATAAGCTCTGCAAACTCTGTCGATTGATCAAAGGTCAAGAAAGAGTCTGGTGTGGCCTGTTGGGTGTGATCACCCCAAATTTAATGGTCCGTGTTTGCAGCTGTCCGACATTACAGTACAGCAGTGGTTTACTACTTGGTTTTCCACCAACACCTTCTTAATAACAAAAAAATGTCAGAAAATATCCTACCACTACGATTTATTAAATGAAAACGTTGAATTTTGGACTTTAGAAAAAATATGAATTTTTAAAAAGGACGAAACAAACTCAGTATATCATCACAGAAGCCTTGGAAGGACATGCATGCGTATATGATTTTAATCCTTTTTCATAAAAACATGCACATTTCAGTTCCAAAATATCTCAAGAACCTTAGATATTATCACAGGAAATTAGCTTTGTCCTCCCAAGATGAGATAAATAAACCAAGATCTCTAAAACACCAACAAAATTTACTCATTACCACTGCAAAATGGACTGAAATAAAATATAGGCTACTGACCTGCTTAGGGCTTCTGTGCAACAGTTTCCTTTCTGGCATACATTTATGACCCACTTTTGGGTCCCCACTAATAGAGTACCATTCAGTAGACCACATTTTTCCCCTGGCATAATTAAGTACGTACGCTAAAGTTACTTTAAATGAAGATAGAACTGCAGAAGCTTGGCTGATCTCAATAAACCGTCATCTTCACAACCGTCTATAAGTTTCTATTACCTGTAAATGAAAGCAGCATAATTAAATCCCTGTGATATTGTGATGCTATGGCTTAAAATAAGTATAAAAAATATGAACAAAACCCAGTATTTTCTAATCATGTTAGCATGTGGAGTATAGAGATGACCTTTGTCACACATTCCCTGTTGGATTATCCCATTTTAAACCTTTGCCTCACACATAGCATCACAGTCCAATGTGATCTCTGACCCTAAAGATGTTAATATCATTCTCAGTGTTACTTGCTTGGAAGGCCAGGAATAAATTACTGTGATTCTCAAGGTCAGATAAAATACAGCTTTCCATATGAAACCCTCTAGAGTCCTTGATTCATCACCACTGGGAAATCTTTGAAAAATAGCCCAGAGGTCTTTGGCTGGTGACAGTCTCACAGAGTCCAAACCAAATGAAATGATGTCTTCCTGTGGTCTGATATCACTAAAAAAATGACTGCAAGACTTGGCTCATCTTTGCTTCTCTCAAGGCAGAGTCTCTGTTGTCTTAGTTTTCCTCGAGTCTTTGTTGAAAATCTCAGTGTGTTTCTTTTGAGTTTGAAACGTGATGATCAGACTGAGTGGGTTTGAGGTTTTGACCTTTTGTGTTGTCAAACTGTAAATTTGATTCTGATGAATAAAGAGACATTACATTAGCAAACTGTGAAGTCTTCATCAGTGTATTTATTTAGATGCCTAATTGTTTTGATATTCACATGTCCAACAGTGTCGTAAGAGCTGATAATGTAACGATGATGATGCATAATGTAAGAAAAAAATGTAATAACTGTTAGTGTAACAGAACGCTGAGCAGTTAATGTAACAACTGCATAATTTAAAGACCCTTTAAAGTGAAAATGAATCTGTATTTAGGTTTGTTGTTTGACAGGTCACTGTGTTATGAAGCCCTAAATCAAATTTCAGTCAAATAAAACATCTCTAAGTTTATAAAATAAAGCTTCTCCATTACTCCACTCAGAAGTAATAGAGTGGTGCAGGAATGAGTCCTAAAACGTGGAAGTAAGTTAGCATTTTAGCACTTCCGGTTCCCTCGTCTGAATGTAAAGTGCCAATCTGTGGGCTCGTGACATCATGAGCCCACAGATTGGCCACGCCCACATGAAACCAAGCCAGGAAAGAGTTGAAAGACTTTCTAACAGTCTCAATCCAGAATTCAGTGTCATATAGATCTCAGTAATTTCACATGTTTACAGCAACCATATTCCAACATATCTAGTGTGTTAAGACACAAGCCTTGGTTTTCACTTTACAGAGTCTTTAATAACGTATTAAACTTTGCATCTGATGTGACATTATGAAGAGGCAAAATATTTTTCTCCCAATAGTGTAATAATTTATTATAGAGTTTATAGAGTGAGTCAGTAATTTATGGATTAACATGGCTCATGGTAGCATGTTTCTTCAAACAATAAAGTATTTCTTTTTTATATAATTAATGGCATTAAGTGTGCTGGGCTGACCTATTATTATCCTCATCTTTTGTTGTATTTCTTGTATTTTATTATCACTGGTACTGCTGGGACATTGAGGACACTGTTTAGCTTTAATAAATCCCCTTTAATCCTGTTTGCAGACTTCTCTTCTTTCCTCAGTATTGTTTGTTAGTCCGGCACCTGTTTTACTTTCTCAGATGAGTGTGCATTTCTCCGTTGCATTGTTGTAACACATACCTCAGTATCAGCAACTGCAATTCAACTGCAATGCAAAAGCTTTCATTAACAACAGAAAGTAAGTGGATAAAACTGCTTTGTGTTACTCACTCATAAGAAACTGACATGTTAGTGTGGAGTGTGTACTTTTTAGCTTTGATTTCAGTTAATTCTCCATCCATCCATCTTTTTCTGCTTATCTGAGGTCAGGTCCCAGGAAGTAAGTCAACCCAGATGTCCAACTCCCCTGCAAAACTTTCCAGTTCCCCCGTGGGATTCCAAGGCACTCCCAGGCCAGATGGGATCCCTCCAGAGAGCTCTGGGTCTGCCCCGGGATCTCCTCCCAGTTGGATATGCCCAGTAGACCTCCACAGGGAGGCAACCAGCAGGCATCCTGACCAGATGCCTGAACCACCTCAACTGACCCCCTCTCGATGTAAATGAGCAGCGGCTCTTCTTCCACAATATCTGTCCCAACATTGATGTGTTTCATTGAAGGATGCCTCAGCGGCCATGGCGGCCCTTTGGATATGTCAATTTGAGAAAGGAAGTTGGTGTAACTCTCATATGAAACGTGATTTGCTTCACATTTCACTTACATGATCAGCGTTGAAGTTTCCACTCAGCCAGCTCTCACTGACTGATTAAAAGGTTTTTAGTGTTGTTGCCCCATGGTTGCTAAGATACTGCAGGGACTCGCCTTTTAAAAACCATAGCTGACAGGGAGACCACTCCACAGGTAGCCAAGAGGAGAAAGCTTCAGAGGAGTTATTTCAAAGTTTCTATGATATTTAAGTCCCAGTGTTTTTGTTCACAATCTTTAAATATTTTTTGCACTTATGATTTTCATTCCAAAGGTAATTCAATGAGATCCTTTATTTTATTAATATTCTTATTTTGCACTTTAAGTTTTGTATGTGTGCTGAAAGTGTTAACAGATTAAATAAAATTCTGTCAGTGCTAATGCTAATGCTAATGTTATCCATCTGATAACAATGCATGTCCTGTTCCTTATTTTATTTCTGGGAGCTTCTCCAGATCGCATTTTTTAAGGCATGGTGAGCTATAAAGAGCACCTTTGTGACACTAGATATCCCAAACACTAGATTCAATCTCAATACAGACTTTTACTAAATTCTCCTCTGGAATAGCTTTAATAATAAATGACACTTCAATCTATTGTTCCGAGGGTCCAAAGCTAATGTTGGTGCGTCAGTGTGTTTGCCTTCTCTCTCTCTCTCTCTTGCTCACTCACACACTCACCGTGACTGTTGGTGTGTGTGTGTGGGAGTCGATAAGATAAAGTATCCCTACATGCACTGAAATGGTTTATGTGAGGACTATGAAATTTAATCCTGGAGGCAACACAAAAAACTCTTTCTTAATCTTTGCTTCAATCCTACAGGGAAATATGCTGTTAAATGATGAACAGCAGTCAATACTATGCAGTTTTACGTTGCTTGATTTCTTATTCAAGAGGTAAAAATGTGTGGATAGGCGCGATGAGTCTTCCTGATCTTCTAACTGATAGAAAAATCTTTATTAGAACAAGTGTGCTGAAGATTTGTGCCAAAGGGCCAGATAGGTTTGGGTTTTTTCCTGCCTTAAAAACTTAAAGAATCATTCAGACACTTTATTTTGTATTTACTTGGGTTGTCTTTGTGAAATATAAAAACTGGTTTGATGATCCGAAACATTTAAGTGTGATAAATATGCAAAAAGTCAGGAATCAGGAAGGGGGCAAATATTTTTTCACGGCACTATATATGTCATCCTCTAGAAATCAGAGCTTAAGCCCTACATATGTGAGAAACACTGCTCTGTTGGCAGCTTAGTTTGGTTTTCTTTGTCAACAGAAATGGTTGTGGATGCACAGAGAAGCATATGAACCAGAAACAGTCTGAATAACAAGGGCATTATGTTGTATGCTTAAGGTCTGGTCCCACTGCTGTAACTGTGTTAAAGCATTATACCTAGAAAAAACAAACATTTAAAGGCTTTATTTTCATGTCAACCAAATTAACAATGGAAATTTAAATACCAACACGTTGTTTATCGGATCAAAAGGTAGAAGCACGGAAGTTGAGTTATTTTTGTCTGACTGCTGAGATCAGCTCTACACACGTGTATCTGTAGCTGGGTTTCCATTACACTTGGAAATGCACAAAATATAAATAGCGCAATAAAAAACTGGTAATGGAAACACCTGAATTTTGAAAAACCTCTAAAATATTATTAAAAAGTTTTTACGCTTTCATGAGGAGGTTTTTCAGGCGTTTCGATGTAGAAATAGATCGCAAAAGTGTAATGAAAACACTTTTTCCCCATTTACACGTCACGGGACGTGACGTACGATGTCACATGACCAGTCACTGCAAGACAGCATGGCACGGTACGTGTGGACAGAAGAGGAGACGAGACTTTTCTTAAAGGAATGATTTAACATTCTGGCAAATTCACCCATTGCCATAACTCCTATAGTCTTAGTAATAGGTTTGTTACCTTTAGTTGTCTGTGCAAGCTATTTTTAGATCCTCGCTGCCGAGTTGGGAGCTGCTGCCCTAACTCTATGGAGTCTTTCGGTATTCCGGCTTTCCCTCATCAAACTCATCAAATACACAATCCATCAATTCCAAAACGCTCTCATGGACAAGTTTTAACCTGCATATTCACCACGCTATGAAATAATCATGGAACATTATGAGACGGAGATGTTTTAAAGTTAAATGCAAAGCCAGAACTACATCCCAGATGCACTGTGTCACTCCGCCCAGTGGTTTACTCGGAAAGTAGTTCCGAGTATTTGCTTCATGTGTTGTAATGTTACATAATTATACGTTATTATTTCATAGCGTGGTGAATGTGCAGGTCACAACTTGTCCACAAGAGTGTTTTGGAGTTGTTGGATTGTGTATTTGATGAGTTTGATGAGGGAAAGCCGCAATACCGTAAGACTCCATAGAGTTGGCAAGGCAGCTCCACACTCAGCAGCGCTGATCTAAAAATAGCTTACACAGACAACTAAAGGTAACAAACCTATTAGTTAGACTATAGAGATTATGGCAATGGGCGAATTTGCCTAAATGTTGAAGTATCCCTTTAACATCATACTTACACCCTTATACGTGGCTTTTGCCATACATACGGTCTTTACCTCTGAACTAGCATCCGTTGCTTTCGTCTTTTGTTCAAAATTATCAAGGCCCCCACCGTAGATGTAACCAAAAACGTACCAACACGCAACAGGTTTGAGCGTCAAGCTTCCCTGCAGCAGATTCACACGAGATGAGATTTTACAGGAATTGCAAGGCCTATGCCCAAAACTCCCTTCAATGGAAATGCATTCAAAGTGAAATTGTACTTAATCGAAATTGAAGAATTATTGCTTTTATTTTGCAAAAAACTGTAATGGAAACCCAGCTTTAGTCTCTGAGTGACTGAGTGAATGAATGTTACTACTGTTAGAGTAATAGCATACAGCTGGGTTTGCTTGTACTGAAAGCTGTCAGTAATAGCTGCCTCCACTGCTGAAAATACCTCAGATATAGCTTTAGCATTGCATCTTTTTGACTAGAACTGGACCATGTTCCTGTATGAACTAAAGAAAAACAACAATCCTTATGCTTCTCATGTTGGGAAAAGTGTTTTCACTCTTCTGCTGTGTGTTTGATAGGGGAAGAGGGCTTCTTGTTGTGTGAATGCTTGTATTCAAGGCCTGCTAGTGGAGCAATTAGCCTTCAGATTAGCTACAGCTGCACTTTTGTCAGAGCTGCACAGCATTTCTTCTTTAAATCAAGCACAGAGGACATGCATGAGTATGTGCCTGTTCAGGGGGAAAGGGTTACTTGTAAGAATGGTTGTATTGAAGGCCTGCTAGTGGAGCGATTAGCTCCGACTAGCCTCAGTTTTGTCTGACTTGGACAAGGGTCTTTAAAGGGATACTTCAACATTTTGGCAAATTCGCCCATTGCCATAATTCCTATAGTCTTAGTAATAGGTTCGTTACCTTCAGTTGTCAGTGCAAGCTGTTTTTGATCGCCGCTGCTGAGTTTTGACCTGCTGTGCCAACTCATCGTAAGCAGACAATATTCCAGCTTTCCCTCATCAAACTCATCAAATACACAATCCGACAACTCCAAAACGCTCTCGTGGACAAGTTGTGACCTGTACATTCACCACGCTATGAAATAATAACGTATATGTATGTAACGTTACAACACATGAAGCAAATACTCGGAACTACTTCTTGAGTAAACCACTGGGCGGAGTGACACAGTGCAGTAGCCGTGTCTGGAGTGTAATTCTGGCTTTGCATTTAACTTTAAAACATCTCTGTCTCGTAATGTTCCATGTTTATTTCATAGCGTGGTGAATGTACAGGTCACAACTTGTCCACAAGAGCGTTTTGGAGTTGTTGGATTGTGTATTTGATGAGTTTTATGAGGGAAAGCCGGAATACCCTTTGGTGACTCAGTCTTCATATCTGGCACGGCTTCTTCAACAGGACAACAAAACAAGTCTATGAGGTCTCACTAATAGAATAATAAAGGAGAGGTCAAGGTCATATAGAGTTAATTCCATGCTGTATCAGGTGGTAAGGTATTATCAGTGATAAAGAACTGAGGGCTAAGCCCTCTCAGTTCTTTTTATTACAGCTGGGCATTCAGAAATCATTCTTGGCATATGATGACATTTACGATATGGCCCACAGGGATACTGAATATTCTAAGTTAAACCTTTGGCCAGCCTCTCCTGTGGATTCAGTGTGAAGCCCCAAATGAGATACAATGACAGTATTCCTGCCAACATTTTTACAGCGAATGTAGAGCTTTGTGTGAAACTGTGGCTGGATCAATACTACCTCTCCTAGGATTTCTTCCATTTTCAGATAACCTCATCCCAGCAGAGAGGGCACCCCCACCCAAGCACCAGATGTGAATGACAAGGAGGCAGAGCCTTTATTTAAAAAAAAAAGAAAAAAGAAAAGAAAGGCTTGGGTCTCTTTGGCGTGGTTACAAGACAAGAAAGGATTTATTTTTACATTTAACATGTCTAACCGCCCTACTTGTTTTTCATTGTTTCTCATTTGATTGTTAACAATCTTAAACATTTATCAGCAGGATGTTTTCTAGAATTATATCTAAAACAAACACTAGTTTAGCTCCAGAGATCCGTGCCCATATTTACGAACAGCACAGTTTATTTAAAATGTCCTTTTTTTGTACAGATAGCAATTACGATTTGCACACCATATTAATTAAATAAGTGGGCTTTTTGCTGCTTTTTTACTTTTTTTGGTGGTAGTGGGGGTTTGTGTGTGTGTGTGTGTGGGGGGGGGGGTATCATATTCCTTTCAAATTTGTTAAGTGACAAGTTTAATTTTTGAAAAATGTTTGTAAATTGCATGAAGGTCATTGTGTCTTTATTGTACAGAACCAGTACTGTACGAATATTCGCACCATTACACCCCTAGTGGAAAGTAACTTGTCACAGTTACTGAGATCACTAATTGAATGGTTTTTGTACACTTGAAATCAGTACTTTTAAATAAGGTTTAACCAGAATAGCTGTTTTTTTTTTTTTACAAAAGTACAATACTCTTGTACCTTTCCTCCTCTGTTGATTACACAGTAGCACACAGAGAATGATTCCACATCACAAAACAGTTAAACTGGAGCGTTGATTTCTCAGTGTGAAACTTTTCTGAGTTGATTTTAACTCTAAAGTTTAATTTAACTTTATTCTGAGTGAACTGGTCTGGAGTTTTTTGACAGTGGTGATCGACAAGCTTTAGTTCAACTTTGTAAAGAGTCAATTAAATAAGCTTCACCCACTTTGATTTCAAATCTGGGGGGAAATGTGGGGTGGAATTACCCATAATGCCTTTGGGCAGAGTATTCAGATGTGTTTTGATGTTATCTGTTGTACAGTGATCCGTTTGTGTTTTCTTTGCTCATATTTCTGATGTTTTTTGGTTTTTTTTTGATGTGAGACATATTTGCATCATGAGTGAAGTTATCCAGTGAGTTAGAGTTCCCATCTGACCTTGCAAAGCAGATAGATAAGCCCGTTTCCGTGATTCTCACTGGCAAATACAACTTGCAAAGCTCCCATCTGAACCGTCTGGGCCCGGTTAGAAAGTGACAGGACCAATCAGCATCGAGGGGCAGTGCATGGCGGAGTAATGACGTAAACGAGCAGCATCAAGAGGCTGGTGCAATTATGGTGGAAGACATTAGTGTGGATGCTGCTAAAGCGCCAATTTTATCAGAACTTGATGACATTTCTTCGTTATAATAAGAACAAAGAACAGCAGTGAGTTGACAAAAGTCATGTACTGACATGTCTAAAGTCACGATGATTCACATAACACAGTTCTCTATGGAGTTTACTCCTCTGTAGCGGCGCAACTCAATTAAGGGCTATCACCATCTACTGATAGTGACATCAGCAACAACCTCCAGAGGACAGGAGTGAAGGTATCACCATCTACTGTTAGTGACATCAGCAACGACCTCCAGAGGACAGGAGTGAAGGTATCACCATCAGCATCACTGTTAAAAGAAGACTTCATGAACAACAGTACAGAGGCTACACCAGAAGATGCTAACCACTCATTAGCAGGAAGAAGAGGAAGGCCAGGCTGGAATTAAAGATCTACTTATGATCTCAAACATACAAGCTCGTCTGTGAACCACAGTGGAGGTTATGTCATGGCTTGTGCTTGCGTGGCTTCTTCTGGGACGGGCTCATTAATCTTCACTGATGATGTAACACATGATTGAAACAGATATGAACTCAGAAGTCCACAGAAACATGCCGTCTGGCTATTTAAGGAAAGATTCAACCAAACTGATGGAGAGATTCTTCATCATGCAGTAAGATAATGAGCCAAAACACACTGGCAAAACAACAAAGGAGTTCATCAGGGGCAAGAAGTGGAAGGTTTTAGCCTGGCCAAGTCAATCTCCAGACTTAAACCTTAATTACTTTTTTACATAGGGCTAGATAGGTTTGGATTTTTTTTCCCCTTAATGACCACAAAACAGAGGTACTAACTGAACCGTGAGCGTCACACCTGTCTTCATTCGTACAGTAGATAGGAGTGCTGCTTTTCTGCAGCCAACAGAAGCCCTGCTACATACATGTAGTATGGGTGCTGCATTGAAACAGCCAGGGGTGCTGCTGTTATACAGTTAATAGAAGTACAGCATTTATATAATAATGAGGAATGTTGCTTTCATACCACCAAAGGCTGACTGCCTTTAAAGAGCCAGTCTGAGCACTTCATTCATACAGCCAATAGGAGCAATACAATAAGGCTGACAGGAAGTTCACTTTCAAAGAGCCAGTTAGACTCTAGAACAGCCTTAAAGTAGACACTAGAAATGCTGCTTTTGTACAGCCAATAGGAGTGCTGCATTCATATAGCAAAACAGTGCTGTGCCATAATTAAGCCAATACAAGAGCAGCCTACAGTTTTGGCATTATCACTCTCACTTATAAAATTTGAAATCAAATGCCTTGGGAAATCTATAACTAGAACATTTCACATTTTTGGTTCATTATTCTTTTCTAATGTGACCTGTGTGTGTTTCTGTGTGTGAAAGCTGTCAACCAAGATAAGATGTCCTTTAAATGAACCCACTCACACATGGCCTACTATCTCATCTAATGTAATCTCTATCAAAGGAAGGATGAAGGCTTCTAACGAGGGGCCTGCTCATCAATAACGAACCCTGTATTTGTTGCTTTATCTCAATTGCTCCCTCCTCCTGTTGCAAAATGAAGAGCTCAGCACACTCCATCAGCTGATGATCATTTAATGGCTGTGGTAACAAAGTCTTCATTACGGTTATGGTGGACTTCTGATAGAGATGGCTGACATTTCAATCTCACAGTGTGACCTCTCTATGTGAAGGTTAATGTCTGCCACATCCCCATGGCTCCTCTTGTGAACAGGAGACCTCACATAAAGTCATGTGTGGCTCACTCCCTGCCAAAACAGCTTTAGAAGAAATAGAGAAAAAGACGGCTCTTATTCCTGTAAATATGTCAGTGGTAATTCTGACAGCTATTTTGAATTTAGTCTTAGTCTTTAGATTAAAATGAATTTTAGTTTGGCCACATTTGATGTTGTAAGTGAGTGATGAGATAACATATTAAAACCCCCATCAGGTAGTAGCTGGGGTGGAGGTTGTTATGACTCAGTCATAATTTACTGTACTGTTTATTTAGTGTATTGTTGTTGTTGTAGTGGAGCGTAGTTTTTCCTCCCTCTCTGTGTCTGCGTGTGTCCTCTACTTTCTGCCGTGCTGCAGAAGTGGTGCTTTCTAATTGGATGGGAGCTGAATGCACGTAGAAGCCGCTGACTGGAGGAGAGCTGTTACACATGAAATTAAAATTGAAAAATAATGTTTTTTTAATGGCAAATATATTAGAAAGAAAGTCAAAATCATGATTTTAAAAGGTCAAAATATGAAATTAAAATTGAAAAATAGTGTTTTTTTAATGGCAAATAATTTTGAAAGAAAGTTTGGAGTTGAAAATATGAGGTAAAATACAAAGTAGTTTGTTTGAAAGGTCAAAATGTCACTTAAAAATTAGAATTATGAATCTTAAAGCTCAAAATATTATTTGAGAAGTCAAAATGATCCCTAATCCTAAGTTTGAGTCCTAATTGTGAGAAGCTAAATTGAAATTTTACTCCTTAATTTTTCAGATTTCGTGACTTTACAAGGATTTCTTAAATCATCAAGGATAAGTTCACATTTTCATACTTGAGGAAAATCTGCAGACCTCAGACTGATGGACCAGTTAGAACAGAAATATGAGGTCATCTTGCCGGCTGGATTTAACTGTTACACATGCCGGATTTGGCCCCCGGGCCTTGAGTTTGACACCTGTGCTATAGTAAGGCATGTAAGTGGCGCTGCCACAGAAATGCACCAGAGACAAAGAGGAAAATTACTGAGCAAGCTCAGCCACAACTTTTCTCTTACACCAAACTTTCTTCTGGCTGCCCTCTGTGATGGATCTGCGGACTTGTGGCACATGTTCTCCATGACCGTTTGTGGCTCATGGTGGTCGTAGAGGAGCAGAAGATTTGGCTGTCATATCTGTCACAATCAGGTCCTGTTGAACTTTGAACCATGTACTCATGGCTCTAGAAACATGGAGAGGGGGTACTGTCATCTATACAAGCCTTAAAGCCTCTGACAGCATCAACAATAGTAAACAATGCTGGTCTTCTTTGAACATTCTTTTTTGGCCATAGTTCAACTGCATGAGAAACTTTTACCTGACTTCAGTCAGTAATCATAATCATATGTGGGTGTTCCTGCAATCCTTTGTACCCTGTTTCACTTTTTCTGCTCTTGGGTCACCTCAGGAAGAGTCTTAAGAAAATCCAAAGTGCAAAACATCATTATGGCAGTTTTTGTTGGGGTTAAAGATTGAAATGAGTCCTGTTTGACCCCGCCATGACAAGTGTTAGAGAAGAAAAGGTCGTTGTTTCCTAGATCTAACCATGCTGATCGCACATAAAAGTAGCAGTCAATCTCTTTCTAAGCTTCAGTTGTGAAAAGCAAACTGCAGTCAACAATGAATCTCAGCCCTCTCACCTGCATGTCAATCAAACATGCCATCCTTGGAGCTTGGATTTTAAAGACCCAACTGAGGTGTTTGAAGCAAAAAAGAAGAGAAGAAAGCGCCTCTGAAGGTGAGACAATTATACGCTTCATTGGCTGATATGTTGGCAGGTTTATAATTGAAAAGCCTGATCACCTGTGCTGCGGAGCACATAGGCCACTTTTGGCTGATAACTTTACTTTGATCGTTGCTCGTTGTTGAAGTCTGATTATTTTCCTAAAGAGGTGTTAAGTGTCGTGTCTGTATCTGTAAGGTGCTGCATTTGTCACTGTCTTTTGATGGGAATGAATAAGTGTTAAAGTGACAGGCTGTGAAAGAAGAACGCAGAAGGCTACTGAATAAAATACACAAGAGCCTCAGTATTTACAGAGCAGGGGTGTCAGACTCAGTCACAGCAGGGGCCGGATTCTGAATTTAAGGCTCCGTCCACACGGAGACGAAAATGATATATTGCTGTTTCGTTTTGAAAAAGTTTTCCGTAAAGACTGAAGCATTTCAGGAACCACTGAAACAACTGAAAACGCTGTAGTGCGTATGCCAAGCCTGTATGTGGCGCTGTAACTCTGCCACGGAAATGCACCAAAGGAGAAGAAGAGCATCAGAGAAAACTGACACAAACTTTCTGCTAGTTGGCCTTCTGGTTGTTCTCTGCGTTGGATTTAAGAACATCTGGTGTATGCGTTTCACGGTGGTGATAAAGGAGCGTCAGATTTTTCTGTAAAAGCCATAACAAGCTCAGTAGCTTCTGCAGCACCAACACAACCCTGTAATCCGCCATTAATGTTTTGGTCGGACGCATGCAGGCGCCTTAAGGGAGATACGCTGTGTGTGACGTAATTGTTCCAAGAAAGATGTGGACAGCCGTCCACATGGAGACGAAACAGTAGTATTTACGGATTTATGCACTCTGGGACCCGTTTTCGAAAAGTATGGTTTACAGTCACCCGAAACCCGAAATTTCAGTGCGGATGAAACGCCAGTCCAACAAAAACTTTTGCGTATACACCTGAATTCGTTTCCGTGTGGACGGAGCTTAAGTGTAACCTGAGAGCCTAACAGGGTCAACATTTAACCATAAACTTTCAACCGCATTTTCAACAGTAATGAATTACTGATGTTAATGATTTGACAAAATAAAGTTTAAAGGCTCAAAATCTGAAATAAAAAGTCAACCTTATTAGTTCAGAAGGTCAAAACGAGAAATTGAAGGTCAAATAATGTTTCTAAAAGGAAAACATATGAGATAGAATGGCAAAATCTAGAGATCAAAAGGTCAAAATAGGAGATAAATTTGAAAATATAAGTTAAAAGGTAAAGATATGAGTTAAGATTTTAAACTGGGAGTTAAATGAATTTATTTATTTATTCATAATTTTTATTTTACAAGAAGTGAAATTGTGGTTTTGATCTCTTAAATTTAAATGGACATCATTTATAAATTATGTGGCTTATTTCTTGTCAAATGTTTAAAAATCCTCTCGTAACGGTAAAAACTACACTATAAGTGAACATTTTATCCTAATCTGGACACAGACTGCCCTATGACATGAGAGGTCGGCATGTTTGGTCTTGGTGCAGCACTAAAAGGCTCCAAAATTACGCACAGGCGCCACAGTTTCTGACGCGTGCTTGGAGGTCAGATAGAACGGACATGCAGAAGAAAGACTGTCGGATCCTCCTCTCGCTCTCTCTGGACTCTGAACTGATCCCAGACCAGGAGAAATAATCTCAGGGTGAGATCAGATATTGTGGACAACAGGTTGCTGTGTTTCAGACTGAATGTATTTTCATAATGAATATTCCAGCCCTAAGTTTAAATCAGTTTGCTGCTGTATGATCAATTCTTTCAGTTATTCTTATTAATAGGCAAAGAAGAGAACAGAGGGTGGCAGAGATCAGCAGATGACAAGAAGTAAACATTACACTGCTGATTAAACTGTCCTATGAATTATAGGACAGCTTTTTCTAACAGATCTAAATACAATGTTAACACTAATGTAAAACTTGTTTCCAGTCATTGTTATTAAATGTTCAATAAGAGCAGACCTGCATACATGAGATATGCATGAAGGAACAACGTGCAAAAACTTAGCAGGTTTTCAGAAAGGCGCCCACAGTTTATAAAGCAGCATCAAGGTTTATTATCCAAATATTTCAAAGCCTAAAAGCCCTTGGGCATTAGGCATTTCACAAAGCCCTGTGCAAGAAACTCAGTGGGAATGTTCTCCCACCTCTCTTTGGTCCATCCACAGTGACTCCTGCATGTCCATAGGGTGTCCACTGGATGGAAGCAAGTCTACCAATAACGCATCCATCAGCAGATTCACCAGTTTCCCCCTAGAAGTGCATCTCTAACCTTGCAGAGCAGATGGATTTGTCAGTCTGTCATCAGGCAAATCCATCTTGAAAAGCTCCTATCTACATCGTTCTGCCACATCAAACTTGTTTTGGACCAATCAGTGACATTTGAGGAGAAGGAAGTGGTAGCTATGGGCGGGGTTTATTTGAACCGAAGGCCAATAGCAATGGCTAATGCTAGTGTGTGGCAAGTGTAGTTTCTGTTTTGTCGAGTTTTCTCTCCTCTCCCTCCTGCAGAGCACGTGTGCATGGCAGGGGGCGTGGCTAGCTTCCCCTGCTACTCAGACATAAATGCCTGGTCTTCACTCCACTTCTCTGATGGGTAATTCTTTCCTGTTTTTGTAGTGCCATCACACTTTTCACTTCATGAAACTTTACGATACTGACCCACCTTTCTATTTGTTTTAGGCATACTGCTGGTGGCATCTTGCCAGTGTTTATTCTTAGAGTTTTGTCCTTGAGCTTGTACAAACTAGCCTGCTCCCTATCTCCACTGCCTTGTTTTCTATTGTCTTTTTGGAAATAACCTTTTCTTTCCTTGAGGGAGTCAGTCTACTGCCTTTGGATTTTGATTTACCAGAACCTAACACCAGCAATGCCACAGACAGTAATTTGTGCAATTAGTACAATTAGTGTTGAGTGCAACACAACAGTTTTCCAGAAGGCTGACATTTCTGTTCTGATTATATTTCAATAGTTTTTATTGTGTACAAATCATAGAATAAGCATTAAATATTGATTTCTTTAACACCAGAAGAGATGGTTTAGCATACATGATATTATACCAGATGGTATCACTTTTTGTTGTGTAGTGTGGTGAAATGTGCACCTGCATGCCCCTTCTTTATTTACTTGGTGTTCAACATTTTCTGTTTAAAACCTTTAACAGAACCAGAGGCTTCCATTTTTATGTGAAATCTATTGTAGAGAATATATTTTTGTATCTCAAATGATAAAATATTTGTATTTAAACCACTATTTTGTCCTTCAGTATTATGAAACTTTATCTATATCTAAACAAATCTCTGTCAGATCTTGCACGAGTCTTTAAAAGCATGGCCACAGCTTTTGGTTCAGGCAAAGAGAACTGCACAGACAAACCTGAATCCTGCATTCTCACCACGTAGTGTGAGAAAAGCAAATGCTGAATTCAGCCAAAAGATAGATTACACATAAGCTGCTGCCACACAAACATTACTGAACTGTTTTCTGTGTTGCTACATTTGGAGCAGGTCTGGTTTGAAGATGATCACTATACCATGACATCAGGATCAGACCTAACACACTCTAACAATAATCTCCATAAACGTGGCATATCTGCTGCTCTGAGAGAGCTGCCAAATTACTGTGAGATGCTCAGAGATCCTGTTCCCATTCAGCCCGTCAGATTGCTGAAATCCCTGCTCTGCTTGTGTGACACAGACTTAATGGAGGAGATCTCTCAATTTTGCAAAAGCACTGCCAGACTTTAAAACAGTGAGGTGATGTTTCCAGACTGAAAGGAGAACAGCAGCTTGTTGGTTTGCTGCTTTCAGGATATTTTCTACCGTGCACACACTTTATTTTTCTCATGTAAAGTCAGCAGCTCTGTCCACTGCCAATGAGTTTACTGCCCCCAAGTCAAGAAAGAACCAAAGTCAAAACCACTTGGGCCATGAAAGAGGAATAGTCAAGGAAGGCCTTTATGGAAATTACAAAGAAGCACACGATAGCCATGAGGACTGAACATGTGAGCTTTCTCTCAAGTGGGAGCATCAACAGATGGCAAACTGACTTCCAGCATCACGAGTGTGCCAAGCTCACCTTTCAGAAAAGAAAGAAGTGACTCCTTGTGGAGTAGCTGGATGCAGTTAAGGTCATTTACTTTCCGACTTTGTTCTTGGTTTGGAAATGTTTGTGTCCTTGACTTAAGATTGAATGATGCTTACATAAACAGCTACAAATCAGCCCATAATAGCATCAACCTTATTCATATATGTCCCGACAAACTGGTGCAGCATAATGGCACCAGACTTTGCTCTCAGTGGCCAGCTCCACATCAAAGAGTTCACAACATTAACCTGTAATTTTCTAGAAATTTAGCCTGGGGACCTACAAGTTGATTTCAAATATTTGATCTTTTTGGGTATAAAGCAGTGTTTCTCAAAGTGTGAACAAAGGCCCTCTGGGGGTCCCCGGAGGTGAATGAGGTAACAGAACTTGAGATTTTGTTCATTTTATTTTAAACCACATTTATTAAGAGAAATTCAACATATAATGTTGCGTACATTACTTTAGTTAAACCTGAAGTGATTTTTCTCAGTTGATTCTTTAAATGAGTTAAACTAGACTCATGTATTTGACCAGTGTGTATGAACTGTCTATTTAGTCCACTGATGATCACCCCTGTATATAATCATAGTGGTATTAGATTCACATTCTGGGCCCACTGGCATGCATGCAGTAAACCCAGCTGTGAGCTGGACTGTTATGAGTATGGAGAGGACTGTGATTGTCTCTGGGAGATCCTCCACTCCTCTGTCTCTGCTGGGATGTTCTGGGTTTCACCTTTATGCACACAGATGAAGAAGGTTTCCTGTCTCCTTTTTTTCTGGACTGTCTGTTAGGAGACAGCTGTGAAGAAGTCTGTAGGAGTGGACATTTGTGAAGGAGACAGACTTCTTCCTCTTTTTCTTATCTGCCAGTTGTTTTTTTGGAGACCCTCCTCATCAGCATTCATTCAAACTAAAAAAAATATATATATTTTTTTATATGTGTAAAAGGTAATAACATATTTATGTACAAAACACACCGAAATCAGGGGTGGAAAGTAACTAATTACATTTACTCAAGTTATTGTAATTGAGTAGTGCTTTTTTATTGAGTGATTCAAGAAAGAACAAAGATAAAAGTGTCTGCTAAATGACATTGAAACATGTGTAAGATGTCATGACGCTGATCTCACAAACACTGTAACACCGTGGAGGCAGGTGTTGTTCAGATTGAAGCATTTTATTGTTAGGGTGTTGTCAGTCTTTGCTTAGTGTCCCATAATCTAAGCAAGGATGAGAGATGCAGCCTTTTTCTTCAAACAGCCAAAGACCAGCGTCATCTTAACCGAACACCCATGATGACTGTAAAGAGAGAGCACAGGGGGGTTACTACTTAACTACTATTCATTCACTGACTGCCAGTCATAATCCAAGTCCAGACCCCAGATCTGAAATATTAGATGCTTCACTGTCCTGTGTATTAATAAATGCATGGAGCTGTCCATGGTGCTGAAGCGGCAAACACATCAGTGATTGTGCTTTCAGTCGCTCTGTGGTTCCTCTCTGGTCAGTCTCAGTCTGGATCTATTGTATCCTCTTATCTTTACACTATATTAACTATATTACACTGTACTGAAGGGCTGATATGGAGAGGGCAGTGGTGTTCTAAAGGTGAAATACTCAAAATAAGGCTGAACAATACTGGGGAAAAGGGCATTGTTATATCTATTTCCTGTCATGCACACTCATCTGCCCTCATATTAGGTACATTTGATCTACTGCTTATTTCAACACTCTAATCAGCCAATCACATGGCAGTGACCAGTGCATTTAAGCATGTTGGTGGCAGGAGACCACAACAGGTGCCAAACGTCCTTGTCAACTTTTAAAATTTATTTTGTAAGTTGTGTTAAATATTCTCCTGCAGCACATCAGGATTATAAGAAATTATCAGTGCCATTAGAGAATAAAAGTTTCAAGGAAAGCATTTGTTGGGTCACAGAGTTTGTTTATAAAGATGAACATTAGATAAGAAAATACTGTTGATGACGAAAATCATAACTGCAGAACATAACACACCCCAGGGGTTTGTTAATTGTACTATGTGATTCTGCAAATTATTTTCTGTTGCAGTTAATGTCTCTATAAATAATGATCTTTTATGAAGTAAAAATATGGCGTTAAATGCTATGTTTTGGTGGTTGATTTTTCAGGTTCATTTATGCTGTGGCATATTCAAGTTTAGAATAAAGCTGGTACAAAAAGTCATCTTAAAGTTAGGGATGCAACAGAGGACTCAACTGTCTTCTCTGTTGGACCAGCTAGTGCTGTTTGTTTGAGCCACAATCACATTTATGCCATGACAGGCAGGGTGTTTAGTGATAAAAAGTGAGTTTCATTTGCTCGTCCTACATGTAAACACTTCAGTCTTCGTAATGTTTAATTTTCTAAGTCCATTCTGCATTCAAGTTCCTGATATTGCTTTTCAAAATAAAAGTCTTCCAAGAAAATGAAAGAAGCAGATTGCTGTTCAACACAAGTCTCATTTAACTTAAGATTTTGCCTGGGTAAAGGCAGATTTTCCTTTCCACTGTAACTTTTCTAAATGTTGCTTAGTGCTGAGCTCCATCACCCACCCTCCACTTGGGGTCCCAGGGGGGCTGGTGCCTATCCCAGCTGTCACTGGGTGAGAGGTACACCCTGGACTGGTCGCCAGTCAATTGCAGGGCTGACGGACAGACAACCAGGCATGCTCACATTCACACCTATGGCCAATTTATAGTGCTCATTTCACCTAATGAGCATGTTTTTATGGAGGGAGGAAGCCGGAATACTCGGAGAGAACCAATGCATGCACGGGGAGAATGTGCAAACTCTGTACAGAAAAGCCCAGACCTGGGAGTGAATCAGGAACCTTTTTGATGTGAGGCAGCAGCGCTAACCGCTGCTCCACTGTGCAGCCTAGTGCTAAGGTTGGTGGATTAATGCTGGGTCTCAGTGAAGAATAGAACAAAGAGTCCAGTCTATTGCTGCTATCTTTACAAAGTGTCTCGAGATAACACTGGTTATGAATGGGCACTACACAAATATACTGCATTCTAAATTATTACGTAGGCATGATTCCAGGTAAACCAACGTTTGATTTTTAGTTTTCAATTACAGTTTTCAACTGTGCTGCTTCTCCTGTTGGTTTACATTACTTACATCAGTCTCAGGTTTGGTCATTAGTTTGTTAGGTGAGTCTAATTAAAGGTAAACTACTGTAGGAGGTTGTTCCACGTTATTTAGCAGGTCACAAGTTTCATATGCAATTTAGAGAAAAGAGATGTTTTTGCAGATGGAAAGCCTGAAATAGTGCAATATGTTGCAAGAGGTTTGAAAACCCTGGATATTTCAGAAAAAATGAAGAGAGCTGCTGCTGAAGTCCCAAGAACCTCTCAATGCAGGGTCCTCCAGAGGCTTGTTGATGTGTGTAAAGCTGTATTTCATACACCCTTAACTATGAGGAGAAACAACTGCAGTGGGCTCAGAAATACATGAATATGAAGACTAATTTTCAAACCATGGTCCAAATATGGATGGAGTTCTGGACGGTTGGTGGATGCCCACCATTGTGCCAACGAGGCTGCAAAGTCAGCGAGGAGGTGGTGGAGAGATGTTTTGGGCTGGAATTATAGGAAGTGTGTTGGTGAGCCCCTTTAAGGTGCCTGAAGGTGTGAAAATGACCTCAGCAAAATATAGGAGCTCCTCACTGCTCATTTCCTGCCGTGGTATAAAAAGAAGAACTGTGCCTTATGGTGTAAAATCACTTTCATGCAAGACAACGCACAATCCCATTCTGACAAAAATCCCACTGAGGCCTCGGCTGCTATGGGCATAAAGGGAGAAAAAGCCATGGTGTGGCGACCATCATCCCCTGACCTCAACCCTGCTGAGAACCTGTGGACCGTCCTATGAGGAAGCTCTATGAGGGTGGACGGAGGGCAGTTTACCTCCAGACAGCTCTGGGAGGCAACTTTGGCATGGTTAAAGGAAATACAGGCAGAAACTACACAGGGACTTACAAGTTCAGTGGTTGAGAGAGATATTAAGGAAGAATCAAAGAAGGGCTCCCATGTTACTATGTACAGTGGCTTGCTATAGTATTCACACCCCTTATAATTTTCCCCATTTCTCACTAACAGCCACAAACGTAAATATATTTTATTGGGATGTTGTGTGATAGACGGACATAAAGTGCACACCACACTTTTCAGATATGTATTTGTAAAAACATTTGACAGCCATGTATAATGCTCCTTTCACTGCACAATTATGCACCACTTTATGTTGATCTATCACATGAAATCCCAATTAAGTATATTTATGGTTGTGGTTGTAACATGAATAAATATGGAAAAGTTCAAGGGTTATGAACACTTTTGCAAGCCACTGTAACTGGATCTTTAAGAAGTTCTGATTGAAATAGCTTTGATATGAGAAAATCACCTCCTGCTATAAATTAGAACAGATTTTTGTTTTCAATCCTTTTGAAACTTTGAGTGTTATGAAATTATGTTTTGCATAATCATTTGGAACACTGCATTTTAAATTATTTTGCCATCATTGTTAATTTTGTTGAATAAAATCTAGATTACATTTCAGTTATTGATGAATGAAAAATCCTAGTGACTGCCGGTTATGTGGACTACTTAGGAAAAATAACCAGCAACAAAAAAATAATTTGAAATGGAGTGTAAAGATTGATCAATATCAAACATTACACTTTTTTATGGTTCCTTTTTCATCCACTAGTTCTGCAGTTTCTTTCAAAATAAAATCAGGTTTTTATCCACATAAGTGAAAACCTTTGACTGGGTTACTCATACGAGGTAAGTTACTAAACTGGTACTGATGAAAAGCACAACTCTTGTCACACTCAGTGCTCAAAAAATAGAATAAGAAATAAAAAACAGCCTTGAACAGTAAAAACTGTAAATGCAATGATAAATGTAATTATTCACTCTACAGCAGTTTTACTCAACGCTGCTCAACCAAAGAGCCAAACTGTTGAAAAACACATTTGAAAGAGCCACAATGTAAAAGGTGAAAAGTGGCAATTAAAAGAAGTTATAGGTGGCAAAAATGGTCGAAAAGCAGCAAACACTGGGAGAAAAGTGATGAAAAATGGATGGGAAGTGACGAATAAAGGGGTTAAAAGTGGAAAAAACGTTGCAAAAAATGAGTGAAAAGTGACTAAATGGGCAAAAATCAGAAAAAGGTTGGGAAAATGGGCAAAAAGTGGCATTTAATTGCAAAAGTGAGCATAATTGGGTAAAACATGGCACAAAGGGGCAAAGAATTGCAAAAAGCAGGATGAAAGTGTCAAAAAGGGGAGAAAAGTGAAAAAAATAACTGGAAAAAATAGGCTTAAAGTGGAAAAAATGGGTGAAAAGTGGGAAAAAAATGAGTAACAGCTGGCAAAAATGGTCCAATAGTAGCAAAAACATGGAGAAAAATCAGTGAAAAGTGACTAAAATGAGCAAAAAAAAAAAACAAAAACAAAAACAAAAAAAAAACAGAAAAAGGTGGGAAAAATGGGCAAAAGCAGGAAAGAGCAGCAAAACGGGAAATTAGTGGCATTTAATTGCAAAAGTCAGCTTAAATGGGCAAAAAAGGCAAGGGGGCAAAATTGATTAGATTAGATGAATTAGAGTTGCAAAAAATTGCAAATAAGGGCAATGGAAATATACAGACAAAAATAGAGATGACAATTACAGCCTACTGTGTAAGTGTGGGAAACAAACTGATTAATGTGACTCACAGTGGATCATTTCTGAGGTCAAATTTTCCTTTTAGAGGTTTTTGGGGGAAATAATATTTCAAATTAAGATACAAAGAGTGACAAATCATCACAAATGAGCCACACGTTGAGTATCACTGCTCTACAGTAAAACTTAAGGGTTAGCTGTGACTTAGCAGCATTAAGCTTGTTAAAAATGATCAGCTGTTTATAATAAAAGACTACATTGATTCTAAGAGTGTTTTCACTTTGAATTCATTGTCTGTGGACACAGTCCATGCAGTCATTATATATCCTTACAAGAGAAGAAAAGCAGTCAGATCATATTTGTTAATTCTATCAACTAGTTTTTGTAAAATTGACCTTTTCTTTCTTAATCATAAAACATTAAGTGCACAAAGACAACAGGGATTAGAAGTGACTGCCTTTTTGGTTTTCTTCTCATGAAGAATCAGGTTATGTTTTTATAGGTTTTGACAAATCTTTCCTACAGAGGTGGCGTTTGAATCTGGGGAAAGGTTCCCCTGGGAGCCCTAAAAAATATACCATATCTAAAGCAGGAGATGTTTGCAACATGACTGAGCATGAAATCCACAGAGACTTAGGGAAATCAGGAAATTAGTCCAGGACTCTACTCAAACAATGAAAGACGGAGAATTATTACAGTACACGTTTCTGCAGGAGAGTCCAGAATAACGTTGCTCAGGTAAATGGTCAAACATGCTCTAACAGTGAATGGGTTAGGTTTTAAAAGCATTATAAAAGTTAACATGACAAATGTAAACAACATGTAAACAGGATAAATGGTGTATGTTGTCTTTTCTGTGTTGATCGGCCTCCTCCACACATTAATATTGGAAAGGCCGTTTGACAAGTCTGGCTGAGTACAGCCCTCTGCAGTGATGAGCCATTCTCCAAACACAGGCAGGAAATGGATGAATCTGTTCATAGGGCTGTCCTCATATTGTAACACCATCTGCTCCATGGCAGACTGTCGAGGGGTTTGCCATCAATTTGAGTTTGCAGACCAGATTTTGCATCCAACCTTTAAATCTTACTCTGTTGCATCTTAGAGAGTCGTGTGTTCACACTGACACATTTAACACTGGTGTTAAGAGTTTCTGCTATGCACTGATGTGAAAAACAACATGAGAAAAGGAAGGTAGAGTGATTGTCTTTGCGTTAGATATCTACATCCATAGAGTTTCAGTGGCTTCATTATTTATTGCATACATTTTATTTTCCCTGAATTATTTGGAAAAAAGCAAGACGCGTTTAAAACTTACATAGCATTTCCTTGATGCAGGGTTATTATACAAAGCTCATTTTAAAAGTAAAAACCCTTTAGAGCAGCATGTTTGTTACCTATTGTGAGCTATTAAACACCCATTATTATACCTGAACTGAGCAGAGGTCATTTATCTCTCCTTTTATATTGAATTAAAAACAACCAGATAATAAATACCCACCACACCTTCCTATAAACATAATTTGTCAACAGGAAAAAGGAAAAGTTTCTGCATGCAGAGGGATAAATAAAAGCTCTGTTATTACAAGATTACACCAAACCTATCAATAGGTCGTCTGACCTCATCCTGGGAGGAAATACAGGGAGGATTTTAATGCTCAAAAACATCTCACACTCTCATTCCTTACTTTTACCAGCCCCAGTGGGTCATCACTCGCTTTGTCCAAGCAGCTTTGTCTTCCTGTTTCAGCTGTCTCACAGAAGTCTGCTGGTTGAACTAAAGCAAAGCCAACAGCAGAGGAGACAGATGAACTTTGTGGCAGAGATGGGACTGGAAAAGTCAAGTGGGTTTCAAAAGTGCCCAGGAACATGGCCAAAGGTTTTCAAGGACTGCTTCAATGTCATGATTTGAAACAAAGATAGATGCGTATCTGAAGCCTGAAACAAGGCACTGATGATTCAAGTCAGTCCTGCCGAGAAGGCTTAGAGACCGTTTAAAAAAAGAAAGTAAAAGAGAGAACTAAATGAGTGGGGTAGGGATGGAATGAACGTTGTTGAAGAAATCCAGTGAGCAAATTTGTCACAGACGTATCTAAGTAACATGTTACTCTCCAAGTCTCCATTATTATTCAGAAGATTGATCAATTTGATGATTGAAATATTCTTGCATGTAAATGAATGTATGGTACAGTGTATTCGTGTGCATTTGTGCTGTAAAAGATAAGATTGATGACGTTTGTGTTGAATATGTTATGTGTGGTGCTGTCCATGGTGCTGAATGACATCCGTCACTTCTGTCACCGCCATTGCTGCGGTGGACTCTCACCACTTAATCCATGCTTTCTAATGAAAGTTGACTTGTAAAGTGAACGTTTGGTCTTTGAAAAAAATGTGGGACTGTATTTAAAACAGATTCTAATCACACAGGAAGGCACAGATCTTTTTGGCTTGTAGGACAGCACAGACTTGTTTACATGAAGCTGGTTAGCATGCTCAGGGCTATCCAGGCTAAGAGCAGTGAAGACGTAACTTCAGATGGATTAACAAGAAGAGGACAACACTAAACTATCAACTGTGGGCATTTTTTTTCTTTCTTCAACTACTTCAAGAACCAGGGTGGTTGGATTTTAAAGTCCTGGAGTCATTTTGCTCGGCCGGCCACTTCTGGGAAGGTTCACCACTGTTCCCAGTTTTGTCCATTTGTGGATAATGACTCTGACTGTGGTTCACTGGCGTCCCAAAGCCTTGGAAATGTCTTTGTAACCTTTTCTAGACTGATAGGATTCAATCACTTTGTTCCTCATTTGTTCTTGAATTTCTTTGGATGGTTCTTTCTGAGATCTTGTAGCCCACTTCACTTTGTCTGACAGCTTCTATTTAAGGGATTTCTTCATTCAACACATCTGACGGTAATCAGGCCTGGGTGTGGTCAGTGAAACTGAACTCAGCTTTCCAAAAACTGTGGTTAATCACAGTTAACTCATGATTTAACAAGAGAGGCAATTACTTTTTCACACAGGGCCAGATAGGTTTGGATTTTTTCCCCCCTTGAAAATGAAATAATCTTTCAGACACTGCATTTTGTATTTACTTGGAATGTCTTTGTGAAATATAAAAAGTGATTTGATGATCCAAACGTTTCAGTGTGATAAATATGCATAAAAATCAGGAATCAGAAAGAGGGAAAATACTTCTTCATGGCACTGTAGTTCTATTTTAACCCTTGTTAAACCTTTATTAACCTTCTTTAATGTGACAAATTCACACGGCACGGCCCTCTACTTTTATATTATGTTGTATAAACTGTCTCAGATTGGCTGCATTCACTTCATGAAGTACTCATGGAAATAACCTCAGTACAAAATAGAAATCAGGTCAATTTATAAAGACTGTTTTATTTAATCAGTGATAAATGCTGATGGGCTTGACTGTTCTTTGGTCTTTATTTAAAAAAACATCAGCTGTGTTAATGACATCACAGGAGTACGGCTGTGAAACCCTTCCCTAAACAACTTGTTCCCTTAGATATTATTTTACTGTATGCTTAAGCTGCTGAAATTTAAAGTCTTCATTTCCCTTTGAGGTCAGAGGAAGGAGAACGGGGTAGTTTAGACTGTGATTATCACTAAATAAATGATTGTTATAGCCCAGCCTTGCTCTGTGTATTTATAAATGTTCCATTATGGCTTCAAACATTTCTATAAACATGATCTGTCAGCTGAGGATCTCTACTGACCGCAGTGAGCATCATCAAGATGTAGTTATTAAAAAAGACCACTATTTTCACCTGAAGTAACACTGTTTGCTGCTAACTGTCCTCTGATCTCTGTCAACAGCTCATCCTGGAGCAGCAGAGACTGCATACCCCCTGCATACACATGCATACCCTCCATAGGTGTAAGTGTAACATCGAAAAAAGGAAGTTTCTGTTTTTAACCCTTAGAGCTCACAGCTATGATTTTCACCATCAAGTCTCGTCTGGACTTTTTGTCTTTAAAAGCTTGTAAAACATCAACACTGTGGTGCACAGTCAAGCTCTATACATCCTTTTTTTCAGGACAACCTGGACTTTAAGAATACATCTACTACAGTAATGTCACTTGAATTTTTAAAAAGTTAAAGGCTAAAAATACAACAAAAAACTAATCGTAATTTGAAACTTTTTTTATCTATAACACACAGTGACTAAGCCTTTTCTCTGCACAGACTTGTTCTCCATCTCTCTGGGACACAACGCTGAAAAAAATTCACATTCTGTGACTAACGGTTTTCAAAATACATACATATATACAAAGAAAAAGTCCATGCAGGGTTTTTTTGTAGTTAGATTCATTTGTGCCATTCCTCAAAGCAGTAGACTGGTCGACTGTCCCTCCCACAATGCATTGTGGTAAACAACATGGCAATGCCCTGGACAAAAAGCTGAAGTAAATGATTGAAAATGGATAAAAAATGGATTGAAAGACGCTTATTATCAGATCTAACAATGTGGATTCAATCTGTAATGACCCCAAAAAGTCACTGAAGTTTGGGGCTCGCTAGAACGGCGTCCTTTAGGGCTACGGAGACATCAAGGGTAACAAACAAACAGGAAATTATGTTTCAAAAGTTAACAGCGTTTTTCATAAACTTGTCACTTCTTGTTATTTACGACAACACTGTCCTCAGAGACCCCAGAAAGTCAGCTAAGTTCTGGGCTCACTACAAAATGTTCCATAAAGGCCGGCTCACACTACACGAATTCAGCCAGATTTAAGCCCGACTGCAATGTCGCAGCCCGTCGTCAAAACTCAGGCCCGATTTTGAGAGTCGGGAACGACAGACGGTCTTGTAGTGTGACATAATGAACGACGCGTCCAAGACTCCTTACGATTCCTCACGACCACGATTCAACAAGACAAGCATGTCAGAAATTTTCGTACATCGTTGTCTAGTTTGATACCCTGACCTGACGTTAACAACGTGAATCCTGACGTCTACTAACAGGAGAACATTTGCTCCTTATCTTTGCATCATCATTTACAAGATTTACCACTTTTATCCCCTTTTATTCCCTAAAACTAATGTGTACATTTTATTTTATTTTATTTGTGTTATCACATGCATACCTTAAGTTGTATCTGAAGGAGAGCCAGTCCATATTGTCCTCCTTTTGATACATCCATACATCTTATCCATAATCCAATCCATAACTGTTTCTTTTTTTCCATTTTTTTTTTAGCAAAAAGACCAATCACACAGAGCGCTTCTGTTGTAGCGTGATTGACACTCTTTGGCCCGCCCCCCAACAACCTGTGAACTCGCACTTAGTCGAGGAGGCAGTGGTGACGTCAGCATACGCTGAGCAGTCCGGACCACTCTTGCAGTGTGGCCAGGCTGTTGGCCAAGAAGGGACAAGATTTTGGTCGCATGGTCTGACATGGTGCCATCGTGAACGACCAAATGAATCGTGTGGTCTGAGCCAGCCTTAAGAGCTACAAATGCATGCACAACATGATTAGAAATGCACAACAGAGAGATTTTAGACATAACAAAATTGTGTACGACCTACTGTTCAAACGTTACCAAGTGATTTATGAAGGGATGTGCCAGCAGCACGGATCCGTGCCTGGAGAGCTCTAAAGAATAACTGTAACTTGAATAAATCTAGTTGTGAGGATGAGAAATATGCATGCTTTTTCAGCAATATTGCATATCACTTCAATAACAGCTATTAAGTAAATGCTGGAAAACCTGCAGGCACAGTCGACTGTTTGCTTCAACAGTCGGTGACTAGTCGACCAAAACTGTCGTTAGTTGCATGCCTATTTTTGGGTTCACTTTCACCGACTCCCCCTCAGGGCAGTGGTGTATATTTGATCTTGTGGTAACATTCAGTTGTCTTTTCTTTCACACCTTACATCTTATTACCATCTATGTGATGATACAGCACAGTCACAAGTCAACAAGAGTTGAATTGAACGGTATGATTTCTGGATTTTTTTCTATCCTGGTTTCTGGTTGAGGCTCTGCTGGTAAAATTAATTGCACCGTCTCAGTTTCTTTTGACACGAGGAGGAATATTGTGAGTGGGAGCAATGGACTGTGTCATTTTAATGCCCAATTTCAGCTTGAGCTCAGACCTCCTGCCAAGCAAATCAATTGCTTTTTTACTGCTGGGCCTTTGTTGATGAATTATGTCAGACAGAAGAAGCAATAAGCTTTAATCAAGGCCACAGTGTGTTCATCTCTGACATATGAAGACAATTAGAAGTGTGTAGACAAAGTCTTAAGGTAAATGTAAGGCTGTAGAAATGGCCAGCCATAATACCAGAGTTACTCATCTGTTCCTCCACTGCACCAACATATAGCCAGCTTTTTTACCTATTCTTTTTAGGTACACTATCTTTGTCCGTTTCTATTTTGTTGTCAGTTGTGTTGTAAGTGCTATTAGTACTTAGACCAACCTATGAAAGGATTTAAAATCCATACTGCGTGTAAAAGCTCCACAGCATAGAAACAACAGATCAAATGGTCTTCACTTACTGTGGTATTGTTCTGTCCTGTTTTTCCTCATAGAGTTTATGATGCAACAACATCAATGCCTGCATAGTTAATGACATGACAAGAAAACTCTGACACATCAAACTGTGTTATTCAAGTTCTCTAATGAAATTAAACTGATCACATACTCCAGAGCTGACTTCCTGCTGTGCAACCACAGCCAGCTCAAACTTCACTCAGAATCTCTCATGTGTACAGTCAGCTTTAATTAGTCTGCCTATTTCTAAAGGAGGAGCAGCGATAGCGCTGTGATTTTTGTTTTACATCCTAACAGTGTCTCACTGGCCAGTGCAGATTTAGTGCAAAGTTGATGCGTTTCATTGTTTGGAAACTGGTTTAGCTCAGCAAGAGCTCATGCAGGTCATTCTAGTACTCTGACTCTTTTATTGTGAAGCCATGCTGTTGTAGCCCGTGTAAGGATGTGGCATTGCATTGTCTTGCTGAAGTAAGCAGGGATGCCCCTGAAAAAGACGTCTCTTAAAGGAGGCACATTTTGCTCCAAAACCTTTATGTAACTCAGTAATACTGGTACCTTCACTGATGTGTCGCCCATGATAACAGATGACGGCTTTTGAAATCTGCAATGATAACAACCTGGATGAGTCTGTTCCCTGTTAAGTCTGAGCAACACAATGGCTATTATTTCCAGAAATAATCTGAAATATGGACTCATCAGACCACAGAACACTTTTCTTCTTTAGCCAGTCCATCTCAAATCCATCCATCCATCTTTTTATTAATCCAAGCATCCATCCATGCACCCATCCATCCGCTCATCCAACAATCCATGCATCCATCCATCTAAGCATCCATCCATACATACATACATACATTCATCCATACATCCATCCATCCATCCATCCATCCATGCATCCATCCATCCAAGCATCCATCCATCCATCCATCCATCCATGCATCCATGCATTTTTTGGGGAAAAAGTACAAAAAACCTCTTTAATGTCAAAGTGAAAACATATTCCTAAAAGAAATGTCAATTAAATAAAAACATACAAGGTAAAATAAGTGGCTGCACAAGTATTCACCCCCTTTAAAGTGACTGATCTAATTCAATAGCGGTCCAGCCAACTGGAGTTAGTAGCCTCCAATGAGTGAAATGGGGATTACCTGAGTGCAGTGAATGTGTCTGGCACTTGTGTCTGGAAGAGAAAAGGTTATTGAAAAGGTATAAGTCAGAGGATGGAAAAAAAAACATCTTCAAAGTATTGAACATCCCCCAGAGTTCATGTAAAATCCATCATCAAGAAATGAAAGACTATGTCACATGTGTAAATCAGACTAGATCAGGCCGTCCTCACAAACTGAGTGAGCGTGCAAGAAGGAGACTAGTGAGAGAGGCCATTGAGACACCTATGACTACTCTGAAGGAGTTCCAAGCTTCAGCAGCTGAGATGGGAGAGACTCTGCAGACAACAACTGTTAACCAACAGTTGTTGTCTGCAGTCAAAGTTTTATAGGAGAGTGGCAAAGAGAAAGCCACTGTTGAAGAAAACTTAGATTCAGTCTGGACTAGAGTTCACCAAAAGGCATGAAGGAGACTCCATGGTCAAGAGGAAGAAAGTTCTTTGGTCTGATGAGACCAAAATGATACTTTCTGGTCATCAGACAAGATGTTGTCTTTGACAGATTTCCAACACTGCACATTGACACAAACACACCATACCCAGTGTGAGGCATGGTGGCAGCATCATGCTGTGGGGATGCTTCTTGACGGCCAGCCCCAGAAGGCTTAGGATAGAAGAGGAGGCAAGAGGATAAAATGAATGCAGCAAAATATAGGAAAATCCTGAAGGACAATCTTTTTCAGTCTGCAAGTGAACTTGGTCTTGGGAGAACATTAAAGGTCACATATTATGAAAAAATACACTTTTTCAGGCTTTTCTAACAAAAACATGCCCCTAGCCTGCCCACCGGAGTGTCTAGAAACTCTAGCTTGGGGTGGTGTGTGGTGGTAGCAATGGCTGCAATATATTTGACAACAGATATATAAATTCAACATATTTGTCATGTTATTTGTGTCTTTCTACTGTTTATACAAAGGAAAACTTTATGCATCAGCTCTTACAAGAAATCAAAATGGAGCCATGTAACACTTTAAAGGTTGTCAACGCAAATTATCAATTCTTAATGAAACTTCTAAAGTCTGCAGGAAGTCTCCTGGCAAAGAGGAGTCTAAGACCAGACAATATTGGGGTTCTTGGACTGCTTCATAAAGTTTTATCCCAATTATCAACTGAACTGGCCCAGGGAACATAAGTAGGCCTCATGACCACATTCCTAACACCTCACAACAGACCACTGTCTCTGTGTGTTGTGCAGTAATGGAGAAGTCTGGAATCCAGTTTTTCATTGCGCTGTAATATCAACACACATTTCTTGACAACACCATAGAAATGTTAACCTTTTAAAATGTTATTCTGAGTCATGAGATATTACCTCAGTGGAGGCCTTTCAGGAGTTTCATAACTGTCTAAATGACATCAGTGCTTTTACTTCATAAATCTGCTGATGTAACTCTGCTGAAAGAAGCTCTATTTCTACTGTTCAACCAATCAGCATGCAGATCTTACCAGGCCTAAGATCTGCACAGTAGAGCTGGACCAACTCCTTCCAAACAGGAGTGCCTTGTTGGTTTGGAAACACTGACCTTGAGACAATTTTCTCTTTTTCTGACACGACTGTGGACACAGGAACAAGTGGGAGCATATCAGTGTTCATTTTGACAGCTATTTTTAATTGTAGTCTCAGTCTTTAGATTAAATGTCTTCAAGCTTTAGTCACATTTTAGTCATTTCTAACCTTTACAGTTTTAGTCTAGTTTTAGTCAACAAAAACTCAAAATGTTTCTAGTCTAGTTTTAGTCCATAAAAAGTCCTCACATTTTAGTCTTTACTATCAGTTCAAGCATTTATTCTAAGTCTGTAGGCCATCCAAATGGGAGGCCCATGGAGGTCAGGAAATTCATGGTCAATCATAAAGTTAAGCTAAGATAACCATATTTGTTTTGTTTTTTTCTTACGTGAATAGTAACCAACCTTATAGAAACAACACATAATCTATTAATTTATTCATGCCATAGTATAAAACCTTCTTAAGACAGAATATAAATGGGTTAAATGTGGTAAAAATGTGTTGCAAATGCAGAATAAATGGTGGAAAGTGGCAAAAATGGATTATAAATTGTTAAAAGAGCCAAATAAAAAGGTAAAAAGGGGTTAGAAGTTGCAAAAAAGTGTAAGAAATGGTGAAATGCAGTTAAAATTGACAAAGATTGGCATAAAAGTGGTAAAACGGTTCAAAAAGTGAAAAAATGGGGCAGAATGGATAAAATGGAATTAAAGGGGGTAAAAAATAGGTTTCAACTGGCAAAAACTGGTTAAAGGGGAAAAAAAGATAACAGGCAAAATAGGTTGAAAGTGGCAAAAAATGGGTTAAAAGAGACGAAATGGGTTTTAAATGGCAAAAACTGCAGAAAAAGTGGTGTAAAATGGCAAAAACTGGTCAAAAGTGGTAAAAATGGCAGAAAAAGGGTAGAAAGTGCACAAAACTGATGAAATGTGGCAATTAAAAAACTGTATATCACACATTTGACCCTATTATAGCTTGAAACACTTTTTAGCTCCCAGTGAAGTAACTGTTAGCCAGGATAGCTAGCACCAATGCTGCTAATCCAGTACACATTAATGAAGTCAATAAAGCAGAACTGGGGAGGGTCCATTCTCTGGGTTTGTCAGGGGCCGGTCAAATATGTGGGTGGGCCGGATTTATTTTCCATCCTAAGTCTGGTCCCAAACCATGGTTGTGTGTTCTCTGGCAAACCTGGGGTCCCTGCTTTCTACAGCTGAGAGGCAGAAGAGCTACAGATGCATTGTTTTGTTAAGATTCACCCACAGTGATCCTGAATGTCCAACAAAAACTAAATTACATTTTAGTCTAGTTTCAGTCATCTCGACGAAAAAATAAACATACTTTTTTCCATGTTGGTCATCAGAGATCTGTTCATTGGCTAGCCTTAGTCTAGTCTTTCTGTCGACGAACATTTTCAGTCATAGTTTTAGTCAACAAATTTAACACGTGGGAGGAAGAGACAAAGATGCAGTGGGGCTCAGATCTCCATTTGTTTATGTTAATTCTTTTAATAGAAATCTTGTGAAAAATTTTCATGTAACAATAAAAAACTTGAGGAAAAAAGATCAACACCCTTGCAAGCAACACAATAACTACTTTATTGATGTAGTGAAGGGATGTTTTGATGAAATGACTGAAAATGCAAAAACAATGTATTCATAAATTAACATTCACAGGAGAATTGCTCACTGTGCAAATTTTTTTATGTATTTTTGATATTTTATGTGTTTATGATTAAATGAATCCTGTCTGCAATGCTTGTTTCAAGATCAACTGGCATGACTGCAGTCCTGACAGGTGCACTATGCAGACTAACCCCGGTTTGTCCTGTTGTCACCTGCAAAAGACAACAGCACACCTGCAAAAGAAGGACTTCAACCCTCTCCTCCTGGGACAGCTGTTATAGCTTTTATAAATTAAGCAACACACATTGTTGGGATTACCAGGGTTAAATTAAAGTGGACTTTTCTTTCCAACCTGCACCTCTGTTGTCCTCACAACAGTCAGCTAAGCCACCTTCTGTTTGTCCTCCTCACTGTCAGATCCACCTCCTGCTGTCTCTCCTCTCCATTCTCCTCCCCCTGGATTGTTAGTCAGCGCTTCCTTCTTCTCGTAACATAACCATTAAAAAAGATAATACTGTGCTTTCACAAAGTCAGCGACGCTGATGTGTTTCCACCACAGCTTATTTTGCTAACGTTTCTGAGCGTTGGTGAGTCATTGTATCATGCTGAGACAGCATTTTTTTCAGCGCTGTGCTAGGCCGAACACTGATGAGGCTTTCTCAATCTAACTATCGTTTTTCCCCTATCTCCAGTGTATCAACATTCATTATAATGCTTGGTCAGAACTCGAGGTCAAATACAGTTTATTTCCAAATAAGTAATTCTCCAAACTATAAACAGAGAAAAGTGTCACATCTCTGACCTCCTCTGAAATCATGACACCTGTATATCACGTTTATCTCCCGTGTATCAGAACCCAGCTGGGGATTCTCTGTTATTGATACTGGTGGAGTTCACCTGACAGCCATGATGTCACTAATGTGTGGTATTTCTGAGGGTTACATATAACCCCCTTGAAATTCTGATCTTTTAATCGCTTGGGGAACATCTAATCTCCCTGCCTCGTGATGCCAGAATAAGGACTGACAACAAATCGACTCTTCACCCATCGCTCAGTGCATTCAGAATAGCTGGACTCAGTACAAGCCATGTCCTGCAGGATGTTTGTTTCATGCAGCATTATTTTTCCTGAGATATAAATCTTTGATGCAGTGCTGTTTATCAAGTTATCCCAAAATCCTTTAACCCATGCAGCATAAATCCTGTCCATCATAGCCTGGATCAGTCCAATCAGATACGTTCTAGGCCTTGACCATATGCATCCATGTGTGCCACGTTCATCCACGCTGCACACTCTGAAGCCAATCTCACTCTCCAGTCAAGTGCGTGTGTTTCTACTGTATGCACAGTTGCTTGATCAGGCCAGTCCCAGATGTGCCACTCCACTCTGCTCTGCTGGAAATCTATCGAGTTACTGAGTCCAGCTGCTTGGGGCTGAGCTCAGAAATGGTTCCAGTAGAGTATGGAGCACTGTCAGAAGGAGCACACACAGAGCAAGGCACACACAGACGGATGCACTGTTGTCTCAATAGTAGGAATTTGTAAGCAGGAGTTAAATAATCATTTTTATCATAGCAACCCTAGAGAATGTATCGTAGGTCCTCTAAAGCTTGCCCACACACATAAAGATTTTTAAACTTATTTTTCCAGTGAAAGAGGCCCTACACATGGTGATGAACAATCACAGATTTCCCTGTTTTGTTCACATCATGTGTACAGGTACATCTCAAAAAATTCATGAAAAGTTCACTATTTTTTGTCACTTGTTTCAGAAAGTGAAACCCATATATTATGTAGACTCATTACATGTAGAGTGAAATATTTCAAGCCTTTATTTCTTGAAATGTTGATGATTATGGCTTACAGATAATGAAAACCCAAAAATTAGTGTCTCAGAAAATTAGAATATTACATAAGATCAATAAAAAAAGGATATTTTAAACAGAAATGTCAGGCTTCTGAAAAGTATGTTCATTTCTATTCGCTCAATACTTGGTTGGGCCTCCTTTTGCATGAATTACTGCATCAATGCGGCGTGGCATGGAGGTAGAAGCTGCAGTTGCTGAAAAATTCTTCGTTCCATTGATTTTATTTATAGTATCATGAATATATTTCAATCAGGAGAGACTGACTGATTTAAAGATAACATTTCATTTTACATATGTGATGATGAATTATATTTGTTAACATAGATGTGATACTGAATTGTTGTCAGAGTCTCTTTGGTGCTTGAACTCCACAAGGACATAGCGTGATCGAAGGGTGTCCGCCCTGAGTGGCGGATAGATCTATCCCCCTGTGGAGTCCAGACACTGGTGGTGGTGGTGACGGCTGAAGATGTCATCTTAGTCCATATGAATGTTGATGGACTTGTAGACTTGGCGGTGATGGGGGAGTGGGGGTCGCCCAGAACCACGCCATGAATGAACTGATGGAGGAGAAAGCCACATTTAAAAGGGCCAGCAGTGATATGATTGGCTAACAATGAGGCAGTGGAGCTGTGCCAAAATATAACCAAAATTATATAAAAAGGCCTAAATAAACAAATTAAAGACAAACTCCACAACCAAATCAGTGTAAGCGCCAGCTATAAAACATAGCAAGCAGTTAATATGTTAATGTTTTATGTTAATGTAACTAGTTTTTTATCACTCACCAGTTCCGTTAATTTCTGAATAGGAAATTGTTGCTCCTTGTGGCTCTCCGTTTTATGAACTGGTCTGCGATTGCATCCAGGTTCCTCTTCCTTGACAAAGTCTTGTGACAGTTCAGTAGCGCGACGTGGTTCAGTCGTGCTTGTTGACCACAGAGAGGTTTTCAGGCGCCGTAGGACGGAAAATGACCGCTCTGAACTGCATGAGTTACAGGGACAGTCAGTGCCAGTCTCAGAAGTTTGGTGACCTCTGGCAACATGGTCCTCAAGTGCTCTCCCTGATCCCCTTTTAGAAAGTCCACAACATCCTGGAAAGAAGTTAAGGAAACTCCGTGCTGTTTTGCAACATCCGTGCAAATATCACGATGCAGAGTGAGCCTGACTTCATCTAAATCATTCCCGTGGAACTGAATGATGTCTTGGCAGTGGCCTTTCCCAGTCACAAAATCCTCAACATCTTGCATGTATCTGAATACAGAAGGACTAAATCTGCAGTCCAGAGATGCTGATGCTACATCCATGATTTCGAAGTACTGTTTTTGGTACAGTTCTTCTGGTATCCTAAAGCTGTGCAGCAGCACATCTCCGTCTTCGAGCCGGCTGGGTGTTTTTTCTTGGACGAGGCAACACTGGGCTTTCTAACTTCAAGTCATGGGCTGCGGCAGTCGTGCTTTTCCAAAAGTCTTCGAATCCTTCACGAAGACCTTTAATGTCTCTTCTTACTGTCTCAATCATCTCCCTCGCACTCTGGATGTGCAACTTGCACTTTTGGAGAGCAGTGTTGACAGTTTCCAAGCGAGAGAAAAAAGTAAGCATGACTTTCAAAGATAAAAAAGTTCTGAATTTCTGCAGGTGTACGTACAGTCTGCTGGCTTTACCTCTGGCATCACTTTTTTCACTATACTGAGGTCCTCTAGAAAATCCATCAGCGCACTGTAGTTGGAGGCAATGGACTGTTAGGAGGCCGACTTTACAGTCCAGCGCGTCGGACACAGAGGCCTCAGAGAGGGTGCTTCTTTGCCTTGAAACTCGTGGAACCAGGCGAGGCGCTTTGGAGAATTTTGGATGAGGGTTATCAAGTCACAGATAAGTGCCGTGAAGTTGTGACATGCTGGGCTGTTTTGAGCAACATCATGCACAACCAAATTAACACTGTCCTCTACATTTCTGAATTGGCATTGAAAATCTAATCAGAACATCTTTTAACAGTTGATACAGGGCGTCTGCTGATGTTTTTGATGTCTCATAAAATCCAATGAAAGTTCCTCTGGCTCCAGATTTCAGCCACAAAACAGACACCTGCTCTCTGACTGAAATGTCAACTGTCTCATCCATTATCACAGAAAAAAACTCTGCAGACCTTATTTCTTCAATCAGTATTCTCAGCACATCACAGGCCATGATTTCACTTGTTGGCCACTTGTTCTCCTTAAGAGCGAGCCAGGAGTGTAACTCTGGGATATCTTGAGCATGTAAGTTTAACAGCTGGGTCAAGTTGGACTTCTCAGTGCTAGCTGCAGCGCAATACAGATTGGACTTTTCGTGGTTCTGAAATCTCTCCAGTCCTATGTGCCCAGCAACCACCATCAGTTTTCAGGTGCTTAGAACACACACACGACAACCTGGGGGTTGTGGCAACCCTTCTACCTGCCAGATGGGGCCCTCAGGTGCACTGCAAATTTGAAACTGCAAATTTAACACCCTCAGAGTTAAAATGAACACTCCACCAGGGTTTATATGGGAACCACTGATAGAGTGTTAAATTAACACTAGCAAAGTGTTAACTAACAACTCTTACAGTGTAAAATATTAACACTATCATAGCAAATCATCAGTATTGATTTAACCCCCATGGTGTTAAATTTAACACTATTCCTGAGTTTCCATAGGTTCCCTTGAAGGTGTTAAATTAATATTTCTCATAGTGTTAATTTTTAACACTCACAGTGGTGTTTTTGTACACATTGCAAAGTAATTTATATTCATTATAAATTGCCAGCTCACATCAAACTTCTCAGATAATGTGAGGTATCATAGGCAGGTACAGAGCAATAATGCACAGTATCTGTGTATGTCCTGAGTTTAAGATTTGCACTGCCACTTTCAGTTAGCAGATGTGACCGACTGAATAGACAGCTACACTCATGGTGCAGAAGTGTCTAACATAAAAAAAACAACAATAATTTACCAGAAACAGTTATAGCTGCACAACAGGCAAATCTAAACACAACTAAATACATCTAAAACTTCTAAAATTCATCTAAAATACATCTAAACACTCTGCACCAAGGCATGATGGGAAAACTCTGCCCCCCAGATTTGAAATAACAATGGGCAAGGCTGAGATCAGTTAACTCTCTTAAGAGTTAAATTAACACTGCACAGATCAACACTGTCAAATAACTCCAACCCTGAAGGCCATTTAACTCTGAATGGAGGTACAATTAAAATCAACACTGAAATTTTTAACACTGAGAATTCAACACTCCAGTTTTTGTTGTGTGGGCATACTCACCATTACACGCCTTACTTCAACCTCATATATATATAAACAAAGAGGGATAAAAAGAGTGTTAAAGAAATTAAATCACATTTTATTCCAATACAGTTCATAACTAGTAAATAATAAAATGTAAAACTTAAAAACACTTGCCCTACCCTAATGATATGACACATTTTTTTTCTGGTAGAATTTAGTTTCAGTTAAAATCAGACAGTCATCCAGGTCACAGGACATTTTTAAGGACAGTCAGTGTTTTATTATGGACATAAACTGAACATTCATTAAAGAAAAAGTCAAAAAAAAAAAAAGTAAAGAAAAAAGCTTTCTGGTGTTAACAGTTTTAAGGAGAAAAACTAGCATCACCTAAAACCTTTATCAGGAGGTCAGAGCAGGAAATGGTTTGACATTAGAGCACAAACTGCACAGAGATAGTTTCAGCCTGTTTATACTGCCCTCAACGTGTACTTGATGTTATTACCTTTACAATATACTAATTTTTCTGCCCCTCTAGAAAGGTCAGAGTGTTCATGATCAGAATGGTACCAGTCTGAGCCAGGAAACCCTGCTGTTATGCCTGTAATCCCTAATCTAGTTGGTAAGCAGATAAAGCAGGTTTCTTAATGAAAAATGTACCCTGTTGGATATACAGTAGAATTACATATATTTTTTCCTTTAATACATACGCACATTGGAAAGTTGGTGCTTGAAGCTCTGGAATGTTCTGTGTCTATATTTGTGAGTTAGATTTTATTAGATGCCTTTTTGAATGATTGAGTTGATAATTGATAGCTTCTTCATCGTTTATTTTTCTCCCTGTTTTAGATGGGCCACTAGTTTGCAGCATATATATAAATAAATGAATAAATAAATAAATAAATGTGTCATAATGCCCAGTTGGTAGTGCATATTTGACTGGGATTTGTTTTCTTGCCGTAGGAGATAAAAATTGGGCCTTCAGTGGATAACTCAGTTAATTTAATCTAGGAAAACAAATATGATCCCAAAACGCATGTAACAGAAAAAAAAATTAGCGTCCAATTATATTACTCATTTCCCATTAGTGTGTCTTACTAGAGGGCATGGGTGCATAAAACATAAATTATAGAGATTTCCTCAGTTTGGTTAAAGCCTGACCTCCCACACATCCCCTTGGTGCCTTGTTGCAGTAAAATTTGACAGCGCAGTGTGTTCATGGACCAGGATCAGTAACACATGACTGCTCTAACTGCTTAGAGCCCCCCGAGGACATCAAGTCTGGGGAACTGTATAGAAGTAGAAGTGTTTTGACTGGGAAGGCCAGGAAATGGGTCAGATGTTTGAGAAAAACAGCATCTGTGAATCTTGTTAGTGAACAGAAGCTCCCCTAAAACAGAAAAAACAAAAACAGCACATGCAAACTCACACCCTAGCACTGTAAGTATGTGGGCTGACTTACTTGATATGAATATCCCTGTTTTTAGTGTTTTTAGTGTTTATATTAGTGGTTAAAGAATAGGCACGACAAAATAGGCACATTTCAGGTGCTTCACTTATTCAGTTGTGTATGTGGTCTTTCAGGTTTGACTGAATTTTTTTAAAGATTTTACAACACACTTCATACAAATTTTATTATTATTATTATTATTATTATTATCATTATTATTATTATTATTATTATTACTCTTATTATTATTATTTTTATAAGCCATTATTGTTGGATAACATTACACTTTGCATTAGATGTTGCTTTTCACAGAGTAAAAAACTGTTTTCCCTCGGGTCAGGTATGGGAGAATATGCCAGTTCGGCACTCTGCTACGTCAACCTTAATCCTGCTCTGGCCCCCTGATGGCAGATGTCCAGGCCTCTGCCAGGTATCTCCCCAGCTGACTCCTTCACAACACATGTGGCGACCCCGGCATCTGGACCAGGCCACCCAGTCAGACTTGCCCACTGTACCCTAAAAAGATCCAGGCCTCACAAAGGTACAGTCAGACCAGGAGGACCAAGGACTGAAAGACTGATCCTCATGCTCAGATGTCAGGAACGCCACATTGTCTTGCTCAGTGAACCCATCGCTTTTATTTGTTTTCAGTTTTTCATTGGATCTCAATTTAAAGTCCCTGTAAAGTGATAAAAAAAAATTGTTTTAAGTTTGTTTTATGACAGGCCAGTGTGTTAGGAACCACCAGGCCAAATATCAGTCAGTAAAAACATCTCTAAATTTATCAAATTAAGCTTCAAAATCATGAAAATGAGGCAGCAAAATTTGCTTTAGAATGAATGAGTGTGAGGCCCATATTTTGAGTTTTGTGTAAAATTATATCAATTTTGTCCTTTTTCTTTAGATTTTTTGTGTTGCTCCAATGCACATAAAGCCAATAAACATGGTTGTACCAAAACATTTGTAATTGCAAGAATTTCTGGGAGAAATGGTGTATTTTCTGAAAAAAATTTCATGGGTGCCAATACTTTCATCCATGACTTTAGCATATAAAGTTGTCTGTAAGATCTGTTCTTTGCTGGAAATAAGTCCCATTGTGTAAAATGGTACAGCTCCACAACATTTTATATAATAACTATTAAATACTGTCAATCTGATATACAAAGTAAAGAGCTGTGAACAATAAACAGGAAAGGAATGAAGCAGCAGAACGTGCTGTATTCCCATAGCTGCTCAAATGGATCAAAATCGTGTCTAAAACATTTCCAGGTCAACAGTGCCAGACATTTGCATGTTAACATGCAGCCCCCCTGGGTAATGTGGGTATTTTCAGAAGTACAATGCATGCATGACAGTTTTTACATATGAGCTCTGAAGAATTAGCGTGCAGTTGGGCTCTAATGTGAGCTTATCTCGCCTGTTCTGATGGAACAGACTGATGTTCAACTGAAATACTTTGGTCTGAGTAAAGGGATGATGCCTGGGTGGAAGTGGAGAGACAGAGTCTTATGATTTTAATTGACATTTCCAGTATACTTCAGGTTGTAACTGCAGTATATGAAAAAGTGGAAGAAAATAAACAGGCGAGTCAGCAAGAAAAATTCTACTTGCAACGTCAGCATTAACTCGCCCATTTGTCTGCTCTAAGTAGCCCTGACAATTACCTGCTGTGTTTACACAGCGGCTCATCTGGAGAGTAAACAGGCTGATGGCTAAAGAGCCGGCAGGTTAGAGAACTTTTAATTTGGGTTAATGAATTAAGACGTTTGCTTTCTCACACACAACCCTCAGAGAAATATCCAGACTTTTTCAAGGATGCATGCTGGGAATAAAGACCCTGGTGAAAAGGGCTGTTTATTTTAAATGATGGTGGTTCAACACTAGAGCCACCGTATATACCTAAATCAGCCAACGGGTCAAATGTACCTGTCATTTAAGTGGCTTGATTTTCATAAATAGCACTGATCAAGGACTGTTAATTAACCACTAACACTGAACAGCTCATTAACCACAGAAAGCAAACTAGATCACTGTTAAAAGACGATCCATCACATAGAAATTGGACTGATTGCTAATCCCGAAACTTCCTCATCACTGGATTCTTCTTCATTAAAAGCACTGAGATTACCTTTTGACATTTAACAATGGTAAATGTCAAATGCCAAAAAGTTTGATTTTTATTTTAAATGACAGATGGTCCCTGAACTCTGAGATCCTGCCGACCAGTCCAGGGTGCCCCCCTGCCCCTCACCCACAGTCACCAAGTCATTGCAGTCTGTAGTCAGTGAAGTCTTTCTAAGGCATTCTACTAAAGGGATTTGTGGATCTTTGTGTTTGTCTTAAAGTCAGTGAACTTCTCAGACTGACAAAATCCCAACCTCTGAAAAAGTCTCACCTGTCCTGCAGCTTATCGACAATCCTCAAAAAAGTTTGTGATTTGTTTAATTTTTGAAAAAAAATGCAGAACACTGAACTACTGCAAAAAAGGATAAGTTTGGTGGAAACTACGACGTCAACTGGGAGAGCTCTCACCCAAGGAAGGTAAAGGTGGCTAACACCTTAGAGCAGGAGAGACCACCTCAGCTATCGAGTTAGTAAGAGAGGGGGAAAAGCCACCAACCACAGCAACGACAAGAAACAGTCTGCTACAAAAGGCCCAATCATGGGAAATGAGAGTCTATCTGGGAGGAAGACTGCAGTTCCCCTGGACTGTCCAGACAACCCTGAGGCCAGATGTGGTACTATGGTTAAAAGAGGCAAAGAAATCATCCTCATAAAACTTACAGTCCCATGGGAGGAAGGGTGTGAGCAGGCCTTTGAAAGGAAGAGAGCCAAATATCAAAACCTTCTGCACGACTGCAGGGAAAAACAATGGCAGGCGGGGCTGTTCCTGGTCGAGGTCAGCTTTAGAGGATTCAGTCAGTGTGGAGTATGCTCATAGCTGTTGGAGTGACAGGGAGGGAGAAAAAGACAGCAGCTCGCAGGATGGGGGAGGCAGCAGAAAGGGTCCACAGAAGAGAGGAGCTAAGCTGAAAACCAGGAGGAGGAGATGGGCACTGATTTAGCTGCCACTACTGGGAGGGTGTTGCGGTTCAGGGTCAAAACACCCAATGAACGGTGGATACCGCCTGATGACATCAACTCCTCCTGGCCAAGGCTGCATTCACCTAAGGTGAATGAAGAGGAGGCATCTTCAGATGTACTTAGAATCTGTAATCTTGCAAGGCAGATGGGTTTTTCAGACTCTGGCATCTCTGTCATCAGACTAATCCATCTTGAAAAGCTCCAATCCACAATGTTTATGCCGTACTGAGCACTGTTCGGACCAATCAGCTTCATTTGAGGAGAACAGGGTGGTAGCTGGGTGGGGTTTATTTGTTTCAAAGACATTTGCAATGGCAACCTTGGCTTTATCACTGCATCAATTTTACTAGAACTGACCACGTTTCTGTATGAAATAAGAATAAAAATAACACCAAAGGATATCATGATGTGAAGGTGTTTTCACTCTTCTGCAGACCTGCTTCAGCACGGGTTTGTGAGAGTTACGGGGGAAGGGTTAGTTGTTGTGAGTGGTTGTAAATGATGGCTGTTAGTGGAGTGATTAGCTCAGACGTAGCCACAGCAGCAGTTTTGTCAGAACTGGACAGCATTCCTTTATTAAACCAAGAGCAGAGCAACACTGAAAGCTTGTAATGGCAGAGAAGATGTTTCGCTCTTCTCCTGGTATACTATTTGCCATCATTATGGGTGGGGGTTGCTGATGTATCCAATGACTGCTGCTGTGTTAGCTCTCAGCTCAGATGTAGCTGTAGGAAAGCTGGAGTTTATAGGAACTGGTCCACGTATCTTTTTAAAACAAGAGCAAAAGGCCACAACGAAAGCTTGTTTTGGCAGAGAAGATGTGTTTTCACGTCTCCTGACTGGCCTTGACATCACTTCAATTTAGAGAAAAGCGGTAGCCTGTCAGCTTAACAGTAGCGCATGCACACAACGTCATTTTGTCTTGTCGCTCTGATTGGCCCGTCATGAATGTGACAGACTGAACGTACCTCCAATCACCTGTTGAGAATATTTTAAAATGTCCTTCCCTTCCCAAACCCTTTCCATGGTAGCTTTCCCAGATGAATGTGAGATAAATCCACACAATGGAGATATGAAACCGTCAACTAGCTCACTGATCATCAACTGGCGGCCCGGGGGCCACATCAGGTCCCCCAAAGCTTCCTGTCTGGCCCCTGAAAGATCATTAAATTCAAAAAAGGAGGAAAAGAAGATGTTTTGATTTTTATCCTTTAGCTTTAAATGTCTGCAACTGTTAAATCCATCTCACAAACAATTAACATTGAAATAGTTTGATCATATTTACAGAAATTTACTGTCATTATTAGTAGATATTTAAAAAAAGGGTCAAGGTTGGCAGAGGTGCTGCAAAAATGACCAGATAAAGTGATGAAAAGGGGTTAGAGAGTAGCAAAATGTGTGATAAGTAGCGTAATGGGTTGTGGAGTGGCACAAAGGGACAACAATTGGCTGAAAAAGTTGTGAAAAGAGGTTAAAATGTGGCCAAAAAAAAAGGGAGAAAAGGGAAAAAAGCAGCAAAAGGTATCAAAAATTGGTTAAAATGACAAAAATAGTGCATATATATATACAAAAAGGGATAAAACATGCAGGAAAAGTTGTTCAAAAGGGGTAAAATCGTGCAAAAATTGGGGAAAGAGGCAAAAGGTATCAAAAAGGGGTTAAAAGTGTGTTAAAATGGGTTAATATTGGTGCTAAATGACAACTGGGGAGGGCCCATTCTCCTGGCCTGTCTCCTCCTGCTGCATTATAGATAATAGGACAGATCCCACTGGTAATTCTGAAAAATGTCCTGTGTTTTGAAAGAAAATACAAACACCACTACAAAAATATTTCAGTCACATAAAATATGTATTTAATTTTTGTGTATTTGAAAGTCCGGCCCCCAGAGTTTCTGTTGAGACTAAATCTGGCCCTTATGCAAATAGACTTGATGACCCCTGATCTAGCGTGTCAGGTTAGGCTCATTCTGGGTCTTAGCAGAATTTATGTGGAACGCTGGGATCCTAATATTTGAACTATACACAGTGTGTCCAGGCCTTGTCATCTGGACCTAAATCAGAGCCTTTATGGGAGTCAGTCTTTGTGTTGTTGTAAATCTACTTCATACAGATGCATTTGACCATGCTGTGTGTTTCTGAAGCAGGTGACTGGATTCCTGTGTAATAATTCTTCCAGTTCCTCTAAAGAGATGGAAAAGAACACTTCAGTAAATATGACATGTCTGATTCTTTTTTAAAGTATGTGAACATTTTCTCGTGCTCTTCGTTATAAATCCAGTTGGCACTCCTGGCGAGTCACTGGTCCAGCATCTCATATAGATGATTGATCGTTGTGATGCAGTTTAGGATCAAAGCAATTGTGATTCTGCTGCCAAGAGGCAATAATATTCATCAGGATGGTTGATTGATTTCTCATTTTAACGCCCCAGTTCAGGTCTTCATCTCAAGGTAAAATTTTGTGGAGAGGTAAAACTATGGAGGAGAGCCAGGGCTGACATATCTGCACTCCTTCTGGGGGCAAAACATCATTTGTGTCATTACATTACTGCACATAATGGTTTTACTGACAAGCAGCTTAAAACCTGCCAGCAGAGATATGCAATATGTGCTTTTTTCCTTTTTTGTTACAGTAATAGTGTTTCAGCAAAATTAACTGGAACTTTGATGTCACAAATTCAACCTTTATTGCTTTATTTCAAAGAGGAACTTTGAAAATAAGTTCTCCTCGTTTCAAATGCTTTTATTTCCTTAAGACACTGAGGGCAAAACTACTATTCATGATTTATTACAAATCACACCTGTCAGGATCTGAAGCCTGCAGTGTTGGAAAAGGCATGTTAGACAGCTTAAAAGCTAATTACTCTCAGGATTTGTGACTTTAGTCATGTGGCTGCCCAAGCCTGCAGACCATTCTCTCTCTATTGCTTTCAGTACATTCACCTTCATACAAAAGCTTTAATTATGGCATCTAAGCCCTCTTCAATCAACACATTTGCAGGACAACCTGTAATTCTCCTGTCACTCTGTCTACATAATCAGGAACTTTTACAGTAGTAATGGTACGATTTGTGCTATAGCATCAGTTTCAGCCTGTTAACTGACATATTTTGGCTAACTGAATCATTTGGTGACGTTTACAGTATGTTGTATTAGCATCTTTCTTTGATGGGGAAGGCTGATGTGAGCTTTCAGCACTTTGTGTTAAAAAAGAGGTTGCAATTTTGTGAAAATATAGAAAACTGTATATCACTTATTTGGAGGTATCTGATTCCAAATCTACTCAAGTGTAAAATTTATGCAAATATAGTTGTTACACAGGGGAAAAAATAAAGACGAGTAAAAGATTCAGACCACAAGTCTTTTGCATATAAATAAGAAGGTCCGACAAAAAGAAACTTATTATAAGGAACAAGTATATCAAGAACCATGAAAATCATGTAATTGTGCTCACTTTGGTCGTAACAAACTGATTTCTGTTACAGCTTCATTTCTTTAACCCCATGACGTCTGAAAACTTCTGGGTTGTAAATTTCATAGATGAATTTGTTTATACAGCACCTTTCAAACAGGTTAAAGCACAGGTAGACAAGGTAGAGCTGGGCAGTTAATGGAAAAATAATTGAAGCCAACATTTAGAGCATCTAAGCGACGTAAACCTGCAGTATCAGTTATTTCATTTTTTTCCTCTTTTCTTGGAAAACTTTGACTTTTTAAGAAAAACATTTTCATTCCAGCTGATGTGTTTCAATGAAAAACCAGAAATTGTTGATCTGTGCCTGTTCCTTTCAGTTATTTAGTGTAAAATTAAACAAATGTTTACAGAACAAACAGAGTTGGAGGTTGGGGGTGGAATAATCGATCATTAATCATAATCGAGGTAAAAAAGTTCAATTAATCGTGATTTTTATTTTTGCCATAATCGCCAAACCCTAGCACAAGGTTAAAAAAAATAAATCACAAAATAAACAGATTAAGAAAAAGCAAGTTTAAATGTGGCAAAGCAGTGTTTTGATGTGTGAACAAGTCAAGAATTTGCACCAACACCTCCACCAGGGGACTTCTCCCCCAAATAAATAAATGATCAGTGGGCAGAGATCACGGACGAACTGTGAGTTCACGCAGGAATAGTATGTCAACGGAGGACTATTTTACCTTTTCGGGTTAATTTATCATCCTGTCTGGTATAAGTCCATGATATTATTGCTTCCACCATTGGGTGAGTACATTAGTTAAAAGTTTGCTTAAAGGATCTGTGGTTTTATGCAACATTTTTTGCCTCAGAATTTAACTTTTCCTTGTCAGTGGTGCCATTGTAGCTCTGTGACCCACTGACCTCTCGGTGACCCTTTGCTCTCTCCCCAGGATGAGACGTAATGTTATAGTGATGATTTACCATCAGGAGTCCGTGCATTGTGTTGTATTTTGAAAGAACAGGATATTCTACACTTGTGACTTCCTGTTTGGAGCTTTCTGATGGATGGGTATTGACACGGTTTGGCAGTGGCCAGTGCTGAAAATAGACCTGCAGTGTGTCTGGAACAAAGCGGAGCAAAGTGGTGCTCCAGGGACGTGCCACTGCCGGACTGGAGTGCCGGCTGTGGAAATGCTCAGATAGACTAGAGAGGGAGCGATGTGTTTAGTGTTACACCTATGCAGTGTTAAAACAGTAGTTCATTCACACGGTGCTGAGCAGTAAACCAACACTGTTGCTGAGTTCATTCCCAGCTGCTCTGTTGCCTACACTGCAAAACCCAGAGTGTTGAAATCTCAGTGTTTAACATTTCAGAGTTGATTTCAAGCCCCTAAGTGTGATTTTAAGTCCATCCAGAGTGAAAAGGCCTTCAGTGTTGGAGTTAGTTGACGGTGTTTATGCATTCAATGTTAGTTCAACTCTGAGTCAACTAATCCAAGTACTGCAGATTTAAAAGATCAACTCCCAGTTACTTTTAACTGAGCTCCAGCGTTTATTGGATGGTCTCACATGTACACTCAGACTGAGTTGATTTTAAGCCACACTGAGTTTATTCCAGTATTTGAATTTTCTGTGTACATGTGTGGAAGCAGCATGTTCCTCCTTGAAACATCAATGCATTAAACTAAATGAAACAATTACTGGTGATTTTACTTCTATGTTCATCTCTAATTTCCTGACTTTCAAAAAGGCTCCACTTCATTACCAATCTGTACAGACCGCCATTGATCTGACAGTGCAGATGCACAATACACACTTCAAACTCTTTTCCCATTGGCCTCTGCTGGTGCAGCCTGGGATTAGCAACTCTTCTGATGCTTTATTTTTGTATTCTTCATGTTTAAAATGTTCCACCAATGTAAATTTGTAGTTAGTCCGATGTTTGACAGACTGACTTAGAAAGCTTAGAAACTGAGACATTGTACCTGGTTATTTTCTGGCTAGATCTCAAACCACGACTGATCATAAGCTTTACATCTGCAGCACAATTTGAATACAATCCCTCATCTAGATACCGAAAGGCCATTCGTGGTTACGAGTTTGCTTAGAAGTTCACATTACCAAATCTGTAATGTTTAGGTTTTCTACATGTGGAACAGCCCTCCATTTCTGACGAACATTTTGGATATGGTGCAGTGCTCACCAAACTTCCATGGCTCTGTTCCCGTCCTCCTCCAGCATGTGACCCAGGGGGACTAGAAACCCATCCCATCCCCAAAGCTCCAAAATCAGATCCTAGAAGCTTCTGAAACTTGTATGCCGCCATAAAAATTTAGTACCAACGGCTCTTTGAAGCATGCTCCTAGCTAAAGGCTCCCTGACAGAGTTCTGAAATTACAAAAGTTGCTCAATGCGCTGTTTGAAGATATCGTCATGCAACCTGTGAGGCAGAAAGAGAGAAAATGAAAGAGGTGTGAGAGAGAGATGAAAAGTCAGATCAGGCTGTAGCGCAACATGGGACCAGTCTGGTCTGCCCCTTGAAAAAGAATAAGAAAGCCCTATCAACCTCCACCCGCATCTGTTCCGGAAAATTCATCCCCATGGCCTTTGTGATCTGGGGCTGATAACTGACACCGGGAAAAAGGAGAAGTGTTAGAAGAATTTAGGTCCCAAAATAGGATTTCTTGTTTTTCAAACTCAGAATATCACATCCAGACACTCCTGAGAGCCATCCCTGTTGTACCAATTAAGACTGATGGAGTCACAGATCATTCTGGGTTTAACATTTGTTATACACCTCTTGACTTCGTTGACACAGCATCCCGAGAGTGTTACAGAGGATAAATTTAAATATGAGTGTGGAAGTAAAAGTTCACTTTAAATGAAAAATGAACCCAACACTGACATCTTCTCAGAAAAGGAGATAAATAAGCTATTTAAGATGATGAAATGTCTTCAAAGGAGAAATACCCATTTATGAACAATATTGTATAACTTTCCAGCAGTTAAAGTTGTTCTGTTTACATTACCTTAAGTGGTAGGTGTATTTTATTTTATATATGTTTATCAAACCAGAACGAAGGTCATTATATTATTTCTCATTTGCTTTTGAGGTTTGTTTTGATTAGAGTTTCCCGATCTCCCAACTGTGTGTGAAGTGGACAGGGTTTGCTACAAAAGTAAATTTAATCCTTAGGTTTCATTTTCACTATATTGTTCATCAGGACTGGTATGCCTTGTCAGTTTACAACCTAACTAAGGTCTAACTACTTTTGTAACCATCAAGCAAATGCGCGGGCGTTTGTTGTATGTGTGTGCAATAAATGTAAAAGGAGAGACCTGAGTTGTATCCGCCGTACTTGTTCTGATAACCCTTCCAGAGGGGAGTTTGTTAAGCTATAGCAGGTAGCTTAGTAAAAGTCTGGACAAATATATATGATTGATACATTTACACTTAGAATTTGGTCAGACCTTAAAAGTTAAACTACCAGTGTATTAATGAACTGAAATGCATGGCTGTTGTTGTGATATATACTTCTATCATCATAAAACTGATACTTATCAATAGTCACATTGTTAATGCCCTCCATAATTTACAGCAAATATCTGAAATAAAAGTTGCTCTGTGTCAGCCTGAAAGCAAGGATTGTGAACAAGCAAATAAAGTTTGGATCAATAAAATCATAAAGGGAAGGATCAGAAACTGACAGCTACATTTAGCTTTAGTTAATCAACAGTTTATCAACATTTCAGTCATAAACCTGTCAGAATGAAGTTTTTATAAAGTATTCATCACAGATAACTATCTCTTATTCCAACAGAAATTAACTTTAAAGGGGCTCTATGCAAGATTTAGAAAAATATCAGTGTAGCGACACCGCTGGCCATTAGGTGAACTACAACAACATTGTGTTGCTCGTCCACGATGGCGTGCTCCTTGCTCATGAACGAGCCTCCGGTTTATCAGCTGATACACATCAATCAATCAATCAATCAAACTTTATTGATAAAGCACCTTTCAAACAAATTCAATTGCAGTTCAAAGTGCTTTCCAGGGTTGCACAAAAGTGACTGACAAAAAGGTAAAATGGTAAAAAGGTTTAGAGACTAATGCACACACAAGTACTTTACTAAAACAATTAAAAAGATGAAAGAAAAGAAAAGAGACAGAGATAAAAGACAAATCAGAAAAGGGAAGAATTTATGAAAGAAGAAACATTAAAATTTGCATAAAACAGTAAAGGTTGAAATAAAACAATGATAAAAGGTTTAACATCCCAAATAATTCAAAGCCTATAGAACTGGAAAATAAAACATAGATGATCATAACTAGAGTTAAATAAAAGCCTAAAAACCCTAAAATTAAGATTTAACATTTCTGTAAAAAACTGAACAAAAAAAAAGAAACAATGATTGTGATAATCTGCATAGTCATGAAAATTATAAAGTACGACATAAAAGCCAGACTGAATAAGTGTGTTTTTAGCTTGTGTTTAAAAATCTCAATATTCTCAGACCCTCTGGCGGGCTGTTCCACCGACTTGGAGCATAAAAACTGAACACATGCAGACCGAGGTGATTTACCAGCATCATGTATACAGAGGAGGTAAGTGAAGTAACACTTTAAAGTTCCAAGAACTAAAAATGAAAATGAATAAAGTATATCTGAACCTCTAGTGCGGACACCGTGCAAAATTAAATATTGGTTCATATGAGGCGATTAAAAGAGGGACGATATTTCTATGAATGAACAACTTCAGTACTTAGTGCAGCATTGACCAGTTTTATTGTCTTTTTATGTGTGTAATGTGTATTGAATGGGATGCGTTTTAGAGCAGAAGCTACAGGGCATACGTTGCTTAGCTCTGATAATGGTGCCTCGACTGCAGATATCAGATAGCTGACGTTATGTGTTGAAGGTATTTTACAAACTAAGTATCAAAACATAAACTCAGTAAGTTGAGTCCAGTGCCAAGAAGCAAGAAAAGAAGCAGTATTATCTGGAAAACACTAAATGAGCAACGTGACAATCTCTTTGTTTGGACAGCATCTTTGTAAGCAAGCTAACGTGATGTAGCATATGGTTTATACAACATAAAACACTACATTGTATTTCATGGTCTGGAGTGATGCCTTACCTTTTCAACAGAAAGACGGCCATCTCTGGATCGGTATTTATCCCGAGCGCCGAGCGTTGCTCCCTCCATTTCTCAAATGCTCCTGCGATATTTATCCTCAATTTCCCCCTGTGTCGGTCACACTCTCTTTTAGCTTGACGGGCTTCAGCAGATAAAACTATCTTAGTTTTTTTATGTTTTTACAGAGTTTGAGTGGGTGTTTGGGCTGAGCTAGCTGGTCATTTATTCGCTGAAGCAGCCTTCTCCATTCAACACGCCGTTGTCAGGTATAAAGAGAGCGAGGGGGTGCGCGCATTATGTAGTACCCGACGTCACTTATGTTGAGATTTTGTGTAAAATTCAGCCCCAAATTCTTCACTGAGAAATGACTCCACAGGCTCATACAGGCAAACAAGGCAGACATAAAGAGCCTCATTCTTCACATCATGATAAAGTGTGCACCATTATATACTCAAAAGCAGGAAGTTTTAAAGCAAATATCTTACATAGAGCCCCTTTAAATTGTTTAGCACTACTCAATCAAAAGCATTCTTATGCAAAGATGACATATCACTGGACTTTAACAGACTATATTACATAAATATAACAATTTAATAGGCTACGAAGATGGCGAGAAAGAGACAGAGAGAGAAAGGACAGATAGATTCAGAAATGACATAATGCACTGTGCTCTGTGTAACCCTTAGGTCTGTCAGTAACGTGGGCGGTGATTCAGTGGGTGCTGGGTATTAAAAGGACACGTCCCTGTGCTGTCCTTTCTCAAATCTTCACCCTTGATATTTCCATTACCGCCTGAAAATACAAAATATTATTTCATACAGTACAGCTGAGGTTTTTAATCGCGCTGCAATCTGACATCATACAACGGACCGCTGTCCAAGGTGCTGAAAGCACCTTGAACAGCTTAAAGGCCCAGCAAAGTGAAATCTAAAGTTTTTGTCTTAACACACTAAATATGTTGGAATATGGTTGCTGTAAATGTGTGAAAACACTGAGATCTACATGTGTCTGAATTCTGGATTGAGACTTTTAGAAAGTTTTTTCACCTCTGTCCTGGCAGGATTTATTTGAGCGGGGCCAATGTGTGGGCTCATGATGTCACAAACCCACATTGGGGAATAACCCCGCCCCTCTAACACTATAACATAAAATCACAGAGCAGTTCATCTCAGTCCAGTCTGTTGTTAGCTGATTGAAAGTTAACAGCCAGTAAATGCTGTTTTTCTGTCCATTGACAGGTAAATTTGTCAAATCTATCAGCCACAGTGGTCTATGGATCATTTAAAGCATCATAACAGAGATTTGAGCAAGAAAACTGACTATGGCTCTTCTTCTAAGGTCAACAAAAGGTCAAGGCAGGCAGGAAAATGAGCTGAAGCCAACCCCAATCTGAGTGGGCGTGGCTTCAGCTCATTCAACAGACACACCCACTCCATCCTGGAGCAGATTTTACTGCCTCATTTTTCATGATTTTGGAGCTTCAATTCATAAACTTAGAGATGTTTTAGTCGACTGAAATATGACCTAGAGGTTCATAACACAGTGATCTGTCATATAACAAACCTAAATACAGATTCATTTTCACTTTACAGGGTCTTTAAAGAGAGTTCTCAGCACACAGCTGGTATAATGACTCTATCTATATAAGAATTTTAAACTCTAATTTTTCCAAACAATCCTGAATCTGAAGCTTAAAGTAAATTTCATGTTGACCTATGTCAGGGGTCAGGATTGTTTTCTATCCAAAGAGCGAGTTTTACTTGTACCGCCCTCTCAAAATTGTGTCTGGAGCCATTAGCTCCTTAGTACCTCACAGTGAAGATAACACAGCCTACCAAGTTCACACCTACCGCCATGACTGACTGAGCTACAGTTTCTATCCATATATTGTTGGGCCTAGTTAGTGGGAGACTGCCTGGGAATACAAGCTGCTGTTAGCCGTGGGACATCTGTGGATCAGTGGAGAGAGTCAGTTATCTGAAAGTTGTGGGTTCGATCCCCAGCTCCTGCAGTCACAGGCCGATGTTACCTTGGTCAAGATTGACCCACTGCTTCATTGGGAGTGTGTAAATGTGTGTGTGTTTGACTGGCATAAGCTGATACTGATGGCCAGTTCTCCATAGCAACTCTCATCATCAGTGTGTGAATGCAGAGTGAATGGTGTGGAGTGCTATGAATGGAAGGTGTGACCTGCAGTACGATAGGGCTGAAGTCAGATGACTCACGCTTCTGATGGTACACACTTTACCAAATAACATAACTCTACAGTTAGTCATGTTTTTTTCCTCTTACTTAGCTTTGATTTCAGTTAATGTTGTATTTATGGATTTAAAATTACAATAAATACAACTGTGCACATATTAGATCAGTATAAGTGCAAATATCAACATCATTATTACAATTTCTTTGTTCACCCATACACACTCATAACTCAAATTTTGAGAGTTAATGCAGGATATTGTGGTAGAATAAAGCTCACCTTTAGCTGCCACCACCTCTGCTTCATCTCTTCCGCCTATCACGCTCTGCTGTCTCTCTGCATGGCATACAACCATGTAGTGGGAAAGACACGTACTGGCCTGGTGAATAAACAACAGAATCAATAATCACTGGGTCATGGGCTGCACTGAGAATACTCAGTCCTTCAGAAACACCAGTGCAATCACAATAATCCCTCAAAATGTCCTGGAGAGGATGGAGCACAACCAGCTGCTCACAGTGTCTCTATCACTCTCTCTAAGTGACAGCCGTCAGTCAGCTGTCTTCAGCGCTACCAACACATTTACACACATTCACAAACATCAATCATTCTATCTTTTACAACACACTTGTACACTGTGCATTACACAAAAGTGTTTAGACACCAAAAGCTTTTAACTACCTAGTTGCATCCACCTACAAATGTGGGTGCATGCTCTAATTTCTTATCCTGGTTGTTCATCTTGAATTAGCACCATTAAATTTGTCAATCTTCTAATTACCTCCACCAAGGGGGTTATGTGATCGGGTGGGTTTGTTAGTTTGTTAGTTAGTTTGTTAGCAACATAACTCAAAAAGTTGTGGATGGATTTTGATGAAATTTTCAGGAAATGGCATAAGGAAGAACTGATTAGAGTCTGGGAGTGATTCAGATCAATGTCTGGATTCAGAAATTTTTTAAAGGATTCTGTACTATTGGGAGATAGGGCTAATGGTGGAGCTCTGTGCTGTTACCACTGTACACCAGGAGATGGCGGACATGAGTAACTTCAATCCCAGCAGCATGTTTTTGGTGTTTTTCTATTCAAAGTTTTGGAGTTTATAGAGTTTGAAAGATGCACGCCTGGTCGAGGAGACAAGTCAAGCGTGACAGAGAGAAAGACAGCGAAATGTAACGAGAATACTCACAATGCTGGGAGGAATAGAGGAATATTCACCCTTTGCCATGACTTCCAGTCGTTCAGTGACACCATGCTTGAGACTGTCAGTGCATCTGTTGGCCCCAGCAGGCAATGCTTCCACCATGACAGTGCACCCATAGTGAAGCCGATGCTTTGCCTCACCATGTTTTCACCCCACCAGTGAGGGAGTAATTGGCGAGTGCCATGGTGGGGGGAACACAGGGATAGAACTGTAATTTTTTTAAAGGATTCTTCACTATTGGGAGATAGGGCAAATGGCGGAGGTCTGCACTCTCTGAGTGCTTTTCTAATTCATTTTGAGTGGAGCTTACCACTCCTGTAAATGACCTCATAAAAACTACAGAGCCCCCCCCCCCGCTTTCATCATCCTTTTTTTCATGCTGTCACTCTTTTCTAATCTAACTACTGTAATTGGTGGGTGGTTATCTATCTATTTATCTGTCTGTCTGAATTTAAATGCCACACCGTTGCTCAGATTGTCCTCAATGCCTCAAAATTGTTGCGCCTTGTTTTCTTGTATCGCAGTTTAAACAAATCACTAAGGGTTATTATTATTATTATTTTTTTAGTAAGGTCAATTTCCTTTAAAGATGGCATTATTTCCCCGATTTAGCTGTGGAATGGCTCACTCTGTGTTTACAGGTGAATTCTTTGAGATGTCTGCACACAGATGTGTGAAAAATGATTTAATCTAAAATCAAAGTCATTGTTTATGAGACGGTGTCTACAGTTTGTGCTCTTAAACTTTTCACAGAGTTAGTAGCGGCACCACAACGGCAGCTGTAGCCTTTGATGACTGCTGCACTCAGAAACTTCAGACCAGTGCAATGTCAGCATGAAGACCAGCATGCTTTCACTAATCTGTGGTGTCAAAGATTGTGATAGAGCCCACAGTCTATGAGGGGAACCCTTTAAAATAGATTTAAAACCTCCCTGATGGCCCATGTGTGCAAAATAGAAAAGGTCTGTGCGTCTGTCAGTGTGAATGTGCTGATACCCAGGGTCATTCTCATTTATCCAGTCGGTCAAAATGATGGGCAGACTGAAAAATTCAGTCAATACTGGAGATTTTTTGCTTAACATGACCCCTGGCACACGCAGGGAATGTTTTATACACACGCACAGAGAAAAATCAGAGTGTCAGTTTCACAAATAAGCAGAATCAACCTGAAAGAGAGGAGAATGATTCAAGCATGAGCACACAACTAAAGACTAGAGAGCAAGAAAACAGAAAATCTAAGGAGGAATCAAAAGGAGGCAGTCTTCAGCATAAAAGAGGGTTTAAATGGAAAGATTGAAAAAACTATGAGCCTAGGATCAATAAGTCATGCTCTCAAATGTTAAAATGCACTCTTGAGTTTTGCAACAGTAATGACTCCATACAAATGTAACAGTTTATCTGGCCCCCAAGGTTAGGGTCTGCTAGCCTTGAGGCACTTGCAGTCATTGATCTTCAGCCTGGCTGAGTGAGAGCATGAATGACCCAAACAACAGTCCCTTTACCATCCCTAAAGATGTGCAGTTGAATGAGCGGTGTCATGTTTGGTCTCACACACCAATTTCAGCCTCAGTGAAAAACAGTGACTTTTGGAAGGATCCAGAAAGAGAAGTCTTTCTGATATCATGAGTGCATCCCTTCACCAGAACATGCCAGTCACCTTCATTCAAGAGACAGAGATTCTATTAGATAATATTTGACCTGGACGGAGCTTTTACATTTAATTTTGCCATTATTTGCAGCAATATTTCCCTCTGCTTATAAATGAAGTAATGGACGAAAGTATTGGCAGCCCTGCATTTTCCAGAAAATACTCCATTTCACCCAGAAACTGTTGCAACTACAAATGTTTTTGGTATACACATGTTTATTTCCTTTATGTGCTTTGGAATAACACAAAAAGCAGAAGAAAAAAGCCAAAATTGACATGATTTTACACAAAATTAAAAAAAGGGCTGGAAAAAAATTGTTGGCACCCTCAACTTAATATTTGGTTGCACACCCTTGGGAAAAAATAACTGAAACCAATCGCTTTCTATAACCATCAACAAGCTTCCTACACCTCTCAACTGGAACTTTGGACCACTCTTCTTATGCAAACTGCTCCAGGTCTCTCAGATTTGAAGGGTTCCTTCTTGCAACAGCAGTTCTGAGATCTCTCCATAGGTGTTCAATGGGATTTAGATTCGGACTCATTGCTGGCTACTTCAGAACTCTCCAGCGTTTTGTCTCCAACCATTTCTTGGTGTTTTTTGAGGTGTGTTTGGGGTCATTGTCCTGCTGAAACACCCATGACCTCTGAGGCAGACCCAGCTTTCTGACACTAGGCCCTACATTACGGTTCAGAATCTTTTGATAGTCTCCAGATTTCATGATTCCTTGCACACAGTCAAGGCACCCAGCGCCAGAGGCAGCACAGCAACCCCAGAACATTCGCACAAGGGCCAGAAACTCTGGGGGCCAGATTTTCAAATACACAAAAATTGAATCAATATTTTGGGTTTGATTGAAATATTATTGTAGTGGTATTTGTATTTTTTTTTCAAAATGCAGGAAATGTTTAGGAATTACCAGTGAGATCTATCCCTACTATCTATGATGCAGCAGGCCACAAGGAGCCTGCAGAACTGGGCCCCTGAAAATCCCAGAGATGGGCCCACCACAGTTGTGATTTAGTACTAGTATTAACTCATTTTTGACACTTTTAATCCCTTTTTGCCTCTTTAACCAATTTTCGTTTTTTATTTTGTCATTCTGTAACCCATTTAAACCACTTTTCCTGCATGTTTTATCCCTATTTTGACACTTTTTTTCTATTTTTTTGCCACTTTTAAACACTTTTCATTACTTTTTTTTTTTTGTCGTTTGTAACCGATTTTTTAATACTCTTTTCCCCTTTTATCTCAATTTTTTTTTCCGCATATTAACCTCTTTTCATCCCGCTTTTTCTGCCAATTTTTGTCCCTGTTTGCCACTTATCACCCATTTTGCTACTCTACCCCCTTTTCACCATTTTATCTGGTCATTTTTTGCAACACTTCTGCCTATCTTAACCCTTTTTTAAATATCTTCTAATCATGACAGTAAATTTCAGAAAAAAACAGATCAAATGTTGAGTCATTCTAAAACTATTTCATTATTAATTGTTTGTGGGATGGATTTTACAGCTGCAGACATTTAAAGCCAGGGGATCCTCTTAAAACCAAAACATCTTCTTTTCCTCCTTTTCTGAATCTAATGATCTTCTGGGGGCCGGACAGGACACTTTGGGGGGCCTGATGTGGCCCCCGGGCCGCCAGTTGATGATCAGTGCTGTAAACAGTAGAATGACGTGCTTTTCAAAAAGCTCTACCTTAGTCTCATCTGTCCACAAAATGTTCTCCCAGAAGGATTGAGGCTTACTCAGGTACATTTTTGTAAACTCCAGTCTGGCTTTTTTATGCCTCTTTGTCAGCAGTGGGGTTCTCCTCAGTCTCCTGCCATAGCGCTTCATCTCATTCAGTTGACAACGTTTGGTCTGAGCTGACACTTTAGCACCAAAAGGGATGGATTTGACAGCTGCAGACATTTAAAGCTAAAGGATACTCCTACAACCAAAACATCTACTTTTCCTCCTATTCTGAGTTTAATGATCTTTCAGGGTCCAGACAGGAAGCTTTGGGGGGCCTGATGTGGCCCCCGGGGCCACCAGTTGATGATCACAACCAACAAAATGCAATTCCTCTATTACTAATCCTCTGCAGGCAAGTCCCCTACAGTTAAATATGGCCACCTTCTTGTGTGGTCATTAATACACATCTGAAGTTAAACTTTCATAAGGAAATATGCCAAACATTTCCCTACAAAATTCAAGCAAGGACCAAAGCATTCTTAAGAAATGAGTATTTTATTTCTTCTCTCTTTTTTACCCATGCCATATTTAACACGGGACCTTATCATGGCCGACACTCTTCTTCTGGCTGGCAACAAAATATGAAATCCAGTCATGCAAGGGTCACTGAAAAACATGTCACTCTTCATAGTCATGCATATTTTGGCTTTGGTATCCCTCTAATTGCAATTTCCTTTTAAGTTTGAGGATTCAAGGATGAAAGCCACACTCTGGAAATGCTTGGCTTAGATTTCAGGTGGAGTCATTTTATCTTTGGAGCAGTTGGTTATCTCTCTACCTTACACCCGCCTGGGAGGACAGCCTTTGAGGTTTACACCGTCCTTCGCAGATTTTATTGGGGTACTTTATGCTAATAGAGGGATGCAAATATGGGGTCTGACAACAATTTCTGTCACCGTCCTCCCAGGTGTTACTCAGACTTTATGACCCTAATCAAGATGGGTGTGTGTCAGTGTGTGTGAGCGAGAGAGAGAGAGGGAGAACGGGAGACAGATGCAGGGAGAGAGAGGGATTGTAATGGAATTAGGAGTGATTGAGTTCAGTGGCATGAACAATCCTAATCACCTCACATTTAAAAGACCCCTGAGTAATTGCCATGGTTTGCAGTTGTGCAGATGGATAAGCAGTACTGTCTCAGTGGGCTAAATGTCAAAGACACACAAAATCCCCCAGAGCATCACACCCACATCCTGTTCTTCCAGAAGGACACTGTCAAGGACAAACTATGAATTTACCAGTATAAAAGCTTAAGATACATTGTAGATTTAACACAAATACAAACAGATGTACCATTCTACGCTGATAATCCCTCCGTTACCTTCCAGAACCTGCGTACAGTCGTTTTCACTGGGTCATTGTCATTCACACTTGCTGCTGTCAAGAGACAGAAAGCTTAGCTGCATGTTGCCTTTTTGTTTATCAGAACTGGAGTGGAATTGAAAGTCTAGGTTGTGTATTATGTCCTGAATTTTTAACTTTAAAACACTCCCTTCTTTTTAAAAATGCAGCACATCTTCCTCTGCATACAAATGATGCCATGATCTAGATATTATTTCCACCTCCCATTTTCTCCTCTTTTTAGTACAACTTCCCTCTGACTTTTGATGCCTTGCTTTTAATTCAACTATGTATTACATCTAAACAGATTATTAATGTCTCTGTTATTTGAAAATAAGTGTCATATTAAGCCACATTATCTCAAAATAGCATTTAAAGGAGAACTTACTGGATGAGTTATTAGCATATAAAAGCTCTCTCTTCCCTTGTTATCCCAGCGAGCATGACTTGGGGCTCCTGAGGACAGACAGAGCTATGATACATAGAGGAATCAAAGCATAGCAGGGGGCCTGGACTTTTTAAACCACAGAACGTTTTTCTAAAAGAGGCAGTGTCTCAACACCAAAGCTGAAAAAACATCAGAGAGTAGCCAGCGTACAGACAAAACGGTCCCATAGTCTTTATCCAACATGCTGCTGCCTTTAAATGCAACTTATACCATGGTCTTGGTGAATACTCAATTCTGATTGGCTCTGGAAATTCCATTGGTGTCCATTAACTTCTGATATATGGACACCGTTCAAACTTCACAAGTAGTTCTGGTCAAAAAATCATCACACTGTTCCAAATTAAAACTCCATTAGGAGTAACTATAGCAACCTGAGACAGTCCTATTTTCTGAGCAGGGAGTACAGCGCTGCCAGCTTAAGGAGCCTGTGGACCAGCATCAATCGTGTCTTAACTGGCTTGAATAAAATTACAGACCCCAGGTTTAACTCTTTAAGCCCCAAAATGGCAAAATTGCAACAAGCAACATTGCTGAATTAAACAAGCTCCAGCTGCAAATATGGTGCCTAATGTTGTTACTACTTTACACCAGGAGATGGCGGACATGAGTAACTTCAATCCCAGCAGCATTTGTGGGCGTGTTTCTATTTAGAGTTTTGGAGAGAGAGAGTTTGAAGGCGCACCGCCGGTTGAGGAAACAAGGAAATGGTACAAGTGGTTGTAGTCGGTGAGTAAAAGAGAAGTGAGAATACTCACAATGCCAGGAGGAACAGAGAATTACTTACCCCTCTGACGATGACATTCAGTCGTCCGTGAGACCGAGACTGCTGGTGTGTCAGAGCCACTGCGACTCTCTGCGCCACGAGAGTCCACAAGCAGCACATACCGAAGCTGATGCTTTTCCTCACCATGGCCGGGGTGGGGACATAGTGGGGGTTGCAGGGGTGGTCAAAACACGAATATTTGCACTGGTGGCAGGAATAAAAAACACCCCGGAGGTAGGGGCAGACGTGGTAGAAGCCGTGGAGGTGGAGGCCGCCTGGTGACGTCAGAATATGCAAATTAGATAAGTGAATTTACTTCCATCACAAACTCTGGGTCATACTGAAGATTTTTTCTCATTTACAGTATGCCTTTATCTCTAACCACTTTTAAGCTTCTGCCTTTTGAAATCTTGATATTAAAATTAATATTTTCTTGAAAAAACTGTGGCAGCCAAATAATAATAATAATAATAATAACTTTATTTGTATAGCACTTTTAAAAACATGGGTTTACAAAGTGCTTTGACAAGTGCAGAAGCAAGTACAAAAACAAAGCAACAACCCAGACAAAAGACAGAAACAGAACGTGACATCTAGACAGATAATAATTCATCTACATCGATAAAGAGCGACAATATAGAACCAAACCTAGATGACCTGTGATGCCATGCAAACTAAGACATCACAGATGTCAATCAGAGTGCAGTCATGAACTGCACAGCTAAGACATCATGAACATCAGGATGCAGGCAAGACACAGACATCAGTACCATAAAATGATAGGAACCCAGGCAAAGCAGGAACCCAGCTACACAGGCTGAGACCGAGAGGACCAAAATTAAAGACATAAGAAATTAAAAGAGAAACAGTAAAATGTAAATAAGAGGGCAAAACAGATATTATAACAGGGTGAAACAAGCTCTAAAACTGTAAAAGCAGTAAAATTGATAAGTATTATAACAGAGGTAAACATAAGGGGAAGCAGTGAAGGAGAGATTAAGAGGAAATTAAACTAGAATATGTAAGAATCTGTGAGAGGATAAAAATTAGCGTGGATTACCTTTTCCAAATCTGTCTGGTGGAGAATTGGTTTTATTTTGGCAATTGTGCGTAAATGAAAAAAGCATGACTGTATAACTTTATTGATGTGTGTTGTGAAGGTGAGGTTGGAGTCAAATTCTACTCCTAGATTACGAGCTGTTGATTTAATGTTTGTGGACAAAGGACCAAGGCTGTTTGTGATTGTATTGGGAGAGTTTGGAATATTGAAAAGAATGATTTCGGATTTGGAATTATTGAGTTGTAGAAAGTTTTGTGCCATCCAGCAGTTAATATCATTTAGACAGTCAATGACAGCAGCTAGGCTTCTAGGATCCTCAGGTCTCAGGGGCAGGTATATCTGTGTGTCGTCTGCATAGCAGTGAAAGGAGACTTTATAATTCTTAATGATTTGACCGAGGGGCAGCATATAAATAGAAATAAAATGGGGCCTAAAACCGAACCTTGCGGTACACCACAGGTAAGGGTAGAGGTAGAGGAGGAGTGGTTACCTATGGTGACCGCATAGGTTCGCTCTAAAAGATAAGAATAAAACCAGCTAAGTGCAGTGTCCCTGATGCCCACCCAGTCTCTAAGACGTTCTATTAAAATAATGTGATCAATGGTATCAAAAGCTGCACTGAGATCTAAAAGAATTAAAATGGCTCCCTCCCCTCTATCTGCTGCTAAAAACAAATCATTGGTGACCTTGAGGAGGGCCGTCTCAGTGCTGTGACCTGCTCTAAAACCAGACTGGAATTTCTCAAAGAGGTTGTTGTGAGACATAAAAGATAAAAGCTGTGTAGAAACCACCTTCTCTAAAACTTTGGATAAAAATGGAAGTTTAGAAATAGGTCTAAAATTATTAAAATCAGAAGGGTCAAGGTTGGGTTTCTTTAAAAGAGGTTGGACCACAGCGTGTTTAAAAACAGAGGGAACCAAGCCTTCTGTCAAGGAACTATTAATTATTGATAAAATACTGGGCCCAACCGTGCTAAAAACCTCTTTGAGAAATTTGGTGGGGATAAAATCAAGACTGCACGTAGCTGTTTTCATGTGGGATAAAATTTCACCTAAAAAGGACAGGGTTACGGGCTCAAAACTACTAAAATAATTAGAAATGTCCCTACTTGTAAGTAAAATCTGGGCTGGGGGTCTAATGTTGTCCCTGATGTCCTTGACTTTGTTGTTAAAAGACACTAAAAACTTCTCGCAAGTCTCGTTAGAAGCATCAGTAAAGTGGGAAGGGGAGGGGGTGGTAATGGACTCTAAAACCTTAAATAAAACTCGTGGGTTAGAATGATTTACTAAAATTAAATTAGAATAAAATGCTGCCCTTGCATCTTTAACTGCCTTTTGATATCTCTTCATTGCATCTTTCCAGATATCGTTGTTGACTTGCAAACGTGTTTTCTTCCATTTCCTTTCTTTTCTTCTACAGTCTCTTTTTAAATCATTTATGGACTCTGTTACCCATGGCTGTGGAGCACTATTTGATTTCTTAACTTTAAAAGGGGCAACAGAGTCCAGGGCAGATTTACAGGTCTGATTAAAAAGAGAGACAAGCTCTTCTGTGTTAAAATCTGTGTTAAAGGCAGTTAAAGACGCAGAATCAAAAATCTCCCTAAACTTGCTAGCAGACTCTGAATTAAAAACCCTTCTGCAAACAGGCACACTTTCAGTAATAAAAGGCTGAGATAAAAACATTTTAAATAAAACTAATTTGTGGTCTGACACACAGGTATCCTTTATAATAAAATAGTAAGGCCACAGTAAATAACTAAATCAAGGGTGTGGCCCTTGGAGTGAGTGGGTTCCTGTATTGCCTGGGTGAGGTTAAAAGACTCTAAAAGGTCCATAAAATTAACAGTAAGAGACTGGCTGGGACAACAGACATGTATGTTAAAATCACCTAAAATAAGAATTTTATCATATTTAGAATTAAAATGTGATAAAAACTCTGAAAATTCATGAATAAAATCCTTGTTTGGTCGCGGAGGTCTATAGATGATTAAAATTAAAACAGGATGTTTTTGATTTACAATAAAACTAATATATTCAAAAGAGGTAAAATCACTGAATAAAACAGGAGAGCATTTAAAATCTTTTCTATAGATAACAGCAACCCCCCCTCCCCTGCCTGATAGGCGGGGCTTATGTAGGTGAGAGAAGTTGGGGGGGTTGCTTCTGTTAGTGACACACAGTCGCCAGGACCCAGCCAAGTCTCTGTGATGATAAAAAAGTCCAAGTTATTGTGATTTATAAAATCATGACAGATAAAAGATTTATTATTCAAAGATCTAATGTTTAAGAGCCCAAAGTATGTTGGATTGAGGGTGGGAGCAGTTGGTGGGAGTGTTTGAAACTGAATTTGGATAAGGTTGTCAGGGTTGAGGGGTTGATGGACTGGAATAGGGAATACAGGGCTATGGCTGCTGTCAGCAGAGGGCAACGGATTGTTAATTATTGGGATGGAAGAAAGGGAGGGAGAGAGGGTGATGGCAGGAATAGGTGGGTTTTTTAGCGAGTCAGATGGTCCGAGTCCAGTAGGGTGTATGTTACTGCTAAAAGTGGAACTATAGGCACTAGGACCGGGGGGACATCAGTCACTGACGGACTGGCTAACAGCTGCGGGCTTGTAGCGGTGAGAGGGAGCTGACGAGCGGGCGTGTAGGACGCCGAACTCCAGGTTCACGGAGAGCAGACGGCTACCGGCGCTGTTTAAGTGAAGCCCGTCAGCCCCGAATAGATGTCTCCTCTGCCACAGGGAGTCAAAGTGGTCAATAAAGCCCACGTTGTGGGAGCCACAGGCAGAGGAGAGCCAGGTGTTTACGCCCCACACCTCGGTCACAGGTGGGGGCGGGGCCAGAAATAAAAACACTTAAGTGGGAGTGAGAGACTGCACGAAAGAGGTGGAGGAAATCCTGTTTCAAAAGTTCAGACTGCTGTTTAGGAATGTCGTTGGTACCTACATGAATGATGAGACTGGTGACCTCTGGATAGGATTTTATGACGTCGGGGATTTTCTTTGTTATGTCCATGACGGTGGCTCCAGGGAAAGCCAGCGTAACCGCCCCCCTTATGCGCACGTTCCTCACGACTGAATCCCCGATGATGAGGGTAGAAGGAGGAGCTGGTTGATAGAGAGGAGGTGGGCGTGTGGTCGTTTCCCCGGTGAGGTGTCTGAATTTAATGGATCCTGACGGACTTTTCCGACTGCTCCTGTGGCTAACTGGGTGGGCCAAGTCGGAGTTTGGTAGGACTGGGAGCGGTGGAAACTGAAGTTTGTCCCGGATGTCGTAGTTGTCCTGGTGAGAGGAGGCGGTCTGGGCGGGTGGAGGCTGTGAAGAGGAAGATCCCTCCCGTGCAGGCCCAAGGTGAGGGAGCCCACCGGAGCGTCAGCTGACGGCCTCCGCGTGCAGCCTGAGACGGTGGGAGGAGGCGGACCTTTCCCGCTGTCTGCTCTGTCGTCCCTCGGAGGACCAGGCTGCCATCCGGCCATCAGCAATAGGATCGGTGTGTGCTGAGGGGACAGTAGCAGGGCTGCCAGATGACAACAAGGCCGCCGTGGATGGAGTAAAGGCGGCAGCAGCGGCAGCAGCAGCGGGTGGCACAGGGGCAGCGGCATCACTATCCGCATCCGAGGCATGTGTAGACCCTGAAGGGCAGCCCGCTGGGTCGCTGTTCAAGCCCGCCTCACCTTGATCACCCCTGGACTTCTCCTGCAGTGCAGTGAACTGGTTACTGAGGAGGAGCGGCGGGGGAGAACTCGACTGTTTCCTCTTGTTTTTCCCTCCTCGTACTACCACCTCCGTCCAGGAGTCCCGGGGATTAGGAGTCGAGCAGGAAGACGGTCGTGGGCGCACAGGGTCCCACAACATGGTATCCGAGATCTCCGTGTGGATGGCCAGTAGCCTTTTCAACTCGGAGGCTGCCATATCAATGTAACTTGACAGCATGAAGTCTTTCCTCTGCAGCTCCTCTGAAAGCCTCCTGATGTCTTCTCTCAGGTTAGTGACCTCCCTTTTAGTGCGTGATAGTGTCAGACAGCCCTCGCAGTGAATATTCTCCATTATTCAGGTGAGGTAGAGACTTGTTGCTAGGGTAAACAACAGTGTTGCTGAGGGTGGTAAGCCGCTCAGAGTCAAAGGCGTAAAAGGCTACAATCAAGACACTGTAGAAACAGCACTTTTGGAGCTAGGACTTGATATGCATTCAGGGTCCCTAGCGACTTAATTAAGAAGACAGAAGTGCCAAAGGGTTAAGACCAGTAACATAAGACGGTCTTATCTTCTATATCCAATGTACGTCTTGTTTCCAGGCTGACCTTAACACTGAGAGGTGAGTGTCGCAAAAAACTCACTTCCCTCCAGTTCTAACTGCTATAAACTATTATCAGAAGATTCAAATAACACAAACAAAAAAAAGAAGCCATTATTTCTTTGTAGAGCCAAAAGAAATGCTTCTGATAAACCGGCATTATAATATCTGATAAATATTGACATGTCAACCCACAGCCCGCTTTGGGAACCACTGGCTTAGACCTCCATTCAAAGTTTATCAAAAATCTCATCCTGACACTAACCACAATCAGGGTTATCCCAGTCTCCGTCATGCTCCCTAACTTTTTAGGATTAATATAAGATTAATCTTCTGTGAATGTTTCTGTCCTCACAGTGTAAAACATCAGAGTGATTCACATCCATCTGGAAAGCCTTCCATAGATGGTGTTTAGGAAATGGCAGAGCCTTTGGAAATAAAACTCTGAGGGTGACTGGATGAACGTTCTGCCTGTTACATCTTTACAGGCCAATCAGAGCAACAAAACATGTGACGTACCCATTTAGCGTGAGCCTATTAAATCCTCTGAGCTGCCCATGAATGTGTAGATATGAAGAGCCAAGTTTCTGGCATCTTCTGAAGCTATTTAAAAACATTCACGGTGAAGAATGGACTTTTTTGCCGGGTTAAACATAAACAATCTTCCATGGTAGCGTCTTCTTCTGTCTTGTCCTTGGTAGGTTTGTAAACCAGCTATACTGCCGCCTGCTGTAGCATACTGAGTACATATGCAAGTGGCTGGCTTTGCATCAAACTGCAAAGCCTGTCAGGTGAATTTGGCTCTGGGGGAAGATTTATTTATGTGGCGACATTATGTTATATATAAACCTCCTGACAAGACAGAGTAGATTACGCTGCATGTCACAATTACCCATCCTCCCACCCTGAAACACCAACTGCAGAGGATGCTATTTAAAAAACAAATCAGCATTTATTAAAGTCATTCATACATATTCACACACATCTGGCTATGTCACATGGAACGATTTGGGGCTTAGTAGCTTGCCAAAGGAGGCTTGGGCATTTGGACTGCAGGAGAGAGGACTGTATCGCCAACCTTCTAATTAAGAGACAACTAACTATGTTATTCATACTGCGATGGTTCTGTGCAAACTATTTATCATTTTGTTTCTGGCAGTGCACACACTATCTGCAGACTTATGGCATACTGTATCCAGGCTATTATCCAGACTGACGTCTAACAGGTTGGCTTCCTGAGATTCCTCTTCCTCTAATTGGCGAGACATCGCTTCAGCTGCATCCGACAATAAAAGGGTTAGAGAGCAGAGGGTTTGCCAGTGGGGAGCAATGATGTGAAAACAAGAGAAATTTGAGAATAACAGTGCAGTATGAGGTTGATGAGGCACGCATTAATCATTCTTCAGTTTCTCCAAGCATCTCCTATTCCTTCATAGAAAATCTGAACATTTTATATGATAGATAGTTTGCTCAAAATACTCCGACTGAAGTGTTTGCATGTCTGCCCATAATCAAAACTGCTGATACTGGTCAGCTTTATTTTTCTGTAATAAATTAACTGGTCAGAAAATAAAGACGTGATAAAAGTCTAATGGACATTGTTCCCAGCTATGAAGTGCTGGTAGATGAAGCCTCTGTGCTTATTAAACACAGTGACGTACACAGTTTTTACCTCAGGAAACTTAAAACTGGGGGTTGACTCTTCTGCTGATGCTAATTCTTGCTCACCTAAGCTGATGTTCAGGTTAAAAGGCCAACATATTTTCCCTTTCTCTTGACTTATCTTGCATGAATTAAAAAGACTTCCTGTCAGTGCATAATACACAGTTGTGCTGTGTTTGCATTTGTACACAGCGGCACTGTGGTTTATGCAGTATAAATTAAAAAGAAGGCGTTCTGAAGCAAAAGCAACACACTGCACACTAAAAGGTGTTCTTTGGGGTTTTGCAAAGCTTCATTGTGAGGGGAAATGTAAAAATGTCAGACTAAATTAAATGAAAAGGGAATGTTGTGTAACTAAACTTATAAATATTGATCAAATAAAGCAGGGGGACTAAATGTGAGCATCCTAAACACCTATTTTGAACTCATCAGGTATTCACTACTATGCCTCTGGCACTGAACTTTCCACTGCTTGTCTCTTTTGTTAAGCACAGGCTTAGCCTCCAAGTCTCTTTAAATTGCTTCCCTTGGTAAATTCATCATCCAGTGATTAGGGCCCAGTCCTGGATTTTGGTATGGTCATGATTATTTCACTGAACCTGACAACAAAGACTACTGCAACCTACAGTACATTTTAAAGGGGACATATTTTAACCTTTTGAAGACAAGTTTATATTGTTCTCAGAGTTCCCCTAAAATATGCCTGTGAAGTCTGTTGCTGAAAGAACACTCCAGTATTGGATTTTTGCATGTCTAAAACCCCTCTGTTTCAGCCCTGTTCAGAACGAGCTGTTTCTGGGTCTGTGTCTTTAAGGGTGCTTTCACGTCAGGCCCAGTTGTTTCGAACCGTGCCCCACTGGCTTGCTTTCACACTAGCAACATCCAACCGTGCCTGGGCATACTTGTGTATTTACTCGGTCTTAAACAGCAGGTGGTGGTATGCACGTAGCTGGTTTACAACCCCACAAAAGAGGAGAAAGAAGAAGAAGCTGCCATGGCAACCACTGGGGTCATGACCTGAGCAAAGATTTGTTTTTATTTTGACCTGGCAAAAAGTCCATCCTGCAGCCATGGATGATTTAAAAATCACCTTTTAAGATGTCAGCAACTTCGCTCTTCATATCTGCACATCTACTACAGCTCAGAGGATTAAATGGGCTCGTGTTGCACAGGCACAGCGGTTTTTCAGGTGACAGGAGACCTTTATTGCCTTTGCATCTCATCTCACTGACTCCAACTTGTGTTCCTCTGTAAGGTGATTCACAACAGACTGTTTATTGACTGGATTCTGATGATTTCCGCCCTTTATTGAGGAAAATGTGAAGTTTAGTTTTTACGCTGACGTCATAAAGCTGATATGACGCTCTGTCTCATCCAAACCGTGCCAGAGTCCACATGAATCACGCCAGAGACCACCTCCCTAAGTAGGCCCAGGTCCGGTGCCCGGGCGCGGTTCGTTTGCATTCACACTACCAAAATAAACCAGACTTTGGGCTCAAGTGCACTCGGATCTGGGACCGGGCCCCTAGTGTGAAAGCACCCTAAATGTCACTGAGCTGTCTGACTCTGCCCCTCTCAGGAAATGGATGTGGCTTAATTGATGTGGCTCTCTGAAGGTGGGGCTAACTCCCCACATGACACCATGAGGGGAAAATCTGACAACAGCTTGAAGGGGGGGGGTCTGGTACTGAAGGGGTTTGTGGACAGGCCAGGGTTGGTACTAGTATGTCCCCTTTAATACCAAAGACTAAGAGAAATTTGGCATAAACAGGGGTGTCCAAACTTTTTCCACTGAGGGCCTCATAAGGATGTTGGGGCTACTTTAATATCCATAAGTTGAGGTGTATGACATTAATGGAGTCAGAAGCAGAATAAAGGAGGAGCTGGGGTGGAGGAGGGTTATAAGAGCAGCTTGCAGAGAAAGTGAAAGAGCGTGGCCAGGCAAGAGCTGTTAAAATGATAGCATGAGGGCGATTGACCAATGGCGTGTTAAGAGCAAATCAGCTGACCGTCAGCTGAGAGAAGAGCTTGACTCTGGCCTGCCTGAATGCTTAACGCTTGATGTAATTGCTGACGAGGAAAATAGACAATGAGCTTGAGGTTTTTGGGGGTGCCACATTTGGCCCCTGGGCCATAGTTTGGACACCCCTGCTCTAAAACCCATCGCTTTATCATATCCTCTGTCTTCAAGGAATCTGTATTTAATAATCTGTAAACTGCAGATTTTGGATGCCATTTTGTACAAGACAAAAATACTGAGTAAAAGCTGGGTGAGAGCTCCAGTTATTAGTGTAATGCAGTTTAGAGCGACGTATAATAATCATGAGTATTCACAGTGTTTGAAGAATGATTACAAGATTACAGAGACATACTCAGATGTGCCAGTGATGCACCATTTACCTGTGGCCCTGACAGGAGTTCCCACTAACACACAAGCATGAAGTATTTATTTGCATTTCTGACATTTGTTTTGAAACTGTTTTAAGGCTTCTCGTATTTTCACAGGCGAAGCATTTAAATGAACAAACAGAAAAACTAAACTGGTTGGAGGCTTTGGTTTTTAATGACAGTCGGGGCTCAATTTTAGTATATTTCGGGAGGTTTCACTGTTCATTGAATGCTCTTATCAGAAAATTAAAAAATGAAAGCAGGGAGGTTGTTTTGAAGTTATAACAAAAGGCAGCATGATGAAAGCCAGCAGACATATTACCTGTATGGTTAAACTATTTAAAATGAGTTGTCAGGTTTCAGGACAGAGATAAAGATGCAGCGGAGTGCACTGATAACACGTGTTTGTTTACTCTTGCTTCAGGCCTCAGTGACTCAATCCCTGTTTTGCACCTTGGTGGTCTAAGGACAGCAGGCTGCGGGGATGCCACAGAGTCTAGCCATGTTTCATATCAGCTGATCGAGCACAGCTACAGTCGTAAAGCCTGCCCTGTAAGAATGATAAATTGAAGTGATACATGTGTGGTCTCACCCGTACAGCTCAGGAGTCTCTTGGGTGAATAACTCGATTCTGTTTGTGTGTTTTTGCTGAACCTATCTTCTCTCATGGGGAAAGTTGGGGTGCTGGGCTTAGTAGGCCTCTGGGAAGACATTATCGCCCACCCACCAATCCTTGGGGGTTGTAGATTCCTCTATCTCTGCCAGAGGGACTTGAATGTCATTTGTTATTTGTCATATTAGAATACATTTCCTTCTGCTGGTGTGGCTCTTTCTTCATTGTCTCCGTTTCTTATTCACGCTGCTGGATTACTAAAACTACACCTGTAGACCTTGATTAATAATTGATACATAGTATATAATGCTATGATGCATAATATATGATGCTGCTACATTTGTCATCTTCTACAGATCAGTTCAATGCCACTGACCGGTCTGTAGTTCATGCATAGTAGTTGGAGTCATGTCACTGAATAATTTAATCTGACTCTCTGTAGGTTGGATTTATTCTCTGGAGTTATTTGGCAGGAAGTGGCAGAATAATCTTGTGCAATATCCATTTTATTTTACAGAACATGCCGGTTCAGGGCCAAGCGAGACCAAATAGACCAGATCTCACTCATATAAAAAGATGGAATTTATTTTATTGTGTTTGCCTGAGGTGTTTTACCTACTTTTTCTGGTAATTAATAATCTGTGTTGTTTACTTTAATTTTCACCTTAATCATTTTATCATTATTTCCACCCACTGACTCACAGATCTAATGTTTATTTGACAAATAACTGCCCAGTCCTAAAGGTTTACTGGTCCAGATCCATACAAGAACTTAGGGTACCCGATCTGCCAAGAGCTGTACAACAATAAATTATAAATATATTGTTTTTACAAAAATGGTCCAGTTACCTCCAGGATTTCTGTCTGGTAAAGAAGCTTCTGGGACACAAACAGGGACGATGAGTGTTGGCCGTCTTTGACAAGGACAGCAGCTAACCAAGGACTACAGAACGAGCTGGAGGCTGCACACAGGAACAGCACATGGTGCAGAGGATCTGACTCTGGCAGTGATGCTTTATAAAACCATGATTCTACCAAACCAGCAGTAGCACGTTTATTCAGAGCAGCACAAAGAGAATGTAGAGAAAATATGAAGATAAAAACCAGACACAGTTCTGCTATTATTGCACAAAAGCTTGATAAATTTAAATTAAATTTACATTATACTAACTGTTAGTATTTATGGCACTAAATTTAGTGTTTCAGTGTTTTCCTCTGAAATAAATTAGTCATCTTACCTTGTGAAAAAAATTATTTTTTTTCAAATGAAAATTTCATATGATGTATAAATGTCTGATTCTACACTGTGTTCTCAATTATCATGCATAAACTGTGTCTGTTTATTTTTTCCTAAATAATCTACTCTGGTTCCAAGTGACAAATGATAGTCAGTATAATTTTCAAGTTTTAACAGTTAGAGCATATTTCAAAACAAATCAAACCAACCTCTCAATGATAACTATTTATTTTAATAAAAACTCAAAATGCACTGTTCCACATTATTATGCAGACACGGAAGTTTCAGGACATTTTATAGATTGGAAAGAACTGACAATGGTTATTTGTTGAATTTGCAGCATTAGGAGGTCATATTTACTGAAATCAAAGCTATTTCAATCAAAAACATCTTACAGGCCAAGCTCCATGTTAACATAGGAGCCCTTCTCTGATATCACCTTCACTATTCTTGCATCCATTGAACTTGTGAGTTTTTGGAGAGTTTCTGCTGGAATTTCTTTGCAGGATGTCAGAATATCCTCCCAGAGCTGCTGTTTTGATGTGAACTGCCTCCCACCCTCATAGATCTTTAGCTTGAGGATGCTCCAAAGGTTCTCAGTAGGGTTGAGGTCAGGGGAGGATGGGGGCCACACCATGAGTTTCTCTCCTTTTATGCCCATAGCAGCCAATGACACAGAGGTATTCTTTGCAGCATGAGATGGTTCATTGTCATGCATGAAGATCATTTTGCTACAGAAGGCACGGTTCTTCTTTTTGTACCATGGAAGAAAGTGGTCAGTCAGAAACTCTATATACTTTGCCGAGGTCATTTTCACACCTTCAGGGACCCTAAAGCGCCTACCAGCTCTCTTCCCATGATTCCGGCCCAAAACATGACTTCGCCCCCTCCTCTAGAATAATAAATCTGTGGCTTTTCTTTTACATCAGTGAACCGAGCCCGTAGTGAATCGTGACCTCTGTGAACCTAACACCCTCATTCATTGGGATTTTTCATTCCTCAACAATTTAATAGTATTCTGGATTTTATTTGACAGATTTACCAATGATTGCAATGGCTTTTTTTCTCAAAAGAACTTAAAATTCAGTGTTCCAAATTATTATGATGATCAGAATTTAAAATACTCAGTAGTTTCTAAAGGATTAAAAACAGAAATCTTTTTTTGCATTAGGAGGTAATTTTTCTCAAATCAGCACTATTTCAATCAAAAACATCTTTACAGATCCAGTTCCTTATTAACATAGGAGCCTTTCTTTGAGGTCCCCTTACCAACGCTCTCATCCACTGAACTTGTAAGTCCATGTTTAGTTTCTGGATTTTCTCTGCCAGACTTCATGAGATTTTTGAATTAAAAGGCCTGAATTAAATTCTTACAGAAATGAAATTGCAGCTTGAATAAGTGTATTTACTGTAATAATGTCGATAAACACAAATTTCACATTTGATACCTCAGAAAAAGCTGCTCATACCATCAGTCTCATTAGTCAGTGCTGTGCAGTTAAACCAGCCATCTTACTGAACTCATCATGAATATACAAAATATAAGAAATCAGAAATGAAAATATGCTAAAAGGCTGATATATTTATGTTACTCTGATATCAGTCTAACAACAAATTAATCATTTTATTCTACAATTAGAAATAAGAGTACTCAATGGAAATAATGGCACAGGTCTACCGGTATGTAGCGGGGTCTGACTTCAGCACTTTTATTCATAATGGAGTAATTTCATGGTATGGTGAAAGGGTTTAACCATCCCTTCAGTCTTCAGATCCCAGGAGAGCTACAGATTTAATGTCAGTGTTTTAGTTTTCTTTATGAAGTGGACTAACAGTCTAATTATGGTTATTAGCCTTTATTATGACACTTTACAGAGCTCACCCAGCCACTGCTGAGCTCTCCTCATGTTCATGATGTACCTGTCATACCCTGCGTCTCCTCCTCCACATGTAGCTGCAGCCGCATCAGACAGTCTCTAGCATGGAAAGCAGTCTTTAAAACTTTTGCACATCTTGACCAGCAGTTTTTTGGTTCTAATTTGACATGTATTTACCGATCATTTGCACGCTTAGGAGTCGTTTTCTCCGGACACTTTTGTCTAAGTTGAAGCAGAGTGGGGAGGGGAGGGGTGTAAACAGACCTTTAAGAGACGTGATTGGGCCAGTAAACTGTCATTATAAAGAAAACAACCAATGGGCCGCTGCCCCTGCTCTGTGGGCTGGTGCTTAAATAAATCATACTTGTCCAAAAGTATGACAATCTCTCATATGCCAGATTGCTAGTCCACTCCTGTCCACAGGTTCTCAGTAGGATTTTGACACCATCAGGCACCATAAAGGGATCTACCACCTCACTTCCTGATTCCAGCCCTAAACATCGCTCCATTACCTCCTAGCCGATGTCGCAGCCTTGTTGGGACTTGGTGGCCGTCCCCCAACCATCCAGAACTCCATCCTGCTGGACCATCCAGTGTAGCACGGCATTCATCAGTGAATTAAACTGTTTTGAAAGTCTTCATATATTTCGGAGCCGGCTGAAATAATTTCTCCTTGTGGTGGTTGGCTAAGGGTGGATGAAATACAATTTTACATACATCAGCAAGCCTCTGGAGGATCCTGCATCCAGAGGTTTTTGGGTCAGGAACCTCCAATACTAGAAAATGACTGAATTATTACCCCCAAATCCTCATATTATTGTAAATTTGAATGTTAAAATAAATAAAAAAAAGGCAAAAAAAAAAAAAACTTGAATACACAGGAGGTAGGTTATCGTTGGTGGAATAATTACAAAAAGCAATCTGACTGAAAATCATTCTAGAGGTGAATAAGGACCTGGAATGCCATTTTACAAACAGTTTGCATTCACTGCTAGTCAAAACCTCCCTACTGCAGAACGGCTTAGAAGAAAGTAGAAATGTCTTTTAATATTGCGCTGCAGTAATTGATGCATACATGTGGCTAACACCGTATTGTATGGCTGGTACAAATCACTTCAATTTAAACTGCTTGGTTATTGGTGGATTTCCATACACAGGCTTTAAAAATCTGTCCTAATGAAATATTTGTTGCCATGTTGGTCAAGTTAAAAAATAAATTGATGCTGTGATGTAGCTTTTTAGTAATTTCAAAGTAAGGAAAGAAATGTTTGATGCAATAAGAGTTTCTAACAGGTAATGCTGCATTCTGGATTTTTACACAACACATTACAGCTATTAAAAAAACAATATATATATATATATATATATATATATATATATATATATATATATATATATATATATATTCTAGTCTTTGTCCATATAACGGGGATTGCTGGCCAGGAAAGGAAGAACAGGCATCTAATCAGTGCATGTAAATTCCTCATAAATAGAGAGGAACCAGTAATATCAAGGAAAATTAGAGTGAATCATTAAAGGACATGAAAAAGTTTCATAATGTCCTCAGACAAAGTCAGCGTGAAAGAGCACAGCTGAGCAGAGGCAGGGGCAGACAGTCTGAGGAAAGTCTGATGAGCATTTGTTAGTAATTAAACACGCCTCTCTAATTTAGACTCACAAATAAGTAAATGAAGTTTTTGTAATTATAATTTTAATTATCAGCGCTGGTCTTTATCATAACAGACCACAACAGAGAGTACTGTCGAGACCGGCCCTCTTTGTTAAGTGTCTGGAGATATAATTTTGGTTATTAATTGGTGTGTGGAAACAAAAATTGATTGATTGATTTACTCGCTTTAGTGTTCGTGTGTTTTTGGTATTTATTTGTTTTTTTGTGTGTGTGGGAGTACGAGACTATGTGATGTTCAGTCATTGAACTACCACAAACCCGATGTAAATTATTTTCAAAGCGGTATTCAAACAGCTTAGAGAGCATTTTTATCATCCTTATCTTGTTTTCTTCCATTATTAGATGTCCTTATGTGAACAAAGACCAAACTTAAAGTATAAAGCAACAATTAAGCAAACTGATCCATGACCCATCCATCCATCGATCCATCCATCCATCCGTCCATCCGTCCATCCGTCCATCCATTCATCCATCCATTCATCCGTCCATCCATCCATCCATCCATCCATTCATCCGTCCATCCATCCATCCATTCATCCGTCCATCCATCCATCCATGACCCATCCATCCATCCGTCCTTCCATCCATCCATCCATCCATCCATCCATCCATCCGTCCATCCATCCATCCATCCATCCATTCATCCGTCCATCCATCCATCCATCCATCCATCCATGACCCATCCATCCATCCGTCCATCCATCCATCCGTCCATCCATCCATCCGTCCATCCATCCATCCATCCGTCCTTCCATCCATCCATCCATCCATCCGTCCATCCATCCATCCATCCATCCATCCATCCATCCGTCCATCCATCCGTCCATCCATCCATCCATCCATTCATCCATCCGTCCATCCATCCATCCATTCATCCGTCCATCCGTCCATCCGTCCATCCGTCCATCCATCCATCCGTCCGTCCATCCGTCCATCCATCCATCCATCCATCCGTCCATCCATCCATCCATTCATCCGTCCATCCGTCCATCCATCCATCCATTCATCCATCCGTCCATCCATCCATCCATCCATCCATCCATCCATCCATCCATTCATCCATCCATTCATCCATCCATCCGTCCATCCGTCCATCCGTCCATCCATCCATCCATTCATCCGTCCATCCATCCATCCATCCATCCATCCATGACCCATCCATCCATCCGTCCTTCCATCCATCCGTCCATCCATCCATCCATCCATCCATCCATTCATCCATCCATCCGTCCATCCGTCCATCCATCCATCCGTCCATCCATCCTTCCGTCCATCCATCCGTCCATCCATCCATCCATCCATCCATCCATCCGTCCATCCATCCATCCATCCATTCATCCGTCCATCCGTCCATCCGTCCATCCATCCATCCGTCCATCCATCCATCCGTCCATCCATCCATCCATCCATCCGTCCATCCATCCGTCCATCCATCTGTTTTCTAAACTGTTTATCTGGGGTTGTGAGAGGCTGGAGCCTATCCCAGCTGTCAGAGAATCAGTCATAGTTTTCCAGAACTAGAGGTGTGCCCAGCTAAGGATGTGCACCTGATTTTCAATGGAGTGTGGTCGTATTTAAAGATAGTAATAGTACAAAAAATTCATTGCAGTCAATGGTCATGTCAGATCCCAACACTCTGAAACTAAACACACTGGGGATTATGTACACAAATCACTCCCTCTCTAGTCAATCAGAGCAGCCTGCACTCCAGTCAAAAACGACAAAAGTCGAGTACCTACATGTCTATAGTCGCCATGTTTTGCGTTATTCCTCAGTAGCTGAGCACGCGCAGCTCGATAGCTGCTACATCACGTGTTTTGTTGCTCTGATTGGCCCGTAGAGAATGTTCATCCAGTCATACTCCAAGTTTTTTTCAAAGCTTCTGCCTTTTCCCAAACGTTTCCTATTGAAGCTTTCCCAGATGGATGTGTGAAACATCTGGCGTGTCAGGTTAGGCAGAGTGAGCGTATGTATTAAAAGGGGAAGTGACGTAATGGGGCACAGGGAAGGTCGGAAATTTTTTTTTTTTTTATGGCACCAGTTTCAAACCAGTATGCCCAAGACATTTTTTAAGCTATATCAAGGACAATTTTAGCAACGTGTGTGACAAATCAGACAGACACACGGTCATAGTAGTACGACAACCAAGTTCTGGCACAAGTTCATTTGACATTCAACATTAAAATCATGAGAGATTTTATTTTCACAGAGGTGGAATAAATTACGAACTATCAGTATTAATCCTTACATAACCCTCGTTGCCGTGTGAAAGACAAAGGTGTTACTTTTGGACAGGAGGGATTTTTGCCTGTACAGAGGATTTAAATCAGGCCCATTGATTCACTGTCATCATAATCTTACCCCAGCAACGGGCTAAGCTCCTATTACAACACATTTAAAGTTGTTTGTTCACTCAATGATTAGTCTTCTGGGTGCCAAATAACAGCTAGGGAATAAATGTTACTGAACACTTTGTTCAAAAATGAGGTGAAAGTTGTCTTAATGGTCAGTCTGGCTTTGTGTGGCATGTTCAAAGACTTTCCTGTACACAGTGGCGTCATGGTCTAAATATTAATGGCTCCTTTAAATGCAGGGAAATTCCATGATTCCACATTTATGCCTGGAAAAATGCCTCAGAGTGTTGGTTTTAAAAATTCTCTCTCCACTTCTTTAGAATATGCAAATATTCATATGTTCAATTATTTTCTTTAGTTTATAGACACAGACAAAACCGTCTCACATACAGTATTCTATAAAGCTTTAGAATACAGACACACAACTTAAATGTTTGCTGAATTATACAGTCTGGATGACTAAGAATAGCGAGCATGCACTTTATCTCCCGTAGCTTTGAAAAAGAACAGACTGTGATGAACCATAGCTGTGCTTTGTGATACGCCAAGCCTCAAATATTCCCCACTCACTCTGGATACACACACACACACACACACACACACACACCCTTTTTCAATCACACTGCATTCTTCATGAGAGCAGATCTGTCCCTTGTGGATGAAGCTCCCGCAGTGAGCTACAGGCTTCTTTCTCTGTTTAAAGACCATTAACGTGTCTCTCTCTTGTCTTCCCTCAATCCCCCCATCTCACTCCAGCACATTTCCTTCACAGTGTCACATCATATCTTAGTCAACATGATAAGACTCCAGATTATCTTCAATCATCCTGACCTCTCTTTGATTCCGGTCTTGTCCAGGATGGCGTGTAGGAGGAGAGGGGGCTGATGGGAAGCAAGCGGCGTCAAAGTAATCTGGTATGCGGCCTGAATGCATGAAGACAACACGCTTGCTCCATTACCCCTTCTGTCACATTCTGTTTCATATCTCAAAGTGATAGTGAGGCCGGTTTGGCTATGAGACATGTAAGATTATGCACTCTGCAGAGATGGACAAATAGAGCAGACAGATCTGTTATGCTTGGTTATCAGGAGGCTTGGGTCGTGTCAAAACATTGCCTCATCTGCTCATGAACTCCCAAAGACTAACGTTATTACTGCTTTTACCAGAGAATGTAGTGTTTAGATCATTATGGAGCACCTGCTGCTGCACTAGACACTGTTTCCCCAATCACTGGACTTCTGGTGCTGGTCCTGATAAATAAATCAATACCAAACGAGGGTCTTAACCCATCAGAGTCTGCATCCATTTCTCCTTATGGAAAAATTATGATGGGCATAACACGGACTTCACAGACCATGTATAACACATTTCTGGAATTTGTTGCAACCCGGGACTGAAGTTGGGCCAGCCAGAGTCAAGCTCAGCATACACTATATTACCCCAGTACCCTGAACGAAACCAGTAATTGTACCCATATGCAATAGGACGATCTCAGATCTTAAAGAAACAGAATGTATGCAATCTGCTAAAGCTGTTTTATCGTAGAATCAGCTCTGTTACTTCTCGCCCTATGCTCCAACACCCCCTCCCTTTCTGATCTCTGATGCAGCAGTGATTCATGGCTGGGAATGAAACTAAAACTTAAGACTTAGTCCTTAAGAAGATTTCTAACTTTGCTATGGAGCTGTGTTGTGGTTTCTAAGCAATCACCAGTGACCTCGCCCACTGGAAGCATGGCACAGCCCTGAACAGAGGGCAGAGATTACAGGAGAACTGTGAGTTCAGATTTTACCTTTTGGGGCTAATTTATCATCCTTTTCAGTATAAGTCCATGATATTATTGCTTCTGCCATTGCGTGAGTACATTAAGAAGTTAAAAGGTTAATGTTTGCTTAAAGGATCTGTGGTTTTATGTAAAATTCTTTGGCTAAATGTCCTCAAAAGTCAGAAGCTTTATGATCGACAGGTATTGGTGCGGTTTGGCAGCGGCCACCTCAGAAAATAGACCTGCAGTGTATCTCAAACAAAGAGGAGCGGAGTGGTGCTCCAGGCACGTGCCGCTGCTGGTCTGGAAATGCTTTGATAGACTAAAGGGAGTGATTTGCTCCGCAGTACAATTCCCAGCGCAGTAGCTGTATGTGGAAATTGGAGGTCAGTGTGCAAAAAGAAAAACCAAAGCAGATGAATAAGCCCGTTTCTGTGTTTCTCACTGGCTAATCCATCTTGCGAAGCTCCCGTCTGAACCATTTGGGCCTGGTTAGAAAGTGACAGGACCAATCAGCGACGAGGGGCAGTACTTTTAGACGCAGCGGAGTCGTGATATAAGCAAGCAGCAACAAGAGGCCGGTACAGTTATGGTGGAAGACATTAGCGTGGATGCTGCTAAAGCGCCAGTTTTATCAGAACTCAGCGACATTTCTTCATTAATGAAGAACAAAGAACAGCAGTGAGCTGTTTTCTTTTCAAAAATGACAAAAGTCGTGTACTGACATGTCGCCATGGTTCGTGTGATTCCTCTGTAGCTGCATATGTGCACCTCGGTGGCAGCTACATCACTTGTTTTGTTGCTCTGATTTGCCCGTAAAGATGTGACAGACAGACCGTTCATCCAATCACACTCTGAGTTTTTTTTCAAACCCTCTGCCCTTTTTCAAACACTTAGTATTGAAGGTTTTCCAGACATGTCAGGTTAGAAAAAGAACATTAATTTTCACCATCTTTATGAACTTTTTTGATGAGCTTTAAAGACAGCATCCTTTACTGTCTACTGAGGTTTGAACAGGGAAGAGCGATGAACCACAACACAGTCAGCGGAGGAAAGTGTTGCAGGAGCAGATACTGTTGTTGACTGTTCAAGCTGACGTTACAACCCTGAAAACAACAGGTTACCTGTTAGAGCTGTAGGAATTCTGTTTATAGTCCACATGCATTAAAATGAAAATCAGTGTGTTAAAATGTTCTTGATACACACATAAGAGGATACACAATCCTAATTTTAAAAAGGTGCAGAAATGCAGGAAAATAAGTGTTTGGTCCTTAAATATTGTAGGAGACTGTCAGAACTCCTGATGGTGCCAATTATAAAATTGTTAATTCTAAAATATTAAATGCATGGACGAACAGGTTGTCGCAGAAGAAAAATAAAAAACCTGACTCATAAACATAGAATTTGTGCCTTTGAAAAATGATATAGGGAAAGAGTTTTTATTCCGGTCATTAACCCACAAATTTGTCTTAAAAATGGAAATTAAAAAATAGTGATATATTTTTTTCCATATGGCCCGCCCCATGCATAAGGATAAATCAAATAAACTCATCGACGTTTGACCCATTTGACTTTGCCCCTGGTACTTTTAGTTAGCCTTGGTGTCATTTCTTGTGTAGTTTCTGACACCTTTGATTACAGTGACACTGAAAGTCAACAGCATGACAGCGCATACACTTATTCTAACTGAAAGTCAATCCTTATCCAATAAAACCTCATTCGTCTGACACTGTACATAATGAAATATTAAATATTAAATATTATTCCTCCTCCTACCTGCAGCAGTGACAGTGAACACCTAGAACAACAGTGGGAACACTACCTTATGTTCACAACATTAATCTGGGCTGCAGCATGGGCCAGAGCCACAGCTGTTCCAGAAAAGAGCTGCTCAGAGGGTGCTTTTAAGTTCAAGTAGGTGATTGGCTGCATTTTACAAATTAGATTACATTTCAATCCAATCACACTACTTAGGATAAACACTGTGGTATTTCTGCTCAGAAAGGTGATGCTTAGAAGTGGATTAGCATTATGATGAATGCATTTTCCTTGAACCTTGTTGTTTACTTCACATAAAGTAACAGGAATCACCAATTACTCAATAATTAAGATAATATGCTGTGGTTTTTTTGTGCCCCTCAGGCTGACTAAAAATTTCATGGCTGCTGTCAGGAAGTGTCAACAGAACTAGAAGATAAAGAATGAGACATGCTGTAACATCAAGACCTGGAAAAGGGTGAGGAACATCCTCATCCTCAGCTTTGATCTACTGGAAGCTTGAGAGACGACAAGTTGGCCTGCCAGTTAGAGTAGTATGTCACTACAGAGGGATGAAAAATAGCTGAAAAGATGCTGTGTAAGTGTCTGCACACTCCCCATGCATAAATTATTCTGACAGCAAATACTTCAAAAGATTGTTAAAGTGATTCTAGGATAGAGCTCGTCTTTTGAGAGCTTGAAAGAACAGGTACAGCTTCAAACAGAGGCAAAACCTCTAGAAAGTTCTCTATGCTACAGGGGCCATCATGGTTTTTTCTGCAGAGGGATGAAAGGAGAGCAGCAGGGTTTCGATCCAAACTCAGCACGCCACCAGAAGTTAAGCAGGCCATTCCTCCAAATCTCATGTCACTAAAGAGATTAATTGGCTTGAGTCTCTACAGAGTATTACTGATTGGCTCTAACAAACACAGAGGCCTTTATCTCATTGGTTCAGGCGCTGCCTTGGTTAGAATACACCCAGCGAGCAACAACCAGAATATCAACAAGGATTTCTACTTTAAAACTGAGATATTTTTAGACTGGATGTAAAAGCCCTTCTTGGTTTCTTTGTTCAGACAGCACAAATGTGATTATTACTTCAATGTGACATAAAACACATATAAGATAACATGTTCAGTTATGAGGTTAAACCAGAGTTCTTACATTTTAGATTTTTGTAATGGGATAGATATTGTCAGCTGTTATATACAGTACCAGGTGAGCTGAGATGATGATCAACGGGAAAGAAAAGGCTAAACATTAAGTTTTTTCAGTAAGTCACTTTTATTTGCTGTGTAAAACCATGCACCAGCTCTCCTGTAACACACTGCCTTTCTCTTGCCATACAATACAACAACACATGTGTTTGAAGTTGTTCTATCTTTGAGATGAGATGTTGCCGGACATTACATAATATGTGAGGTATTTCATATTGACAGAATACTTCCTGTAGCCAGCACTGGAACTGTAGCTAAAAGAGCTGCAGGTTTGAACTTGCAGTTATGCTCAAAGATTTGCTTTCCAACCCATAACTGACACAAAGACTCCCATTAGAAGTGAAATAACTAATTTCCTGTTGTTTACAGAGTGTTTTATAACATGGTTATCATATGATTATCCTGTTTACATTTAATAAATAATCACTGATAAGGATCACTTGGTCCCTTTGGTGTTCATAAGGAGCATGTCAAACTTTACATGATGGAGTAATGCAAAATGGAAATGGTAAAAAATGGTTCAACATATAACAGAGTCTAACAGCAGGATTGCAAATCTGAATGACATTTCAATCAGGAGAGACAATAGAAGCGTGATCATTCTTTTATTTAAAAAGAAAATTTTATTATAATATTTTATGAAGAATCGAGTGTCTTTGACGTAAGACTCCGTTGTGAAACCTGTCAGTCAAAAAGTGGTACAGGCCGTCAGATCAGGATAGGATACCCCCGGAGTCTTAACACTGGTGGTGGTGAGTGATTAGGAGGGGGACCAGAATCTTCTGAGGAGCTGAACTGACTTAAAGTCAAAAAGGACTCTGATGCTGCTGAAGAGTGAGGTGGAGACAGGGGTGGCGGAGGGATGCAGCGTTCAGCTGAGACAAAAGACTGCAGAGGGAGGCGAGCAAGTTTTAAAAAGACAGCGACATGATGATTGGACACACAGGAATTTTTGGCTGAGTCTGATTGGAAAATTGATTGAGTGAGTAGACGCCCTGTGGGGCTTAGGACTTAGTGTGGGCTCCAAGTTATGCCCTACTCATCTACCTTGCCCTAACTCTAACTGCTTAGTGACTTATGCCTAAACCTAACCCCCCTTCAGAGCTCTAGACTAAACACCTAACCTTAACCCTAGGACTGAAGATGGGCTCCAGGGTATACCCTACTACCTTGCCCTAACCCTAACCACTTAGTGGCTTACAAAATGTGGCGTTATTACATAATGAATTGAAAATGTATTTCATTATTACATAATGAGGCGTTATTACATAATGTGGCGCTACACGCCCATTAACAGCTGATCACCAGGTGGGAGTGAAAATGGCATAATGAATGAAAGGGAAAGATAGTCTTCCTGCTTGAACTTTCGCTGAGCTTCATACGTCTCACATCCATTCTGGCCACTCTTTTAAGTGTTTAGGACAAGTGTAGTGGGCATTTGCAGCTCCAGAGTGAACTCTTTACAGTAGCTGTTACTGTTTGCTTTGCAAAGCAGATGAATACCCCCGTTTCTGTGTTTCTCACTGGCGAATCCATCTTGCAAAGCTCCCGGCTGAATCGTTTGGGCCTGGTTAGAAGTGACAGGACCAATCAGTGACGAGGGGCAGTACCTTCGGGCGCGGTGGAGTTGTGACATAAGCAAACAGCAACAAGAGGCCGGTGCAGTTATGGTGGAAGAGATTAATTAGCGTGGATGCTGCTAAAGCATCAGTTGTTTTCTTTTTTCTACAGTCGTCATGGTTCGGTTACCCACTGGCTCATCCTACCCCACTCTCCCTTAAATGTTGATACAAATGAAACATTGCTAAAGAATAGGACTTTAACTAAGCAGCAGCACAGTCCAGTCTAAAACAGAACAATCCTGTTTTTCTGACTGCTTGTTAACATTTGTTATCGAAGGACACAGCCCAGTAAACAGCCTTAAAAGTTTGTTATAAACTTTGTTCCTTGCTGATGTTGGCTGAGTTAGCAGGAAGAAGAGGAGGAAAGTTTGCAGGGGATTCAGTGGCTCAAGTATGACAAGAATCTGGATGTGGGGGTTAAAAGTATAAGCTTACAGTGAAGGCATAAATAAAAACATAGGCCAAAGGAAAGGGAGTACAAAGTGAGCTCTATACAACTGCTCATTTTTTTCATTCACTGGCTTACAAACCCTAAACCTGAGTCATTGAAATGGCCAGAAAGGTGGTTATCAACATCATTTGTTCTGTAAAAAGTTGCTATGAAGGAGTGATTTGACTTTTCGGCACATTATTAATCAAGTGGTTTCTGATAGCCAGTATGCTGGAGAGGTGGTGAGTGCAAGATAAGCTACATGAAAAAAGGACAAACAAACAAACAAACAAAGTTTATCAGGAATGTCACTATTTTAAAGTAATATTTAGAGTTCAGAATCATGAAGATATTATTCAAAGAAAGAAGTTCACTTTGTGACAGACCTAGCGTTGCAGTAACCTGACACGCCAGACGGATCTGGGAAACCTTCCACAGACGGTGTTTGGGGTAGGGCACAGCCTTTGGAAAAAACTCGGAGGGTGATTGATGACCATGGCGACTGTAGACTTTTCTCATTTTTGAAAAGAAAACAACTCACTGCTGTTCTTTGTTCTTCTTTAACAAAGAAATGTTGTCAAGTTCTGGTAAAACTGGCGCTTTAGCAGCATCCACGCTCATCTCTTCCACCATAATTGCACCGGCCTCTTCTCGCTGCTTGCTTACGTCACGACTCCAAAAGTACTGCCCCTCAATGCTGATTGGTCCTGTCACTTTTTAACCACTGTTCAGACAGGAGCTTTGCAAGATGGATCCGCCAGTGAAAAACAAGGAAATGGGCGTATCCTTCTGCTTTGCAAGGTTACCACAGAGGTGTTCTATGAGCTTATTCATTTCCCTGTGAAGCGCTCTGGCCTCCTTCCTTGTAGCGGGTAGATGGGGGTCACCAGTAGCTCTGTTTTGCAGCAGTTGCAGAGCGTCTGCATAATAAGGGAATGATGACCAATGTGATGGGGACTTAGATGAGAAGTTGAGCAGTGAACAGAAACGTTAAAAAAAATTCAGTTCCTTCACATAAATTAAATTTATGAATCCCAGCCACCTAGTGTGTGTGCAGCAAAGAGTACCCCCTCCACTAGTGGTGAATCTTTTTGATCACTGACTGCACACCTTTAGACATTTTACCTGCATGTGTACTGTCTGCAACAGCTGGTGACATCAGTGGCCAAGTCTTCAACACACTTGAGACAGACTTGAGACTTGAGGACACTCTCATGGATGTCTCCAACTAGAGACATAAAACACATACCAAGGGTAAACTGGTCAATATGAGTACACCATTAGCTTAAATTCTTCACACATATTTACCACTGTGAGGGGGTCTTTTGACCAACACTTCCACATCTTTAAATGTTTGCTTTCAGGGATTGATTGAGCACGTTTATGAGATCAGAGAAAAGCTTAATTTCCATTTTCAATATCTCATAATTCTTTGCAGTGGAAAAGGAAGTCCACACCGAGCCGTACACATGATGACAGCCACAAGCCTCTGTAGAGCCTTGATCCTCTAAGCACACTCTCCTCACACTCGGCGCATCAATCCACTTCCTTTCTCCAGTCTCTCTCTGCCTTTATGTCATCTGTCTCTCTTTTCTTTTCTTCTTGACTGGTACAGCATCAAAATGTTCCCAGTGTCTCGTGTCTCACTAGTGATCGTCTGTCAAAGCAACATTTCTTTACAAGCCACTGGCTCTCTCTGAAGTTGGCACTCTGGATCTAAGCTCGCCTCGTCTGGTGCATTTAATAAATGTTTAAATTAGTCAATTGATGTCAATTGATTAAAAAATTAATCAAGTTAATCACATTCTTATGCTGTGATTAATCATGATTAACCATGGCATTTCTTTAGTTTTAGTAAGTTTTAGATTTTTGAATGTTCTTATTATCAAGTGTTTATTTTCATTATTTTAACTTTATATACAGCACTTTGAAAGCGTTTTTTTACAAAAAAATTATTATTATTAATATTATTATTAATATTATTATCTATAGATTACCATTTAAAATGCTACCATTTACTTGTATTTTTGGTTGGGATAAATTAGTACCAGTATGGTGTTTAAATGAAGAAATATTAAACAAACTAGAGTTTTTAAACCTATCTGTTGTTTGTAAATCAGAGTGTCTTCATTCACTGACTAATAATATTTATAACCTGCAGTAGAGTCCAGCAGACAAACTCATCAGGTAGAAAATAACTCGTGCTGTAGAGTGAGTGATCAGGTGTGCTGTTGCCCTGAGGTAGCTGAAGTAGCTGACTGATGTCCAGTGGTCTCTCGTCAGTGTAATAAATGTAGCTCGGGCCGGCTGCTCTGCTTTAGTTGCCTTTTTAGCTGTCATACTGTTCATGGATTCTTGTGACAGTAGTTCTCGTAGGTGTTCTGTGGTCAGTCATCTGAGGCGACGTGGATGACGTCCTGAAGCCCCTTGTCGTCAGCGATGTTGATGGTCTGCAGTCTCTGGCGACCTGTTAGCGATCGCATTAGTTAGCTTAGATGTTGTCGTTTTGGGGACAAATCCAGGTCTGCTGGACTGTGCTGGTGTAGCTTGGCGTTATGGCTTGGTCCCGTGTTGTTGTTAGCGTCTTTGCTAGCATTAGCAACATTGGCTATCATGGCTTGATCTTGTGTTTTGTTAGCGTCTTTGCTAACATTAGCAATGATGCGTTTTGCCCTGCGGTGGTACTTGAGACTCGTACTTCGGTGTAAAGACAGTTCATCAGTATGCAGTATGTACACATGACTTTTGTTTCATCCAGACTTCCATTAGGCAGCTTTTTAAACCCAAATTTGCCATGAAGCAGACCTGGTCTGTCTCCTCACTCACCACTGCTGGCTGACCTGTCTTTAACCTTTTCACCCCGGGGATGTAAACATCCACGTAGGTGGACTGGAGGAAGTTGTGGTCAAACTTAGTCATATGATTAAATTGCGTTATTATTTTTTTTCCACATTAAGCTTTCCGCATTAATTACAAGCTTTAACAGGTTTATATTAACAGTCCTAGTTTAGATATACGGTTGATTTTTAATCCTGTAAACATCTAATAAAATCTAGAGAAAAAAACATTTAAGGTCATTACACTGAATGGACTTCAGTTTCACATCAACAGTATAAAGAAACAGAGTGTAATAAAAGGTTGCAGATTTAACCTTGGGTTTCAGTGGGTATGAAATGACTAGTCTGCTTTTCACTGGTCCTCTTGGACTACCAGGTCTCTGTTTCAAAGCGTTTGTTCACTGTCTGAAATGCGATTCAGATTGCCCCGCTTTGGCAAGGACACACTAGCTGTGGAGATGAGGTTGTACACCTCTATCAGGAAAATCTTTAAAAATTGAAAACATTTATTTATTTATTTACACTTCTCAAATTCCACTGGGAACCAGTGAACAGGGATCAGCCAGTTTGGTACCACTGGATTTGATCATATGATGGAGTGCACATTTATTTTTAAAGATATCTGTTGATGGGAGAGTTTTTGTTAGTTGCAGTTTTGGTAATTATTTATTGCCTGGTTATGTTTTCAGCAAAGGAAGAAACAATCCAGGGGAGCAAAATCGAAACGCCACAAAAAACACAGAACTTGAGGATGTATTCAGAAAAGAAAAGACAACTTTATAAAAAAAAAGAGGCTACAGCAGCAAATCTCCAAGTCTGTAAACTATTCTACAATTGAACTTTTTAGATCAGAATAAAGAAAACCTCAGTAACTACATGAAGACTTTATCACTGCCATAAAGTGAAAATATCAAATTTTAGTTTGGGCAACTATTCTTTTAAAGAGTTTAGGCCGTGTGTAGTGGGCATGTGCAGCTCCAGGGTCAACTTTTCACAGTTATTCAGTTGGTGAAACAAAATTAATGCCAGAGCCGGTCAAGAGAAAAGCAAAAACATATTTTCTGCCAAAAAACAGCATTCATTGTGATTCTTTGCTCTTCTTCTAAAGAACGGTGGTCCAGCTCTGATAAAACTTGCTGTGGCTATCCAAGCTAACCAGCAGCCATCCTGCTGAATAAAATCTGCCCATAACCATTGCAAACATATGCTGACACTGATCAGGAGAAGAGCAGAAAAAAGAAATGTGCTCTAATGCTGAGAAAAACTTTTACCACAGCACTGACCATCAACTGGCGGCCCGGGGGCCACATCAGGCCCCCCAAAGCTTCCTGTCCGGCCCCCAAAAGATCATTAAATTCATAAAAGGAGGAAAAGAAAATGTTGTGGTTTTAAGAGTATCCTTTGGCTCTACATGTCTGCAGCTGTAAAATCCATCCCACAAACAAGTAACATTAAAATAGTTTTAGAATGACTTAACATTTGTTCTGTTTTTACAAAAATTCACTGTCATAACTAGTAGATATTTAAAAAGGGGTCAAGGTTGGCAGAGGTGCTGCAAAAATGACCAGATAAAGTGATGAAAAGGGGTTAGAGAGTAGCAAAAATGAGTGATAAGTGGTCAGCTGGGGTGTGGAGTGGCACAAAAGGACAAAAATTGGCTGAAAAAGTTGTAAAAAGAGGTTAAAATGTGCAAAAAAATGGTAAAAGAGGAAAAAAGGGTCAAATGGTATCAAAATTGGTTACAAATGACAAAAAATAGTGCAGAAAAGTAATGAAACAGGTAAAAAAAATGTGGCAAAAGTAAAAGAAAAAGTTGCAAAAATGGATAAAAGAGTGGCCCAAAGAGGATAATACATGCAGGAAAAGTGGTTTAAATGGGTTAAGGAATGGCAAAAAATGGGTTGAAGAGGCAAAAAGTATCAAAAAAGGTTAAAAAGTGGCAAAAATAGAAGAAAAGTCGCAAAAATGGGTAAAAGAATGCACAAAGGGGGTAAAACATGCAGGAAAAGTGGTTCAAAAGGGTAAAATCTTACAAAAATTGGGTTAAGAGGCAAAAAGGGGCAAAAAGGGTCAAAAAGGGGTTAAAAGTGTGTTAGAATGGGTTAATATTGGTGCTAAATGATAATTTGGGAGGGCCCATTCTCTTGGATTTTCAGGGGTCTGGCCAACTCTTTTATCAGGCCTGTCTCCTTGTAGCCTGCTGCATTATAGATAATAGGGATAAATCTCACTGGCAATGCTGAAAAATGTTCTGTGTTTTGAAAGAAAATACAAATACAACTACAAAAATGTTTCAGTCACACACACAAAAAAAAATATTTAATGTTTGTGTATTTGAAAGTCTGGCCCCAGAGTTTCTGTTGAGACTAAATCTGGCCTTTGTGCAAATAGACTTGATGACCCCTGCACTACTGAGCTCAGCCCTGTGTTGCCTACCACCTCGCTCTCTGATGACGCTGACTGGGCTGGTCTGTTCTCAAACTGCTCTCAGTGATTTCAGATTGGAGCTGCAGAATGGATCTACCTGATGACGGGCATGGAATCTGGCCAGTCCATTGGCTTTGCAATGTTAGCCTTAAGGGTATGAATTTTGGTGCAGGATTGCAAGAAACTCACAAAATGATTAATTCCCTTAAATTTTGCACAAGCTTGCAGTGCAACTAAGCCTCTTCTTGAAACACAAAAGCATCATAATTTTGGTCAGTTTCTTGACCAGATTAAAACTCGTCAATATATTTAAGCCTCTGACCCCAACCCACCTGAGGCCCCCCTCATACGAAGAACCATTAACATGAATTTCAGACCCTGTTATCAGATATATCAGAAGGATATTGACTAGGGCTGGGAGTCTTTTGTTCCCAAAGACAATTCAATTCAAATCTCAATTCACAGCCTATGATAGAATTCACTGATTAGTCATTGAGAGTTTGAAGTTTCTTTGAGCTTATTATAAGAGAGACTAAATCCCAGGTCTCCTGTGCAAACATTATGAAATTACATTAAGGAATGTTTTCATCACACACCTGCCCAGGTGTCTCATTTTGACCACTGGGAAATAAATATTCAAACCAGTTTCTACTGGAACATAAATCTAATAAATAAATTAACCCTATGAATAAAATAGGTTCTGGTCATGGTGAAAATTGAAGACTTCTCTGAGTTTTAACTAAGAAGTGTTAAATGTTTAGGTCTGTTTGTTCTAAGTTTAGTGTTAGCATCTTAGCTAAACTTTAGCTCTGCTGTCTCATCAGGTGAGATTTATGAGCTGCCATTGTAGATGAAATTTAGAGGAGTCCTTTCTTCATATTAAGTCCACACTTACGATTTCTGAAGTTTTAACTGTAAGACGTTGCTGGGATGAACAATTCCAACTACCTAGCAATTACCTACGGCAAACACTTGTTTAAAGGTGAAAGGTCACCGCGGGTCATGTGAGATTAAAGATGCTAAGCCAGAGCATGGCTGAACGGGCTATGATAAGATGCAACAGAGGCTCATTTTTACCTTTCCAAGCACTAAGGACCGATGCACTCAGACCTTTGACCTTAAGATCAGTTAACCAATCCAGATCGGTTTATCTTTACACCTCTGTACATTTGATCTGACATGCAGTATTGTCCCATGGGTCAAATCTACCAAAAATCTGCTGCAGAAGAAGAAATTCCTCCTCTGAACCTCTGTTGTAAACACACCGCGGTCACTAAACTCTAGCTGGGTTTCCATTACAGTTTTTCGCAAAATAAAAGCGATATTTCTTAAATTTCAATTAAGTATAATTTCACTTTGAATGCGTTTCCATTGAAGGGAGTTTTGGGCATAGGTCTTGCAATTCTCATAAAATCTCATCTCACGTAAATCTGCTGCAGGGAAGCTTGACGCTCATAACCTGTTGCGTGTTGGTACGTTTTTGGTTACATCTATGGTGGGTGCCTTGATAATTTTAAACAAAAGACGAAGGCAACGGATGATAGTTCAGAGGTAAAGTCCGTATGTATGGCAAAAGCCACGTATAAGGGTAGAAGTATGATGTTAGGAAAAGTCTCGTCTCTCCTTCTGTCTACACGTACCGCACCATGTTGTCTTGGAGTGACTGGTCACGTGACACCGTACGTCACATCCCGTGACGTGTAAATGCGGAAAAAGTGATTCCATTGCACTTTTGCGATATATTTCTATATCGACACACCTGAAAAACCTCCTCATGAAAGCGTAAAAACTTTTTAGCAATATTTTATGGGTTTTTTTTGGAATTCAGGTGTTTCCATTACCAGTTTTTTATTGCGCTATTTAGATTTTGCACATTTCCAAGTGTAATGGAAACCCAGCTACTGTCAGATCCCTAATTTTTTTCGTGAAAATATTGGATTGTTCTGCTCTCTCGTGTCTTTAACTTATAATTCTCAGCTCTTTTAAACATTGAGGAAAAAGTTGTCTCAGCAACAGATCTGTTTAGTTTTGCTCCTGCCATGTTTCCGTCCTCTCCAGAAATCTTCATGTCACGTGGGACAAACATGCTCAGTAAGACAAAAATCACACCTAACAGAAGTTCTTTCATAGATGCTAATATGAGCTAACCTGGCACGCCAGATGGGTGCGTTTCACACATCCATCTGGAAAACCACTCGTAGACAGCATTTTAGAGGACAGAGCCTTTGAAAAAATGGAGGGTGACTGGATGAACGTTGCCCATCACACCTTTATGGGCCAATCAGAGCAACAAAACACGTGACGTAGCCGCCAGCAAGCTGCACCCCTGCCAAAGGAGTAAACTCCATATAGAACTGCATAACGCGAAACATGGCGACTGTAGACATGTCAGTACACGACTTTTGTCGTTTTTGAAAAGAAAACAACTCACTGCTGTTCTTTGTTCTCCCTTTAACGAAGAAATGTCATCAAGTTCTGATAAAACGGCGCTTTAGCAGCATCCACGTTAATCTCTTCTACCATAATTGCACCAACCTCTTGTTGATGACTCCACCGCTCCCGTATGTACTGCCGCTTACTCCTGATTGGTCCTGTTACTCTCTAACTGGGCCCAAATAGTTGAGGTGGGAGCTTTGCAAGATGGATTTGCCAGTGAGAAACATGGCAACAGGCGCATCCATCTGCTTTGCAAGGTTAGATCCGAACGACTATCGGCATAAACCACCACTCTAGATCAGAATGAAATTTCTTTACGAATGAGCCCATCCCAGCCTGGAGAGTAAAAGTGACATATTTATTGGAGGCCAATTCTCCGTAGCAGCCACTGCCATCAGTGAATGAATGTGTGAGTGAATGGGTAGATGTGACCTGCAGTGTAAAAGCACTTTGAGTAGTCAGACAACTAGAAAAGCACTATACAAGCCCAAGTCCATTTATCCATACAAGCTCAGAAAACCTCAAATACAAATATTAGATTCTGCTGAATATTTTATATTCCACAGCAATGTCTCATTTCTAACAAGAGCACTGAGGCAATCGTTCACGCCATTAAATGCAGGTGTTTGAACCCTGTTTACTTGTGACTGGCAAATTCCTCTTTGCCTCTGTTCTTTAATGAAACACTAAACAATGATGCCATGAAGGCTATGGTCTGGTTCAGTCAGCTCCTGTGTTCATGAGCACCCTTGATGGGAGTCATACTTTTTGTGAAGTGGGCTAATCGTATTCAGTACTAGGCTTTCTGTTACTTTTATGGCTCCAGAATTCACTTTAACCAAAATTGTGTGAAATTTGTAAAAGCCTAATGTCAACACCAGTACTTCTGCCGTCCACTCTAGCAATGTCATGCTAGTCACATGTTTGCAGAAGGTCAAAACATGCTTAAAAAAACTCTGTATGAATAAAACCATTTATGCATGCAGATAATTACCCAGCTGCTCTTGTCTGCAGTAAGTAGGAGTAGTAGCTGTCTTCCAGTTAAACAAAAAAGAAGACATTTTATCAGTGATCTCAGATCAGAGTTAAGTCAACAGCTGCAGCAGTTAATGATATATTTCTGTTTTGGTACATGAAGTATGTATCTGTCAGTCGGTGTGCATTGATAAAAGTTTTTCTCCAGAGCAAGATAAAGTTCAAGCAGAAGTGATGTCCTGCTGAGTTTATTCCTCTATTTTGTTCAGCCTAGTTTTCAGAATGCATGCCAGAGTTGCTGTGCAAAATGATCCAAAAATTGTTGTAAACAAACACCAGTGTCTACACGCCCCCAGTTATCAGGCTCACCCCCTCAGTGTTCACCAGAGATTTTATTCTCCTCCACTCCCGTGCATGTTATTTTAAATGTCTGTGCTTTTTTTATGAACTTTTATTTCACTGGAATAACACCGTGTACTGCAACAATACAATTGTTGTGCCGTTCTCCCTAATTAAGAAGCAACCTCAGCAGTACGTCTCTTGAAATCAATATACAGAGACAGGGACCTTCAGAGATCAGGAGAAGGAGGGCAGATTTATGCAGTAAGAATAATTTTATCAAACCAAAAAAAAAAAAAAAAAAAGATAAAATAACGTCAAATGTTTACTCAGATCAGACCTGAATGTCCAACAGGACTAACCAACCCTCCTAAGCAGAACAAGATGCATTCACAATTTAGCCAAATTGATCTACTTGATCTTTACATGCAGCACATTTACTCTGATTAGGCTAATTTTCTAACTATTAGTCTTCACCTCATGAAAACTGAACGTCAATGAGCCAAAATTTGCCAGAGTCCCAGAAAGCCAAAAGCTGGTCTCACGCAACGGCCAGCCCAGTAGGAACTTCACTGAACCACGGTTGTTAAAGCTCCAGCTGGTCCAAAAAGCTGCAGCCCTGAGCCAAACCAGCCAAGACCAGCAGAGGAAACCAAAACAGCATGCAGAGGATTTAGCGTCGGGGGGTTGAATGCCATAGAGGTCTGTGGTTTTTAAAATCAAAGAGTGTCTGTAGGGAGTCCACACACCTGCTTACTTGTCAGCCTGGATAATTGTGTTGTCTAAATGAATCCCTGCAGTAGAGAGTCTGCACTCACAAGCAGCTTCCATGCCATTCATGCAGTCCTGCAAATTCAAGTTGTTCCATAAAACCTGGCAAGAAGATGTGATGAGATTTTTCTCAGAGGAGGGTTATGTTCTGTCCAGTGTTAATTTTAGAAGCTGTTCTTACTTTTAGTCTTGGTTTTAGTCTTTAAATGAAATGCGTTTTAGTTTTAGTCACATTTTAGTCAATTCTATCCTTTTTAGTTTTAGTCCAGTTTTAGTCAACGAAAACTCAAAACATTTTAGCGTAGTTTTAGTCCATAAAAAGTCCTCACATTTTAATCTTTACTTTGAGTCCAAGCATTTATTTTCTTGCCTAAATCTGGTACCAAATCATGGTAGTGTGTTCTCTGTACCCTGCTAAATCTGGGGTCCCTGCTTTCTACAGCTGAGAGGCAGAATAGATACAGCTGTATTGTTTTAATATCACAGATTTTGACTGTCAGACGAAAACTAAATTACATTTTAGTCTAGTTTTACTCATCTTGATGAAAACTTAACTTAGTTTTTGTCAGTTTTAGTCATCACAGATGTATTTTTGTTAGTTTTAGTCTAGTTTTTGTCATGGAGAAAAAGGCTTAGTCGTGGTTATAGTCGACGAAATTAGCACTGGTTCTGTAATGACATTCTTCTGTTGTTGATAGTGTTGATAGCAACAGAACGTGAGTGTTCAGGCTGCCTCTGTCAACCACTCCCATCTTGTCACATCACATACCTTATATGTTGGATCTATTCAATGTGAGGTCTTGTTTTCTGCTAAATGCTAATGGTATAAATCTACAGACTAGCAGGCAGCGGTTTCAGGACCGCAGACTGGGCCGTCGAACAAGGACACATGTATTCTATGCAATAGAGAACTGCAATCAAACAAGATGCAGCAGTTTCAGGCAGACCGCAGGTTCAAGACCTGTGTTTTTTTGTTTTTTGAGCAATGCAATCAAACAAGTTGCTGGAATTGGCACGACTTTAATAAGCAGGAATTCAGAGTTAACTCGAAGTACTTTTTGTAATGTTTTAAGTGTTTTCTTCTCATTTGCTCCTCATTAGGAGCTAAAATAAAGATAATATGAGCGATTTCGACTCGAGTGATGATAATGTTCTGTTTACTGTGGATAAGAGAGGATATTTGTATGAGCCGGAGTACACAGAACAATAACATATACAGATGGAGAGTCAGGGGGCTGAAAGAGAGAGCAGAGAAACTTCATTTGAAAGTTTTGAGCAGGAGAGATCCTGAGCATGGGTTTGCATTTTCCACACCTACACAGACCAGCAACTTGAGATCTCAGAGTTTTTTTTTTGGGAGAAATGAAGAGAGCTTTGTACATCTTCGACACAGGGTACAGGCGGGACAACATACTTTCTTGATGCATTTTTATGTAAAACTCGTTACACAACGTGGATAAAATGGTCACATCTACAGCCACTCTGCCGCAGACCTCTCTGAGCTCATAATAACCACAGGATCAGCTTTCACAGAAATCACTGGAGGCTAATGCTACTAGTATAGCAAAGTACCTCATACCACCCAACTTCAAAAACCCTTAAATATCCCTTTGAGAAATGGATCCTGTAAGAGACGGCACACATATTTAACTCGGGTAGTTGCACTTTTTTGTCTGTGTGAGCTCAGAGGGCAGGGCTAAGTGATAGGATATTAAAGTAAAAGCAAATAATGTGATGTCAATAATACCTCCGGCTCTTTTTAAAGTTATCTTTAAAGTGCATCAGCCCCCAGGAAATGGCAGTGTACCAGAATACCAGCCATGTCCTCTATATATGCACTAAAATCTTCATACCAAATTAATGTCCTGCTGTATATTTATCATGTCAATAAATAAGAGGCAACGACAACACTAGGATATCTTCATTCAGTGACAGTTCTGGTTTCCTCTCCTAACACAGTCATCAATAAACGGAGTAAATATGAAAAGGCTGCTTGGTTCTATTCTGTCTCTTCTGAGATGATGATGATGTCTGTGTTGCCTCTTTCTCATCCCAGCAAAGTGAGATTAAAAAATGTTCAATCCCAATACGGCCTTCTTCTCTGGGGAGAAATCCTAGTGGAAGCTCATTCCCCAGAGTGTCTGGATGTTAGGAACTTCACCCTTAGATATGCTATCACAGGCTGTCTGTGCCCTCCATCAGCACACATCCACCCTGCTGCCTGACTCCAGCTCTCTTCATTCTCTGCCTCAGTGATGGGAAGCAGCATCAATACTGTTTTCAGCCCACACTGCATTGAGGGATGGCCTTTTCTCCCTGAAACTGATTGACGATTCCTCAAAAAATTGAAAAGTGAAACTCTAAACTGTTTCAAATAGAAGTCAACGAGAGTTTCCATTCTCCGTGGAATAGGTTATTTCCTTAAGATGTGAACAGAGGAGAAAATGGCTGCAATGCAACAAAGTATTACGTATACAGTAGTTGAAATAAAAACAGTGCAATCACACATAGGGGAGAGTGGGGTGAGTTGTGCCAGTTTTTACTAAAGTGACTTTAAAGTGAGGCCATAATGCCTCCAACTTAAGTATGTACATATATTTCAGGATGTGGAGCATCCCTGGGAACAATAACTTTGGATCTGAAATAAACTGTTCAAGAAACATAGCTTTTGGAAAAAAGTGGTCTCCTGGCACAACTTGCCCCAGGTGCGGGGTAGGTTGTGCCTTTGGGGAGAATACACTGGGGTAAATTGTGCCAGTGATTATTGAAGTAAAACAGAACATTTTAATCTCATAAACTGTAATCCTATAATAAAAGCAAGACAAATTCAATACAAAATTACTCATTTAAGGTTTGTTTAGATATTTTCACCCTATTAAACTAATGGCATAAGTCACATTTTCTAGTTTTTGGGACAACACAAAAACCTAAATACACATTATGATATTTGTGAATCATTTCAGGCAACAAGGCTTTGGCAATAGATGCCTGCTGACATACATAGGACGCTGTCTGTCAATTATGTAACATATACAAATAAAGTGATTTAGGCCTGTTTCTGAACATCCCATTGTGACTTAGGCTACTTAAAAACTGAATAAAACTGCTCTTTAATGACAGTGCAAACTCAAAACTGAAATCAGTGATGGCAGAACCATATTAACAGATGAGAAGACAGTGGGGCTATAAAAGCCACGCTCAAAAAGATGAACTAGATGAATTGTACACTTTATAAAAATGTATTATGTTACGATTACTTAATGCGTCCATTGGGTTAAATATTTTATCCTAATGAAGCCAATGTAAATCTGTGACGAGTCCCCTGTAAAATATATTCATGTGTTTTTGACATTCAGTATCCAAGTTAGCTCAAAGAGGGCTGAAATACTTCTAAGGATTTTTACACTTTTACTTTTACACGATCGTATCAGGTAGTTTCTACATAATAAATTAACATTTGAACTTGATTAGATCCTGCTGAATTAGTATTAAATGCAGTGACTTCAAAATTGCCGGCAACTTACCTTTGTTCTCCTGAGGTTCCACCATCCCCCACGGCACTGTGGAGAGCAGCTACACCTGCAGCCAATTCCTAATCAACGGATCCTTCAAGAAGCTGCCTCTTTCTCTCCACGGTGCCAGAGTTTTGCAGTCTACTCACTAGTGGTAACTCCTGCACTCGGTTCTCTTACTGAGTATCTACTCTCGTGAATATTACTAGTGATTATTTTGTGAACTGTTACTTACCTGTGTCTCTTGCCTTCCAGTGCCTCACTCCTCACTCACCTGCCGTCCAGCTCAGCACTCTCTCTCCCACGAAGATCACCGCACTCTGGACCTCGGATTCCCCCCCTTTCCCCTGCTCCTGATCAATAAATTGTTAAACCTTTTCATCCGTCTCTGCATTCTGGGTCCACTACAACCATCACACATAACATATATTTTGTTTGGCGCCAGGCTCCGACTTAATCACTCCAACAAATTTTACATACAGAATTTCAGGAGTGATAATATAACAGCTTGAACCCCCAGTCAGAGCCAACAGGTAGATGCTGGGGTGGAGGAGGGTTGCAAGCAAGAGCACAGCGTTAATCCAGGCGCAGTTTTCTGAGATTTTCCCATCCCCAGAAATTTTTTTTTAGATAATAAAACTATTTTGATTGGATTTTAAAGATTTTAAAGATATTATCACTATGTGTCTGTTACTATTTCTGCCTGCCAACCCCTGTGAAATAACACCAGAAAAGATTTTCAGATTACAGCTGTATATCAGAGAAAACTTAAACACTCTTACACTTAAACAATCTCGAAAGAAAATTGGAACTGTATGCAGACACTTTTCAGAAAACATTTGCCACAGATGTACAAAGAAGATCGGTTTGAAATGACTTTGAGATACATCTTTATTGGCTTGTATAATCAGAACTGCTGAAAGTATTATTATTAAAGGGGAGAGAGTGGGGGAAGACATGCACCAAACAGCACCTAGACTGGGAATTGATCCACAGACAAGTGCGTTATAGGGTCTGTATATGGGCACCTACCCACTGAGCTTAACCGGTGTCTGTCTTTATCAACTTTTATCAAGCACAATCTGAAGTATTTGTTGAAACTTAATGACAAGATACTTAGGATTGGCTTTTGGGCAGTAAGCACAAACATTGACATTTTTAAAGCAGAAAACTTCATGCCTTTGCATCACCTTTCTTCTCCATTCTGATGCTCACTTTGACATTAAGCAGATCATCTTAACAGAACCTTAATGCACTCGTAGCTAGCATTTGATCAGCTGATAGAAAAGTGCATACTGAGCAACTGGACAGCTATACTTAATGAAGCCATCGGTAGGTTTGTACAATCTAATGTAGCTGATAATGACATTCTGTTTTTAAGTCATAAAACACCCAACCATTTTCTTTTAACAAGTTTAATAGTTAAATAAAAATAACAAGAAAGTCAGATATCTTACCAGGCCACTCCTGCAGCACAAGCAGCGTGTGGAAGCTTGGCGCTTTCTTTCCGTACGGCACGGCGACAGTCCCAGTGTCTGGAGGTGAACGGGTACAACACACTGAAACAAAAAACAACGTTTCAGAATACAAGAGTACAAAAATGTCAAATCAAAACTTCCTACTAAGTCAATACATGAATATTTGAAAAAAATCAAAATTGTAAATATCATCCATTAGTATTACTTCAACTTTACTAGGATGTCCCCATCTGTGATAATCATGATTCCAACAAAAATGGTATACAGGCCATTTTTTAACCTTTTATATCAACATCATTAGGGCATATCAGTTAGATCAATAGTAGCTAATAATGCATCTTATGAAGATCTGATGTGTCAAAATTAATTGTGCATTTATTTAAATAAATATCATGATTAAAAAGGATAATTACAGTGTATGTGTATTAAGAGGATACCTATTTTTTTTTTTTTTTTTCTTTAGAAAAAAATGCGCATTTTTTGGGATTGAAAAAGTTGAATATTTACAAGAAAGCAAACTCAGAATTGGTGAAAGGTTACAAGCTGATGCAAATGATGGTGATGGTGAAGTGGTGGCAGTTCAGCTGTAGATGGAGGCAGATGCTGCTGCTGTGTTATGGATTTTAGCTATTAAAAATGATCTCTAGGCTACAACTGTAGGTTTCAGATTGCAGATGAGGCATTGGCTGCTGATTTTTTGCAGAGGCTGTAGGAAAATGCAGGGCAGCTTAAGTTTACAGATCTTTGAGAGGAGATAGCAGCTCACATTGATGGTAAAGCTGTTTTCTGAGGGTACTGGAGAGTTGGAGAGATTGCAGCTGGAAGCATTGGCTGTAGTTTCAGAGACTTGAGTTGGAGGCATCACCTAAGCTACCTACTGCAGGAAGAGACGGCATCTCACATTGTTTTTAGCAGGTGCAGTTGTGTGCTTTTGTTTCGAGAAGGTCTGGACTGGAGCCCTTGGATCAAGTTAGAGGTAGAAGTTGATGCTGTAGTTGGAGGCACTTGTTGAAATTGTAACCCACAGAAAACGGATCACTTTCCAACATGCAGATGGAGGCACTGAGTTTTTGCATGTTGCTTTCGAAAGGTGAGACTGCAGGTGGAGGTAGTACTTCACATCTTTTGTCAAGGCTGCAGTTGGATATATGGGCTTAAACTGCAGCTGGAGTTGCTACAGTTTGCTTTTAGAAACTGTTGAAGCAGTTTTTCTTTGTTGTGCAGGTTAAGGTTTTTTGTGGTGCCCATAGTGCTTTTGGTTTAGGCTGAAGGTGAAGCTAGCTTGCTTGCGACAGCTGCAAATGGAGGAGTGTTTGTAAGTGTTTAGTTCAGATGGCTGCAGCTTTTGGTCAGGCTCAGGTTGGTGCACAGCAGTGGCTATGAACTGCCAGTGGAGTGGCTGCAGTTTTCTGGCAAAGGCTCGGTTAAAGGCACTAGAGGCAGCTTTCATTTATGATGCAACGTCAGAAGTACATTAAAGCTGAGGGTTCTAGCTGAGGTTTTGTACTGCAGGAGTGGGCACTGTTGTAGTCTTAAGTTGGAGGTAGTGGTGGCTGCTGGTGTAGAGGAGATGTTCTGGTTGATCCTTGGAGAACTTCTTTGTGCCACAAACTGCTGGTGAAGGCAGTTGCAGTTTGCTGATAGAATCTTAACACTACTGTTAAAGGAAGTTTCCAATATTCCTTATATTTCTGATGATTCATAGATGTTCTGTTAAGCTAATCGAAGGTCCCAGGTCAGGATGTAAGGTCAGGAGCGGAGACTCTAGGCGTCTCTCCTCTTCTCCTGGGTTGATAGTCTAAACTCACATTCTTGAGTTAAATAAAATGCTGTTTGTTCCTTTAGTCAAGGATTGTTTCCTCACAGCCTGTGTGTTTGTGAACCTTAGACAGAGACAGTCTGGCTCCAGTGTGTCAGAGTCTGTGGATCATATTTTGAGTTATGATAAAGATTAAGGTCACCAAAGCATAAGAGTGGGAACTACTTTGGGCTTCGTTGGAAATCTGGCTTTAACCGCTTACTGTATTGATGTCACTGTTTCTCCTCAGCTGAGACTGAGTAAACAGCTCAACTTAAGTCATCTCGTCTCTCATGTCTTTCTCTCACCTCAGTTTTTGGAGTATTTATGAAATATTTCTTTATCAACTACTTTGATTTAATTTAAAAAATATTTAACTCCCCATCAGAGGACAAATAATTTTAACTATTTAAAAAGTTATTGCTTAATGTTACTTTTCTAGATGATACTACTCTGATTTAATTTTAAAAATATTTAACTTCATATTTTATATCTTTTACTAATTTGCCAGCCACCACCCCTCCTCATCTGAGGACAAATAATTTTAACTATTTAAAGATTATTGCTTAATGTTACTTTTTTTTTTGATGATAAAACTACTTTGACTTAATTTAAAAAATATTTAACTACATATTTTATATCTGTTACTATGTTTTCCCAGCACCACCCCACCTCATTGGAGGACAAATGATTTTAATCTATTTAAGAATTATTGCTTAATGTTACTTTTTTAAGATAATAATACTCTTTTGATTTAATTTTAAAAATATTTAACTTCATATTTTTTTTCAGATCAGGATAAAGTGCGCACCATTATATACTCAAAAGTGGGACGTTTTAAAGCATAAATCTTACATAGAGCCCCTTTAAAAAGCCGTTTTTTACACTAGAAATAAACTGGTTTACATCCTGGTTCAACAAACCAAACGTGTCTCATTAGCTGGTGTCTTATTTTGCTCTCACTGTATGGGGGGGAATTTTTTTGTACCACGATCATTTGGATGATATTTAGGATAAACCTCACTTCACGGTGATTGGTGCGTCTCGTTTGATTGACAGATAGCTCGGCAGGCAGAGGCTCCATTTCCGTCAACCGGAATGCTAGCTAGCTAGCTAGCTGACAGGAAGTCGCACTTGGTGGACGGGCAGTTAGGTTGATCCAAAGTTTGGTTGAGACTGTGATTTCAATATAGAAGCCTCCGTGAATTGGCTTCAAGTCCGCCTATTGTAAGCAGACGACTGGCGTCACACGGGGTTTGTCCAATTCTTTCTACAGTCTATGGTTTTGATGTATTTAGGCGTGTTTAGCTGCATATAGATGTTACCTGTTGTACAGTGATCACTGCTGGGTTTCCTTTGCTTATGTTTCTGGTGAATTGTTGTTTTTGATGTTAAACATTTCTGCACCGTGAGTGAAGCTGTCTGATAAATTGGTCACGTGCTGACTGTGCTTAGATTGACTCAGAGTGTGTTTCAGCTCTGTGTTTCTGTCCCTTGATTGAATAAGACACCTCAGTGTCATAAGCTATGTTCACACTGCTGGCCTTAATGCCCAATTCTCGTCTCATCCATTTGATTTGTTTGTGTTCCTCTGCACACTATAGTCACCTTTCAAAAGATCAGGTAAGTATTTGATTTAGAACCACAAATGAAAGTGGCCTGAATTTTATTCTAAAAGGTCAGATTCAGTGAGTCTTGTGCTTTTCATACTGTCAGAAAAAAATCAGATACGAGTCACATGTGAGCAAAAAAATCTGATTCAATGTCACTTTAAACTGCAGAGTGAACGTAGCCATAGTTTGATGTGAAGCATCAATCTTTGAATGTAAACTAAGTAAAACAGATTTTGGAGGCTACAGCGTGATTTGGAGCAGTAAAACAATCGCGTTGACACCACACACACGAGGATTATTCAGACAAACAGTCGTTTGCAGCGAGGCTCCTCTCAGTATACCTCCCATGATCGTTGGGGAGGCAAATCTTGCCCCAAATCGGGCTTAAAATCCTGTAGTGTGTGGTGGCCTAAGTTAAATGCATTGTTGGCTGAATGTGATGATACAATGTAAATTTTTTAGACCTGATTTAAATGTGTTCTTTCAGCAAATGATAATTGTGCTGAGCCAATGTAAAATCTTTGTGTTGGGCCAACACAGTATGCTGGTCTTCACTGACTGTTTTACATTGCCTCAGCACAATTGTTTCCTGTTGAAAGAAAACGTTTGAAAGAGGTGGGACAATTTTCCATAATTGTATTAATCAGTCATTAGTCATTTTGTGTTGGTGATCTAAGTGCAAAGTCACTGTTGTGCCACTTAGCCTGTGGCAAAAAACCCCAAAGAAAACGCATGAGTGTGCTTAGCTGTGGGCGTTTTAGTGCCTGTATACCATCAGTGCAAACTCTTTAGTGTTAGTTACAAAAGAGGAGAAATTAATGGGTGCAAATCTTCAGCTAAACTCAGCTCACTGCACAAAAATCTTAGTGAATCTGCCCCTAAGAGTCTACAATGTCTTTGTCATCAGCTGAAACTGGGTTTTTATTTCAGGATCAAATCCTGTCTTTCTTTTGAGTCTACCCTGAAAGAAATAAAACATTTTTTTTTTTGTTCCACAACTTAATATCGTTTTACATTTGTAAAGATGACCAGTCTCCTTCAGGTGAAAAAACATAAAACATGTTATAAAGGACTGTGGGCGGCACATAGGCACAGGAGTCTGGCTGTTACCACACAGTAAGAGGGTTGCTGGTTCACTTCCCGTTCAGGGCCTTTCTGTGCGGAGTTTGCACGTTCTCCCATGCAGGCGTTCGTTCTCTCCGGGAACTCCAGCTTCCTCCCACCTCCAAAAACAAGAGCATTAGGTTAATTGATGACTCTAAATGGGCTCTATGCATGAACTGCTTCCACATTTGGCATTAGACCGCTCCCACACTTCCAGTCCGGAGAAGAGAAAGGCGTATGATGGCAAATTCGTTGCGGTTTACTCGCTGTTTTCATGAGTTGCCTGAGCTGACTGTCAATGACGAGTTAAATTTAGCAGAAGATGTACATTGCAGCACGCAGCAACAATGTCCAGAAGTGCTTTTAACCTGTTTTGAAACATCATTTTAGCATGTTTGGATGCCAAGCGATGATGGTAGAGTAAACACAAACAACAATCGAAACAAAAAAAAACAACGAAACGGACAAATTAAGGCAGTATAGGAGGATTTAGATTCTGTTTTGGCTTAGCACGTATTGTTGGGTGGAAGTTGTGAACTGGTCTTATTTTCCACTGGGAATACGCCACCCCCTGCCGTGCATAGAGCCCATTGGCCGTAGGTGTGAGTGTGAGCGTGCAGGGTGTCCATTTCAAGTTCAAATGAGTGGAATATTTATATTGGGTGATAAATGAAACATTTATTTTAAGTTTAGGACAATTTAAAATAATTAGGTTTGCTCAACCTTCAAACGTAGTTTCTATGAAGTTAAAAAAATACAGATTTATCTGATTTTTCTAAAAATTAACTGATTCAATTAAAATGTTTCATGTGATTGATTACTTCATTTTTTTTTAAGTGCAACCAATGTTTATTTTTTTCAGTGTAAGAAAAGACTGGTTGCTGCCACTTTCATGTCAGTGTTGAACTATGGAGATGTTTTGTACATGCATGCTTCGTCTACGTGCTCTGGACACCGTGTATCATGGAGCTTTGAGGTTCATCACAAAAGCCCTCACTCATCACTGTTTTTTGTATGAACGTGTGGGTTGGTCTTCTTTGTCTTCACGTAGACTTAGACACTGGTGTATTCTTATCCATAAAGCTATTCTTGGTCTCCTTACCTTCCTACCTTCTGACCTACATCAGTCCAAAGACCTCTAGAACTTATAATCTCCCATCTCAGGATCTTTTCTTACCGTCTGTCCCCAGGGTCAGAACTGAACTGGGAGAGAAGGCCTTTAAATTTGCTGCTCCCTTTGCCTGGAACGACTTACAGAAAGCCCTAAAACTTAGTGCACTGGTCTCATCTGAAGCTTTTAAGAGGAGGTTGGTTGACTTGGAGGCAGTCAGATTTGTCTGCAAATGTTTTGAATGATGTGTTTGATGGTAGCTGGTTTGAGCAATTACCCGTTGCTTTCTCTTTCAGTGTTCTGTTGTTTGACATTTTACTTGTATGTTTACTCGTTCTTTGTCTGTAACTTTGACTGTGCTGCTGTTTTCTTGGCTAGGACCCTCTTGAAAAGAGATTTTTAGTCTCAGTGAGGTTGTTCTCCTGGTTAAATAAAGGTTAAATAAAATAAAAATAAATAAAATTAGCCATTAGACTGCTTTGTAAAAATCCAACTCATCAATCATTTTTTTGCAGAAATGCTCCCACAGATCTTCTCTAATAATCTGATATATAACTGAAGATTAACTCTTGTTGGGTTATATTTAACTACATGGACATAATGTATCCAATTTTAAAAGTATCTTAAAATATCTGATGTTTAATGTTCCACAAATTAACAACTTTATGATGTTTGAGGAGAAACTTATCTTGGAAACAATGAAAGATAAAAGGAGTCAGTAGGAAGTACATTTCTCACTTTGCAAAAGCACAGGGAGATCAGGACATCAAAGTCATGCATAAAACCTGATTTAAGCTTTAATCTGCTCTGTGATGAAAAGAAAGTGATCTGCTGCTGTAATCTAACCAGAGAAGTTTGGTCTCTCATCGCTCAGTGAAGTTCAGATTTCTCAGCAGGTGAAATGAACTGAAGGACTGAGGTAAACAGAACAGGAGTCCCAGAGTGATACATTAAGACTATGATGACAAGCCTGGCTGGAAGTCCTTGGACGTTTGTCCTCTTATGACATTTCTGAGTGAAATAATATTTTCTATTGTATTATTGTGCATTTGTCTATTACAGTGTCATTCGTACTGCTCCAGGAGTAAACAGATGTCTTACCAAGGACACCAGAGAAGAGCTATAGCTGCTGTACATGTTCCATTACCTGAAATGACACTCTGTCCCAGCATTTGTGTCCCATTGACTTTGAGGCATCGTGTGGTAAACAAACATGATGTGGAACCAAATGGAACCATTAGAACAAGCTGTTTTACAATTGGGCAGATGTTGCTTGTTAGTTTCATTCAGTTTGAATGATCCACAACAAATTGTGTGAAACAGCTGTCTCTTACTATGTACAAGCTTTTTATTATGTTTTTGCAGATGCTTTTTACTTGTAGGTTACTTCATGGTTGATGGTACATGATGGTAATTGGATAGATTTCATCAAATTTGTAACTGGGCTGCTGGAAGACCTCCAAAATATCTTTCTAGACTTCAATCAGGGAGTGAGGAAAACATGACCTCAACCACAATGGCAGTATGAGCAGAGCTGGCCCACATGAGGAATATACACGTTTAACACGGGATCTTACTAAAGATACTCTATTTTTCATTTATAATCCAGATATCGTCTGTGGATGATAACTAAGACAGCACATTAACTACACTGCGTTCCAAATTATCATGCAAATTGGATTTTAGTGTCATAAACTTTCAATGTTTTGTTTTCCAATGAAGCTCATGGATGGTTTTGTGTCTCAGGGCTCTTTGGATCACTAAAATCAATCTCAGACACCTGTGATCATTAGTTTGCCAGGGGAGCCCAATTAAGGGAAAACTACTTCCACATTATTAAACAGGCCACAGGTTTCAGCAATATGGGAAAGAAAAAAGATCTCTGCTGCTGAAAAGCATTAAATAGTGTAATGCCTTGAACAGGGTATGAAAACATTAGATATTTCTGGAAACATTAAGCGTGATCATCATACTGTGAATACATTTGTGGCTGATTCAGAGCACAGACGGGTTTGTGCAGATATTTGCATAATGAGGAAGGTTTCTGCCAGAAAAATTCATCAGATTAAGAGAGCAGCTGCTAAAATGCCATTACAAAGCAGCAAACAGGTATTTGAAGCTGCTAGTGCCTCTGGAGTCCCACCAACCTCAAGGTTTAGGATCCTCCAGAGACTTGCAGTCGTGCATAAACCTGCTATTCAGTCCTCCCTAACCAATGCTCACAAGCAGAAATGGTTGCAGTGGGCCTAGAAATACATGAAGGCTCATTTTCAAACAGTCTCATTTACTGATGAGTGTCATGTAACCCTGGATGGTCCAGATGGAGGAGTAGAGGATGGTCGGTGGATGGCCACCATGTCCCAACAAGGCTGCAACGTCAGCAAGGAGGAGGTGGAGTCATGTTCTGGGCCGGAATCATGGGGAGAGACCTGGTAGGCCCCTTTAGGGTCCCTGAAGGTGTGAAAATGACCTCGGCAAAGTATAAAGAGTTTTTGACTGACCACTTTCTTCCATGGTACAAAAAGAAGAACCATGCCTTCCGTAGAAAAATTGTCTTTATGCATGACAATGCACCATCTCATGCTGCAAAGAATACCTCTGTGTCATTGGCTGCTATGGGCATAAAAGGAGAGAATCTCATGGTGTGGCCCCCATCCTCCCCTGACCTCAACCCTACTGAGAACCTTTGGAGCATCCTCAAGCTAAAGATCTATGAGGGTGGGAGGCAGTTCACATCAAAACAGCGGCTCTGGGAGGATATTCTGACATCCTGCAAAGAATTTCAAGCACAAACTCTAATTGGAGACTCGTTATCAGTGATCTGCTGACTGTGAGGTTGAGATCAACCACACATGGGACTACAGGTTTACTGAGCAAGACAGTGTGGCGTTCTCAGTATCTGAGCATGCAGATGAAAGGCCGTCTTTTGGTCCTGTCTTGATACACTCTTACTAAACTCTTGTGAGGTCTGGATGTTGACCGATGGCCTGAGGTGCTGGCTGGACTCCTTTGTGACAACTTCTCTTCAGTGCATGTTTGGGTATCTCTGGAAAGACCGTGTCTGCTGCTGACGTGCTCATGAGAGCGGGGATGGGGTGGGAGAGCTGCTTGATACGGAAACGGCAGCTGCACTTTGACAGGCACCTGGTGTGCTTTCCCAGGCCTGATCAAGACACCAGGGGTGACCCTGTGCGTGTTGGAAGGAGCAGCTGGAGGAGAGATGGGGCATGAGCATTCCCCTTTTTCTTGGAACAACCTGCAGGCTGATTTTAAACTGCAAGACTTGGTGACTATGACTGTTTTTAAACTCTTAGTAAAAACTCAATCCAAACTCTCTGAATGCCACGGTTTCCACTGATGATTATTATTGTTGTTAACATCCACTGTGTACTGAGGTTGAGTGTATGGTTGTTGAAACTGTGTACTGCTGCCAGTCTTCATCAGGTCTCCCTTGAAAAGAGATCTCTGATCTCAGTGGAACTAACCTGCCTAAATAAAGATTAGATAAACAGAATAAAAATGGGTCTGGTGCAGGCAGGGAGGATGTCCATCAGGAGCCCAGTGCAGCACAGGACAGGAAAGTGCCGAACCAGCATGTGCTCCCATATCTAACCTGACCTGACAATAAATCTACGTCTTCGGTGTATATGTGGTTGAGGCAGGGTTGTGGCTGAAGAGAAAGCTTTAACCATCACTGTCCAGTACTTGTTGCTTCACATCAGAGGCCATGTCTGAGAAGCAGTGCTGCTGGTATCTGACGGTGGGATCACAGTCAGCCTGGCAGCTGCTTCTCCCATCATTACCAAACACATATCCTTAGCAGCAGGAAGGAGTCATGTTTCACCATGTTGTGCTCTGTCTTCACCATGTATACAACCTACAGTGCAGTGAAAAAGTATTTGCCCCCTCCCTGATTCCTGCCTTTTTTGCATATTTACCACACTTAAACATTCGGATCATCAAACCAATTTTTATATTTCACAAAGACAACCACTGTAAATACCAAATGCAATGTCTGAATGATTATTTAAGTTTTTTGATATGATAAGTTAACTGTGATTAACCACAGGTTTTGGAAAACTGACTCCAGTTTCACTGGCCACACCCAGGCCTAAATTACTCCCAGATTTGCTGATTAAAGAAATGAATTAAATAGAAGCTGTCAGACAAAGTGAAGTAGGCTACAAGATCTCAGAAAGAAACACATCATGCCACGATCCAAAGAAATTTAAGAACAAATGAGAAACAAAGTGATTGAAATCTATCAGTCTGGAAAAGGTTACAAAGACATTTCCAAGGCTTTGGGACTCCAGCAAACCACAGTCAGAGCCATTATCCACAAATGGAGAAAACTGGGAACAGTGTGAACCTTCCTAGGAGTGGTGGGCCGACCAAAATGACTCCAAGAGTGCAACGAAGACTCATCCAGGAGGTCACAAAAGAACCCAGAACCACATCCAAAGACCTGCAGGCCTCACTGGCTTCAGTTAAGGTTAGAGTTCATGACTCAACCATAAGAAAGACACTGGGCAAAAATGGAATCATGGGAGAGTTCCAAGGCCAAAACCACTGCTGACAAAAAAGAACACAAAGTCTCGACTCACATTTGCCAAGAAACATCCTGATGATCCCAAAGACTTTTGGAGAAATATTCTGTGGACTGACGAGACAAAAGTGGAACTTTTTGGAAGGTTTGAGTCCCGTTACATCAGGTGTAAAAATAACACACATTTGATAAAAAGAACATCATGCCAACAGTCAAACATGGTGGTGGTAGCGTGATGGTCTGGGGCTGCTTTGCTGCTTCAGGACCTGGACCACTTGCTGTGATTGATGCAACAATGAATTCTGCTGTCTACCAGAAAATCCTGAAGGCCAACGTCCGGCCATCAGTTCATGACCTCAAGCTCAAGCGCTCTTGGGTTATACAGCAGGACAATGACCGGAAACATACCAGCAAGTCCACCTCTGAATGGTTCAAGAAAAACAAAATTAAGGTTTTGGAGTGGCCCAGTCAGAGTTCAGACTAAAATCCAACTGAGATGCTGTGGTGTGACCTTAAACATGCAGTTAAAACAATTCTGTGAAGAAGAGTGGGCCAAAATCCCTCCACAGTGATGAGAAACACTCATCACCAGTTATCACAAACACTTGATTTTAGTTATTGCTCCAAAGGGTGGAACAACCACTTATTAGGTTCAGGGGGCAATTACCTTTTCACACAGGGCCAGATAGGTTTGGATTTTTTCCCCTCTTAAAAACTTAAATAATCATTCAGACACTGCATTTTGTATTTACTTGGATTGTCTTTGTAAAATATAAAAATTGGTTTGATGATCCGAAACATTTAAGTGTGATAAACATGCAAAAAAGTCAGGATTCAGAGAGGGGGCAAATACTTTTTCATGGCACTGTATGATGCCTCAGTTGCCTTGGTATTTAGTGCTAAATGTCTCAGTTGCATTTGTCTTTGACCATAATTCTTTTAGCTTCCTGTGATTAGAGTTACTTTGACTCATGCTGCCATGCAAGCTCCTCTGTGAATTACACTGAATCATTAGGAGTCATCAGTGAACATCCAACCTTTTTAATACTCCTGGTCGTACTTACTGTAGTAGCAGCTCTCTAGTAAAATCCATTTTGCCTTACTCATTGCTGAAGTTTGCTGAGCAGATCACTGTTTGATCACTGTTGGTTTAGAGCAATGGTTTCAAACTTTATTTACCAAAGTCACAGCAGAGATAAAAAAGAAAACTTACAGGCACACCATCGGCTTTTTGCCATGTAAATTAAAAGCACTGCAATCACAAATAAAACCTGCAGTGCCCCTTGGATTGCTTTTTGAAGGAAAGTTGCAGTTTTTCTGTTTTTTACTACAAGTGTTTGGATTAAACCCATTTTTTCTCCTCATGAAACCGCCTCTTCACCAGATGAACTGAGCAAATATAGGAGAACATTTCCAAAGAGCACCTGAATATGAGCAGAGACCCAGCAGTGCTTCTTCTTTCTTGTCTTCAAGCACATGTCTACAGTATTTCCATTCAATATGGCCTCTCTGATTTTCATTCTGGTATCTTCAAATTCTCAGATTCTCAAGGCACACCAGTTTGCTAAACCGTTTAAGAGCCACTGGTTTAGAGGGATTTATTTGCGAGATGTTGTCTGTTTAATATCATGATTTTAAACAGGCAAAATATTACTGAGCTGGATATGAATTCAAGAGCAAAAACAAGAGCTGTTGGATTCTGTGTGGAAGTAATGATGTCCAAATGTCATGCAGACTGAGGATTCACTGCAGGAGAAATTGTGAGAGAAAAAATAAAAATTCAAAATCACTTGTTGCTGTTTTTATTTCTTCTCAATATTAACTCTTGTTTTGTGTCGTAGCAGACACACAAAGCTCTGTCAGTGTTTTGCATAATCTCTTTTTCTTAATTTGTGCGTCTTGAGGGATTGAGGATTGTTTTACTGCCATAATACCAATGAAGGGAAAGGTACAGAAGGGCAAATATTTATGTCCCAGTAAAACAGTTTTAGCACCCCTTCTCCCCCACTGTTAATGTGACACACCACATGTACTGGGCAGGTGAGTGAGTCATCAATACATGAACATATTTTTCTGTTTGTACTGTAGGCCTGCTATTTTGTCTATTTTAAAAAAGAATTTCTCCTTTCTCACAGTTTTATAAAGCAAAAACTGACACAATGAACTGCACAAGGATAGGATTCAGTTGCAGACCAGATGGGGTGTTCAAAAAGGCAGGCGTTTATTACAGTCCAAGGTTCGGTACACAAAAAGGCAGAGCAATAAGGGCAAACTAATCCAGGAGAGTGAGGCTAAAGGCAAAGTCCAGAAACACAGACAGAGATTCACTAGTGCGCTAACACAAGAAAAAAAGGCTGGGACGAGGTCACATGGGGGAGAACGCTACCAACTGGCAACATTTTCTTTTTCTTGTAATACTTTATTGCTGGCTTTAACATGCATGTTATTAAGTTTCATCAGTCATTTCTTTCATCCTGCCATATTTATACACTTTTTTACATATTAAAGTGAAAAGAGGGGGAAAATTAAAGGTAAACAGAGGATGCACACAAAGTAATACAACAAAAAACAAACCAGATAATAAAAAGAAGAAAAAACTTACATTTTAATTCATTTATTCGCATTGCTTTTTTCTGTTCCATCTCTAAAGTCCATCTAATTTGACCCATTTACTCCAAACAAACTGGCAACATGAGGGGTCACATACTGGGATTAAATACACAGACAATCAGGACCGACGAGACGCAGGTGAGGGTAGTCAGGAGAGGAGCAGACACATGAGGCGGGAAACAGGAGGAGAAGGATCTGGAAGACACAGACAAGGGTAAGTAAGCTACAAAATAAAACAGGACATGATCAAAAACACAAGGAAAAATAAGCACATGACCTAGGTAGCTTGACCAACTGTGTCAAAAACTCTTAAAGGTCATATATTTTACCCCTTTAAGACAAGTTTATATTGTTCTCCGAGGTCCCAAAGACATGACTGTGAAGTTTGTTGCTGGAAAAACACTCTAGTGTTGGATTTTTGCATGTCTAAAAACTCCTCTGTTTCAGCCCTGCTCAGAACAAGCTGTCTGTGTCTGTGACTTTAAATGTTATTGAGCATTCTGACTGACTCCGCCCCTGACCACGCCCCTCTCGGGAAGTGGATGTGGCTTAATGGATGTGGCTCTCCTGATCCTCCTCTCAGCTGCCAGCTGAGAGGAGGATCAGAAGAGGAGGGCGGATCCCTCTTCCAAGCAGGGAGGGCCAACTGAACCTGGGGGCGGGGCTAACTCCCCACATGACATCATGAGGAAAAAAATCTGAGAATGGCTTATTTTAGCACATATTTTCTGAGGGGGGGGGGGTCTGATTCTTGAGGAGATGGTGGACAGGCCAGGGGCACATATTCTTGTGAGAAAAGTCTGGAAAAGTGTATTTTGCCTAATACGTGACCTTTAATGGTATTCCATTATCCACTTGTATCAGATTGAATAAGACAGAATTATTCTGTATTTTATGAATTCTGTGAGCCAAAACGTATCCAGTTAAGATTCAAATCAAAAAGTGCTGAAAAGGAGAGATCCACAGCTCTATCAGATCTGATTGTTGGTTGAATTTTATTTATATTGGCTTAGACTCTCCTAGATTCTCATATTTACTTTTACCTGTGTGATTTACTCCTTTATAGTCGTATTGAATAAGCACTTACTCCATCTCTGCTTTATTTGCACACACAAAAAGAACCCAATGAAGCACAGCCATCTCATCTCAATAGCAGACAACAGGCAGATATAGATTTTTGATGATGATGTTCTATTTTGTGAAGATGCTTTTTTAATAAACTGAACCTAACAATGACTGCACCTGCTTTGGACTGCCTGGCTGGTTGGGAAAAAGAGTGAATAACTGTGAATCTTTGATTGCTTCTCTGAGTGAAAGAAAAGAAATGGGACAAACTCCTTTGACAGAATGAGTAAACAAATAGCTGAAAATTAAAGTGTCCATTTCAGGATAAAATAACATGCTACTGCAGTAATGGGGACAGGAGGATTGTGTTTGGACTCTGTCAGGGTAATTTCTTCCTTTATTGGTTTTATGTTAGGACACAGACAATGTAAAAAGAATTACCTGTTTGTTTTTCAGCCAGATAATGCCTGATTCATTTTATCAAGGGATGCATGTAGGCCTGTGTTTTTAAATAAATGAAAGGAGCAGAAAAGAACCTAGTTTAATAAAATGCTATACTGCAGATAACACACACAACAACAGAAAGTGTTTTCTGGCCGATCTCGCACAATAGTGTTGTCCAGTGCCACCATGAAAGCTTGATTTGTTATTTTTCTTTAATAAAGTTCCATCTATATGGACTTGATCTCAGTTTATGACACCAGATCGCTCTGAACATTTCTCTTCTCCTGTCACTTTGATGCCAAAAGCAGAGCAGTGCCAAAAGGAGCCTTTTAGGCCTCCAGCCTCATTCAGCTCTCCTGCAAGTTAAGGGCAAAACACTCCTGCTCATAAATCCACCGTTTACAGACTAATATAGTTTTTTATTTAGTTCTGTGCATTAAAAGCATTTTTATCACTTCAGTTTGAAAAGATCCACAGCGGTCTTAGTCCCATGATGGCAGATGAGAGACGAGCACTAGCAACCTTACTTGGCATGTGGTTTTATTTGATCAGTAGTACTCTGTACACCTGAACCACGTACAACTTAAAGTCTATTTTAATCCAATTCATCCCTGTGTTCTACAAAGTGAAGGCATCCTAACTGGAACAACTATGGTTATCCAGCCAAGCTGAAACATCACTCACTTCTGTTTTTCTTGGTGTAATTTTAGATTGCAGTAATGTAATGCAACAAAATGGAAATTATTGTAATAGCTAGTCAACAACTTGTAGCAGATATTCTCATAGAGTGAGAGGGATGAGGGTGGAGTTTTAATGAGCTTGAGAAAATGCTGCCAGTTTTTTGAGTCACTGGCAGAAGTCTACTTGTAATCATCTATAAAACCGTCATGAAGCTCAAAACAAGCTGACAGCCTTCTGCAGTGTGAAAGCTGAATATATTTGTCATTTCTTTATTAAGCTTTAGGCATCTATACTTCTATGTGACAAGCAGTATAGCTCATACTCATTCATGGAAGGACTTGGGTTACTGTTTGATTAGAAACTTAAATTGCATTTAAAAAAGGGAGTAAAGTAAGAAAGTGAGGGGCTGTTCTCATGACTGTTGTCATGATTATGGAGTTTTGTTACAGATGAGATTATTTCTGAGTGTCTCAGTCTGTAAGTCTGTTCTCATCTAATTACTAGATTATTTATGAGCATCATAAACCCATCACCATGGTAACGTGGAGTCAAAATCTTAAATACTTGGTGTTTTGTTCGCAAGAAACACTTTGCAAGAAATGCAACATCAGTTCTGTGCTTGTACAGCTGAGAAAAAACATGATGGCTCACTGAAAAGCTTCTAGCATTATAAGCTCTGGAAAAAAAAGGAGAGGGGTCTGACTGCAGACTCTCACAGACCGTTCATCTGAGACACTGTTCAACTCGGAAAGGAAGTGCCAGTACAACGTATATCCAGTTTTAGATTTCTTTATAAAATACATCTTTGTTCATAAACAAAGTCTGGCAGTTACATTCCTGATATAACCAGACTACAGAATAAGAATCATAAATGAAACAGAAAAAGGTCAGAGGTCGGAAAATTAATTTATGTTGAAAACGGTTTCAGAAGGAGTTTAGCGAGTGGTGGCTCGCTTACGCTTTGTAGCTTTATCCAAAGTCAACACAGCTACGCTAGCTACATATTAACTTTCCTACATAGGTCAATGTAGCTAAGTTAGCTTTAGCAAATGTAGCTCAAGTTAACATAGCTACTTCAATAGCTTACATTGCTGCTTTGTGAGTTTAGTATTAGCTCTATTATCTATAACTAAGTTAGCTTTAGCAGTGGGAGCTTTAGCAATGTAGCTCAAGTTAACATAGCTACTTCAATAGCTTACATTGCTGCTTTGTGAGTTTAGTATTAGCTCTATTATCTATAACTAAGTTAGCTTTAGCAGTGGGAGCTTTAGCAGATGTAGGTAAAGCTAACTCTTTTTTTCTATTCAACCACTAAAAATAGTTAAATACCTAAACATTGTAACATGCTTGCCACATTTCCTCCTTCCTCTGATTCATGTGTTTATTTTCAGTATAATTCAGCATTCGTCATCTTAACTAGCTGACACAAACAAGCTGGAAATACCAGCGTTACAACCCACATAAACAAGACAAACATGTGGAACTAACACAGACTGCTAAGGAGGGAATCATAGAAAAGAATCTGGAGTTACAGCTAAACAACGTAGTGAAAGATTATACCTTTTTTAAAAAAGATTTTTTTTAAGTAAAGACAACAGATTTTTGTGTTTTTATGTTTTAGTTTAAGTTATAATGGCAACAGTATTTTTGGGCTAACCTTGTTTTTTCTAAAAACAGTAAAAATGATGATAATCATTAATGTTAATGCTATATCCTCTGCTGAGGACTTTCTTCATGGTCTCATACCATGAGCTCATACTTGTGAGTTTGAAATAAAAACTGAAGGGTCCCTATTTGGAGGATTGAGAATATGGCCACCCTACCAGGGGAAAGACACTTAACCCCTATCTGATCTCACTGTTACATCGGTGGCGTGTAAATGTGTGTGGATGAGATTTGGAGCTAGCTTAAACTGATGGCCAAGTCTCCATAGCAACCTCAGCCATCAGTGTGTGAATGTGGAGTGAATGGTGGTGTGAACTGGACTGTGACCTGTGATGTAAACCCTTAGAGCTGTCAGATGACTAGAAAAGTGCTATACAAGCTCAAGTCCTTTTACTATTTAGCCCAGTTATCTACGTAGCTTACGTAGCTAACAGAGCTACGTAAGCTACCCTGGCTGCATTAGAATGTTTTCACGGAGAACAAGCTTTTTTCCCTGTAAGCGGACTGTTTACTCAGCTCTATTAAACATTATGTTATGAGGTCTTGCAGGTCAAGGTTTAGACTCTTAACTTTTAACTTTATCCTAATGTTACCTAAACACTTACCCTAAAGCAGTGACACTCCACGTGTGGCTCTTGAGCCACATGTGGCTCTTTTATGTCTTAATTTGAAATATTATTCCCCAGAAAACCTTAAAAAATGAAAACTTTGAGCTCAGAAATTATCCATTGCAAGTCACATTAATCAGTTTGTTTCCCACACTTACACAGTTGGCCTTAACTGTCAACCTGTTTTTTAGTCTGTATATTTTCATTGCCCTTTTTTAAATATTTTTGCCACTTTTAATCCATTTTTACTGCTTCAAGCCCACTTTTCTCACTTCCTTTTTGCCAGTTATCCAGGTTTTGCTCCCTTTTTTCCCAGTTTTTTACTCTTTTATCCTGGTTTTTGCTATTTTTGCCACTTTTTTTGCCACTCTTTACTGCTTTTTGCCAATTTTCCCACCTATTGCTACTTTTTGCCCATTTAGTCACTTTTCATTCATTTTTGTCAAATTTTTGCCACTTTTTGACCATTTTTGCCACACGTAACTCATTATTGTGTCACTTCTTATCCAAATGTTGCCAGTTTTCTGCCCTTTTTCTCCACATTTTTGTCACTTTTCACCCAATTTTTGGCACTTTATGCCTACTTTGCCCATTTTCACCCTTTTTTGCCACTTTTTGACCATTTTCCCCTCTTTAACTTATTTCATTGCCACTTTAAACCATTTCTACTACTTTTCACCACTTAGATTGAGGCTCTTTCAAAGGTATTTTTCAACAGTTTGGCTCTTTGGTTGAGCAGGGTTGAGTTACGCTGCCCCAGAAATGAACAGTTTGCAGCCAGTCTTGCAAAAAACTATAATCAGCGCTGCCAGACTTAAAAAATGTAAAAAAGTTCTTTACCTTGGGCTAATATGTGAACTTTACTGTGGAAAATAGAGTTAACGTGTGGCATCCTTACTGATATGGAAAATGTATGATGGCCATGAATGGAAATAAATATTTAACAGGAATAAAACTCCAGAGGCTACCCAATTTCCCCAAAACAGTTTTGGACTGGAGCTTCAGATTTGATGTCTTTTGTAAAGCCTGCATGATAATGTGCCATGAAATAAAACCTAGCAACTGAAGAGCGGTGGATAATTTCTGCCAACTGCTGGGCTAACCTGGAGCTTATAATAAGATTAATTTGAATTTTTTATTTGACTAATGTGAAGGTAAATGTGCGCCCATGCTGGTGAAATGACGTTTGAATCCTCTGAGTAATCTACACACACATATGTGCTTCTCTCTGGGGATTCTTGTGTCCTTTACATTCATGCTGCAGACGTAAGCATGAGCTTGATGTTAAGTTTTACAAAACAGCTGAAATCCTTCCTTATTCAAAGACTATTCACTTGAAAAGTGTTTAAGCAGAGCAACAGCTAACCTAATGCAACATCAGGGGGACACTGATGAGCTGATCCGAGACCCAGCCACCTCAACCGTCAAGATGGCCAATTATTCAAAGCTCTCAGTCCTCCAACGTGTCCTCAGGACTGTAACATTACACCGGGATCCAGCACCAATCAGGATCTTCCTCAAGCTGGCCACAAGTAGAAGGGACAATTAGATCTCAAGGGATGTGCTCTGCTCACAGATACATAATGACATGAAGGGTTCGGGGTGTGCTCACTGAGGGCGCTGGCTGCACAACTCAAACAGCCCAGCGGCTTAGAAGAGTGAGAAAAAACACAGGAGGAAAAAAGCAATTCATTAAAAAATCTGTGTTTTTGAGAAAAATATCACAATACCAAAAGAAATAATCATTTTCAAGTTACTTCGGTTGCTTTTAATTGTAATTTTGTAAACTGCCCACAGTTGAGTTTTACTGACACACTGAAAGTTCTCAGTCATTAACAGCCCACATAATGGAGGCCAGAATCGATCTGGAGTCCTCTGAAGATGTAATCCCTTCTTATCCTAAGCTCTAATCAATAAAACAAGCATGTGTGCTTTTGGTTCAACTCAAATCTACAGCTATTTATGTTTATGTGACATAGTTTACATGGTTGGAATTGACTCTTCAGAAACTAAACATTTCAGCCTCTTTACCTCGTTCATGTTCGACTGGATCCTCCGCTTACTGACGCTGTAGTTTACATTTAAAGGTAAACCGCTGCAGGGATTTAAGACTAGCTATTCTGGTTACAGTCTTTCTGAAGAGCAGGCCTGATTACAGACTTGGCTGGGCCCCTGAAAAACCCCAGAGTGGGCCCTCCCCAGCTGTGATATATTTATGATAATAATGCGTGTTGAATCAGCAGCATTGGTGCTAACAGTTCACTCATTCTAGAGCTGCTTTTATTGGGTTTTAATTTTCAAATTACTTTTTCATGCCACTTTTTAAAACCCTTTTCACATAGTTCTCCCTCATTTTTTCCATATTTGTTCCAAATTTTAACCATTTTGACTCTTTTACCCACTTCTTGCTGCCTTTTTACCTGCCCTTTATTTATTTATTTATTTATTTATTTTTATTTCAACCATTTTCATCTGTTTTTGACCACCTGGTACCCATTTTAGACCTTGTGTCTGCCCAATTTTTTCTCTTCTTTATCCCAGTTTTGTCTTTAAAATCCATATTTGCTTCTTTGAACCATTTTTTTGCCACTTTCACCAATTTTTGCCCTATTTATTTTTGACCTATGGCCTAGTCCCGCCCTAAAACACGATGAGCCAATCACAGTGTGTATAGCCACTCCAATACACTCGGACATCTGCTGCCTGGACGTCCATTTAAATGAATGGGAGAAAGTCAGTTTTCATCGAGTTTTATGAGTTTTTTTTTTGTTTGTTTTTTGAGATTTTAAGTTTTAAAATGGTCAAACGGTGTTCATGGGATACATGCGACTCCAACACAAGGTATCCTGAGAGGCTGGGTGACGGAGTGTGTTTTTTACCCGTTCCTAAGCCACATCTAAACCGAGAAAAGTGTGTTCTTTGGATAAAAGTTTTACGGTAGACCACAACATCAACTCAACGTGGATAGAATTAACAACATCTGTTCTAAGGTAAGCCAACATCGTATTTGAGGCAACATATTGTCACTTTTCTGGAAAGAAATATAAAGTTATCTTTAACATCTCTAATGTTAGCTTAAGTTAGCTTAACATTAGCTCCTAGCTGCATTGTTCGTTGTGTCATGTTGTTTGTTGGGAGTTCGTTGGCCTATTAATGATCTAGTTTTTATTCTTTGGTGATCAACATCATTGTTAGCTGTTGTCCAAAGGGCTCTAGTTAAACTAATGTTAACTTCTGGAACTTAGCTTCATTAACTCATCTGTAATAGCCGAGATAACAACAGTTGGCAGACGTTATGCTGAATGATTCAGTGTAAATACTGTAGCACCAAACCAAGAGACACTCTTGGTAAAGATGGTAAAAATGCCGTTATATTTTTCTCTTAGTCTGAGCCAAAAACCTGAACTTCAGTGGCACTTTGATGCTGATCCTCTATCTTGTGGTCTGAGATTGTGATGGCAACGAGATGCGGGGTATCACATTTGCACTGGGGCCTTTAAATTTTGGCTAGTAACTGAAGCTTTTTATCGACCTTCTCGACAATAAAATGATTAATATATCCCTCCAATGCATAGTTTAGACCCTTTTGGTGACTTCTAGATGATATTTGATCTTTCTGTCTCCAAAAGTCATCAGTGGCCTCCAGTGAAATGTCTCCTACTGTGACACCTGCAAAAGCATTTGTCAGTGAATGTTCATTGTTTGTCCTGGTGAGTGGAGGGGGTGTGGCTTAGTCATAGGTCAATTGTGACTTCCTGTTTGGAGCTTTCTGATCGACGCGTATTGAAGCTGTTTGGCAGCGACCGTCACTGAAAATAGACCTGCAGCGTATCTCGAACAAAGCGGAGCAAATTGGCGCACCGGGCACGCGCTGCCGGTCTGGAACGCCAGCTATGGAAATGCTCTGATAGACAAGAGAGGGAGCGATGTGCTCTGGTGGATCACTTTATGTGGAAATTGGAGGTAAGTTTTATCAGAACTTGACGACATTTGTTTGTTAAAAGAACAAAGAACAGCAGTGAGTTGTTTTCTTTTCAAAAACAACAGAAGTCATATACTGACATGTCTACAGTTGCCATGGTTCCCATTATGCAGTTCTCATGAGTTTACTCCTCCATGGTGGTTATGTTCTGTATTTTGTTGCTCTGATTGGCCCATAAACCTGTGACAGACAGAACGTTCATCCAATCACCCTCCAAGTGTTTTTATAAAGGCTCCGCCCTTTCCCAAACGCTGTCTATGGAAGGTTTAACAGACAGCCGTGTGAACAAATCCATCTATCAGGTTACCTCTTATCTATTATTGCTGCTTTTTGATGCCTTTTTAATATCTTAGTGACCTTTTGACACTTTTTTGCCCATTTTTTCCTTCTGTAACCCATTTTTGCTACTTTTCACTTTTTACTGCCATTTTAAACTCATAATTTTTTTCTGTCCATTTTTGAGCCCATTGCTTTTCTAACCACATTTTTGCCATTTTTATCCAGTTGTTGACTCTTTAAATTTTGTAACTATTGCCACTCTTCACCTTTTTTCTGCTATTTTTTTGCCACTATGCAAACAATTCTTTTTCCTCTTTTTCATTAAAGTTATATCAGTTCCTTCTTCTTTCCTCTCTGGTACCCTGATGTTTTTGCACGTCGTGGCTTAGACAATGCTTTCCAAGAGGTTTAGTCAGTGTGCCCATGCAAACATTACCAAAACACAGTAATTCTGATATACAACTACAGCAAAAATTAATAAAATGTATATTTTGTTCAGTGATAACAGTGGTGATTATTCAAGTAAGATATGGAAAATAGTTATCACAAACTAATTTTACAGTGGATCATGATCTTCCTAAACCGCATAGGCCCCCCAATTGTCTGGGCCCAGGAAGCTCTCCACTTTATCCCCCCTTATGGGCGGCCTGCTAAGGAGGAAAGATACGCTATATTGCCAAAAGTATTCACTCATCTGCCTGGACTTGCAAGTGAACTTAAGTGACATCCCATTCTTTTTTTTTAAAGATTTATTTTTTGATAGGACAGTGGATAGAGTCGGAAACAGGGGAGAGATATGCAGGAAATAGTGCCACAGGCCGGATTTGAACCCGGGTCGCCTGTGTATATGGCATGCGCCTTAACCACTCGACTACCGGCATGCCAAGTGACATCCCATTCTTAATCCATAGGGTTTAATATGACGTCAGTCCATCTGTTGCAGCTATAACAGCTTCAACTCTTCTGGGAAGGCTTTCCACAAGGTTTAGGAGTGTGTTTATGGGAATTTTTGACCACTCTTCCATATGCGCATTTGTGAGATCACACACTGGTGTTGGACGAAAAGGCCTGGCTCTCAGTCTCCACTCTATTTCATCCCAAAGGTGTTCTATGGGGTTGAGGTCAGGACTCTGTGCAGGCCAGTCAAGTTGATCCACACCAAACTCTCTCATCCATGTCTTTATGGACCTTGCTTTGTGCACTGGTGCACAGTCATGTTGGAACAGGAAGGGGCCATCCCCAAACTGTTCCCAAAAAGTTGGGAGCATGAAATTGTCCAAAATCTCTTGGTACACTGAAGCATTCAGAGTTCCTTTCACTGGAACTAAGGGGCCAAGCCCAGCTCCTGAAAAACAAGCCCACACCATAATCCCCCCTCCACCAAACTTTACACTTGGCACAATGCAGTCAGACAAGTACTGTTCTCCTGGCAACCACCAAACCCAGACTGGTCCATCAGATTGCCAGATGGAGAAGCACAATTCGTCACTCCAGAGAACGCGTCTCCACTGCTCTAGAGTCCAGTGGTGGCGTGCTTTACACCACTGCATCCAACGCTTTGCGTTGCACTTGGTGATGTATGGCTTGGATGCAGCTGCTTGGCCATGGAAACCCATTCCATGAAGCTCTCTACCACTGTTCTTGAGCTAATCTGAAGGCCACATGAAGTTTGGAGGTCTGTAGCAATTGACTCTGCAGAAAGTTGGCCACCTCTGTGCACTATGTGCCTCAGCATCCACTGACCACGCTCCGTCATTTTACGTGGCCTACCACTTGGTGGCTGAGTTGCTGTCATTCCCAATCACTTCCACTTTGTTATAATACCACTGACAGTTGACTTTGGGATATTTAGGGGCGAGGAATTTTCACCACTGGACTCGTTGCACAGGTGGCATCCTATCACAGTACCACGCTGGAATTCACTGAGCTCCTGAGAGCGACCCATTCTTTCACAAATGTTTGTAGAAACAGTCTGCATGCCTAGGTGCTTGATTTTATACACCTGTGGCCATGGAAGTGATTGGAACACCTGATTTCAATTATTTGGATGGGTGAGTGAATACTTTTGGCAATACGGTGTATCAAATTAGAGTAGTAACAGGTACGAGTGAACAGAAGGTTGTCACCAAATTAAAGAATTTAATCTAACAAACACAAAACCTCAGTAATTCCAGATGCAAGCTGTAGCAGAAATCAGACAGCTCTGTGTGCTGGTGCATGGCTTACCTCACACTCAACCTGCAGAGATCTCATTGGAGAGATAGTTAGGGACAGAGCACACACTTCTCAGAAGGAGAGATAAAACTTTTTTGTTCTCTTTTAATAACAGCTGGCAGACAGCTCAGCCACTGTTTCCAACTTAAGTCAGCCATATTGTTTTTTAAAGTGGTTGGCGTTCCCTCAGTGAGTCAGGCTTCAATTACCTGATTTGTCAGAAAGCTATTTTTGTTAAAAGTATTCAAACACTGTCTCTTTGCTTCCATGTAATGGGGTTTTGCAGTGTGCAGCATGATTACTGATTTCAAATGTTAAACTTGAATTCAAATATTAAAAGTCAAAATCAATCAATAAAAATGCATTTATAAATGTCAGCATATGTCTATGTACATTTGCTCCTCCTCTAATAAATACATTCCTGTTTAACTATAATTTTCCATGCTGCTGAAGAATGTAGCTCTTTTGCTTCCTGCAGCTTTGTTCTTTCCTCCTCTGGTTTAGTTTCTCTTATTTTTCACAAGGTTGCAGTGCTGAAGGCAGTGTGATTTTCGCTGGCAAAGCACAGTGATTGGCACCGGATGGGTAAGTCCAGCCTGAGGCGGTCCAGCGTTGCTGGATATCAATCACTGCTGATAAATAGCCCTCTCCCCTGAAAACAAACGTTCCCCCTCTTACCACTGATTTAGACGAATCAGCCAGAGGACATCAATATGCAGTTGGTCTGTCTGACTGTACACACGTCAAAATACACCTGTTAGCTGTCTTTGACTACAAGATACACGTCGTTTATGAGGCAGGTTAGCTTAAATTAAACAGCACAATTACATATTTACCTACATGAAAAGCACACCTTTGTGACAGTCTGTCATTTCCTACACATATTAAACAACAAATATAAATTTCTCATGAGTGTATGACTGCCTCTGACGTGTCCCATTTTCTCCTACATCACACTCTGAGGCTCTTCTCGCAGTAGAAAGGCTGAAAGGGTGACATCTAAATAGGTAATTATCTTGCTTGTGTAAAAAAAGAGAGGGAGAGAGAAGCAGACAGAAGGTCCTCGTGAGCAGCCTAAAATCAAGCCCACTCCTTAGCACAGGAATATTAATTGCTGTTTCACCTTGTCTCTTATGCCTTTATTGGAGCCCCGTGTTTTTCCAAACAAGCTAAATGAGGGCAGCTTTCTCCCCTCCCACATTCAGCTATTGATTGTTTGATTAACAGGGTAGCGTGTGAGAGGGCTTTATCTTGCGCATTATTAATTGAGTCCCCAAACCGACAAAGAATGCTGATTTATTCCTGCTACCATACCAGTCATTTTCCTGTGTGTGTGTGTTTAGAGTAGTACACAGGCAGACTGGGTGCCCTATACTTATCCTTGCTCTTAGCCAACTGAACACACAGCTGTTTCTGGTGACTTGCTGCCCCCATTTGGCCAAACCAGTGAAAAATAACAAATGAATGAGGAAGCACTCATGATGAGATGGCATTGTACAAACATCACCTTAAAGTCAATTTACAGTAAACTCATGTTAAAATAGTCCATGGGGAGTTATTAAAAACATAAACATGTACCACAGTCATTCAAATGTAGCATCTGTATGTGAGTGTTATAGAAATTTACAAGTTCTAGTTTAGAATTAAGAAAAAAATCATAGTTATTAGTGCTGCCATGACCGTTAATGATCAATTTATTCTATTTCTTAATCAGTAATAACATTGAGTTGATGATTTATTTACATCTGTAAAAAAATGACAGTAGATGTTTGTATTAATTCAGCTTTATATCAACCTGATCAGGTCTTCTTCATCTCAGGCATGCTCCAAAACTGATGAGGGCTGAATTCCTTTTAGCTGCTGTAGTTTTAGGACCCTCGGAGTCTCTATGGTATTTTTTATTGAGGTCATAGAAAATCACTTTTTTTAAATCAATGTTATTGGTTAAATCTGTGCTTGTCATATTAACAGACTCGCCCACAGAAGTGGCTTGAGAACCCCAGAGAAAGGGCCCTCCTCAGATGTGATTCATTGGTGAGGTCAATGTCCGAAACCCTTTTCATCGCTTTTTCCATCCATTACTGTCAATTATTTTTGACATTTTTCACCCACTTTTGCTCCTCTTCAGGAACTTTTTTTTTTTTACCACTTTTATCACCTTTTTTCCCCTTTTTCAAAAATTTTTGCCACTTTTTTTTTTTTTACCACTTTTTGCCTATATGTGCAATTTTGAAAAATATTTCTGCCATTTTTTGCCATTTTCTGACCCTTTTTGCTCCTTTCCACAATTATTCTTTTGTTTTCCAAAAGTCTTTTATTATTCTCTAATACTTTATGCATCCTGACATTTGTGCATTGTAGTTATGAAGTCTGACATTACTTCCCTTATCATTGAGTTTGATCTGCCCATCCACATTATTTACATCACTAATAAAAATGTAATTTTTAAAAAGTAAATATTAAACAACAGCATAAATAAATGAAATTCATTTTTGTTGCCCTGGTGAGAGCGGTCACCATTAAGGTAAAAACATAAATATTGTTGTCACACCATGATTTTGCTGACCTCCATGGCCCCTCAGTTTGGCCCTTTACACTTCATCAGATTTATCCTAAATTTGGTGTTCAAATTTTCTTTACAAAACTCCAAATGTTTGGGAACGGTGGCTCACAGAAGTTTGGTTTCTGCTCATGGCACAGGGAGGTCTTGTCACTATAATACAAAGAGTCCTAAGTAGTCCAGTTTTAACCTTTAATATCATAGTCTCTGTCTAATCTCCATCAACAGATTCTATGTAGAAATGTATGATTTTAGCATTGGGGTCTGGTAGTCAGCATAAGAAGCGCTCTGCTTTCCATTTCTAATACATTTGTAGTCTTGGCTGTATTGAACAGTTCTGGTGTAGACAGTAGAGGCACTCCATGTGGACAGAAAAAGCAAGGTCGAATATGAACCATGCTGTTGACATACTGGCTCCAATCTGAGGCAATTTAAGGATGATTTACTTGTCTCTATAAACAGATATCTGTAGAAAAGTGCAGCTGACAATCCATTATAGATCAAATATTTCAACAAGAGCCACTAACCAACCTGACACCATGTCGTTAAAGGCCCTAGACTCCCACACAGGTGTGACTGAGGCCATGATTGGTCTGTTTGACTGGCAGCTCCACTACCCTATTACTTTGGTAGAGCTTGTTTTGGTAGGAGGACATGACCTGTTTTCATTTCTGTTGGTTCCAGTCACACATTTTTACCATAACTCTGCCTATTTTCAGTCTCTCCACGTCTAATTAGGTAGAGTGATTAAAACACTTGTGTGGGTGTACAGAGGCTTTTTGTAAAAGCCGACTAGTGTTTAGATTTCCCTTCAAGCTGAGGCACATCAGAACTGGTCGATAGAACTTTGATTCAACAAACAAGCATTTTAAAGTTTTCCTGTCTTCTTGAAGACAGACCCTGACTTTTTACTTCAAAAATCTCTGTAATGATATTATTTCAGCAAAATTAATTCCCATTAGCTGCAAGTAATTGCCAAAGATAGTTTCTTTTAAAGGGTGAGCTGAGCTGGAGAGATATAGCTAATATAACCTGTAGTCTACTGTTGAACTGAACCAAGCAGGTGAACAGGTACTCAGGGCAAGGGCGGATCCAGGATGGAATAGGACCATGCAGGAAACCCCTGAAAGCCTGTTTTAGACTGGCTGTGTTTTACTGCGTTCATGTACAGCGCTCTCACACTGGGTGCCAGTTTGGTGCCACATATCCCTGCTGTCACGGCTCTGTCATTCCTCATACACGATAGTGCCAAAAGTATTCACTCACCCATCCAAATTATTGAAATCAGGTGTTCCAATCACTTCCATGGCCACAGGTGTATAAAATCAAACACCTAGGCATGCAGACTGTTTTTCTCAGGATCTCAGTGAATTCCAGTGTGGTACTGTGATAGGATGCCACCTGTGCAACAAGTCCAGTGGTGAAATTTCTTCACTCCTAAATATTCCACAGTCAACTGTCAGTGGTATTATAACAAAGTGAAAGTGACTGGGAATGACAGCAACTCAGCCACCAAGTGGTAGGCCACGTAAAATGATGGAGGGGGGTCAGCGGATGTTTATGCGTATACTGTGCAGAGGTCGCCAACTTTCTGCAGAGTCAATCACTGCAGACCTCCAAACTTCATGTGGCCTTCAGATTAGCTCAAGAACAGTGGTAGAGAGCTTCATGGAATGGGTTTCCATGGCCGAGCAGCTGCATCCAAGCCATACATCACCAAATGCAATGCAAAGCGTCAGATGCAGTGGTGTAAAGCACGCCGCCACTGGACTCTAGAGCAGTGGAGACGCATTCTCTGGAGTGACGAATTGCGCTTCTCCATCTAGCAATCTAATGAACAAGTCTGGGTTTGGCCAAGTGTAAAGTTGGGTGGAGGGGAGATTATGGTGTGGACTTGTTTTTCAGGAGCTGGGCTTGGCCCCTTAGTTCCAGTCAAAGGAACTCTGAATGCTTCAGCATACCAAGAGATTTTGGACAATTCCATGCTCCCAACTTTGTGGGAACAGTTTGGGGATGGCCCCTTCCTGTTCCAACATGACTGTGCACCAGTGCACAAAGCAAGGTCCATAAAGACATGGATGAGAGAGTTTGGTGTGGAGTAACTTGACTGGCCTGCACAGAGTCCTGACCTCAACCCCATAGAACACCTTTGGGATGAATTAGACTGAGAGCCAGGCCTTCTCGTCCAACATCAGTGTGTGATCCCCCAAATGCGCATATGGAAGAATGGTGAAAAATTCGCTGCCATATTGTCAGATTGTCCCAGAATGCATTGTGATTAGATTGTGACAACCAATGGTAGGCTGTTCCATCATCACATCATGCTTTGTTGGACAGCACATGTGCACAGACTTAAAAACTGAAGAAGAGAGCCTGACTGACTCATAATAGAGAGAAAAAGACACAGAGAGGCCGTGACGTGTCCCTCAGAGTCCCTGTAGACAGGAAATGCTTTGGATAATGACTCAAATTACCAAAAGTGCAAAGACTTTTTTGTAAAATGTGAATATTTTAAAGACTTTTGGTCACAGAAAGGTTATTTTTTAAATTCTTTGGTCCTAAAGAGAGTGGAGAACAAGTTTGTGCAAAAAGACCCCTTAGTCATTCATGTTTACTGTGTTTGATAGATAAAAATCTTTGAGTATTATTTTCTGATTAGTGTTTTTCTTTTGTTTTTATAGTCCCATAACTTTTGTTTGACATTACTGTAGCACAAATATTCTTAAAGCCTGGGTTGTCCTGAAGAAAAGGATGTTTAGGGCTTGACTAGGAATCACAGGGTTGATGTTTTACAAGTTTTATAAAACAAAAAGTCCAGGGGAGACATAACAATAACTAGGTCTCAGAGGGCTTAGCTGTGATTGGCTGTGCTATATTAGAGGTAAGATTTATATTCAATCCCTTTTCTGGGCTGTGAGGACCCTTGTAGCTCTCTTTGCATGCTGTCATGTTGTGGATTTTGCTGCTTTGTTCTGCCATTTTTAAAGACACTTCCAGAGTTGGGCCAGTCCAGTCAAAAACATCTGGCTACACCCCTGAAACAGGGATGTAAAGGACTCAGATAGGATTGCATCTACCTTACAGATGTCGAAAAATCAACATCTTAACCTAGAAGCATGAATCTGCTATCAGACAGTGACAAACAGCTTTTCCAGAGTGGCCCATGCATTCTGTATGAAGCGCCATCTAGTGATAAGAGCCAGCCTTGTGTGGCGTTCTCTGGTTGGTTAACATCCATCTCTCTTTGTGCACTCGCTTCATGTTGTGCCTGAAACACGTGGCATTTAAAGACACTTTGACCGAAACAAAAGATCTTTACTGGTGCACATATCCAACATACACAAGGAGCAAGGGTCTGCTCCATTCTGTTTGCATTATTCTTTGATTTGTTACTGTTTTTCTTCGGATGTTGGCCACTGAGGACGTAGCAACAACCCCCACAGATTCACCATCTCAGTTTGTGAATGTGCAGAAAAGCAGATGCTCTTTATTGATCACACATCAGATCTAATTTCTCTCACTGCCAGAGTGTCAGATTTGCCCGAGGTCAGACCACCTCACCCTCTGGCTTAGTGTGGTCCAGGTCTCGTGACTGACTGGTACTGATCTATCCTCTTGGTTTCTCCCTGCAGCCTTGGTAAAATAGCCCTCAGTGGCTGGCTGCTGCTCCTATACGGACCTAATGGAGGTGGGGCAGCTGGAGATGGATTTCCTCTGTCATTCTTCACTCGAGCATGCCAGAGTCTATTGAAGAGATGGGCCTTGTTTGAGTCCATGCCTCTAATTAGCCACATAGGCTTTTGTCTTGTTCAGAGAGCAATTACACTGCCGCTAAACCACCGCTGTAGAGCTCAGGAAGAAAATAACTAACACTTTCATCTTGGACGGCATATTGTCATGAAGCTCAGAAGGAATGTGAGCTGAGGATTTATTTTTTAAAGCTTGCAACTGATCATAAAATGGGCACATCTGATATTAATCAATCAACTATTTCCACACAGTAGATATAATGTGAAATTAAATTAAATAAAAACATTCATCCACCTGTTTCTTTAAGATACGATGGAACAAAAGAGTATTGTTTCAATGTTTGCTGTCCAAGTTTTGCAGAGGTGGGAGGCAGCCAGGATCAGTACACAGGAAAAGATACAACAGTCTGACTAAATGGCAGGATGTCTGCATGTTTTCTAGCTGTTTGTTGGAGCTTTGTAACATCCAGTTTGGATTTCTGTCATGAAGGATGGCAAAAGTTAAAATGTTTAACTTTGTCTAGTCTTCTATTGTGACAGTTGCCAGTATTCACTGCTTCACACTCTTGATTTAGTACATACAAATTTTCTGCTTTTTCACCAATAATCCATGAGAAAGCAGCAGCACTTGGGTTGAAGTACCATCTGGCAATTCAGGGTACAGCCAAATTTTTGTGAAACAAATAGACATCACAGCTCCAGACATTTAGCTGGCAGCTCTACGAAGCAGGCAGGACACCCCTTCCCAAATCCAGGAGGCTAGCAAGATGCTGGGTAGAGAAGGCCCATATGGATGTGTGCTTATTCCCAGAAGATGCACCTCAGTTTTCCCTTGAAGCAGAGATGGTCTTAACTTGTTCTTTGTGTGGACTTGGAGCAGACGTGGCAGTGCTCACCGTGCCCTAGCATGCATGAGCCCCAAAGTCCAGTTTGTTTGACCGTTGTTCTTCCTCTGTGCAATGAGACTAATGCTGTTATACAATTTTCCAGAGTCTTTCTCCTTCACTGTCCTCCTTCTACATCAACATACCGCTGCATTCACTGATCAAAGCAGTGCTGTAGGTCTTCTTCTGTCTCAGAACCTCTGTGGTTCCTTCTTAACTTAAGAAACTGTTCCTTTGAGCACAGATTTGATCTGAACAGGTCCCACGGTGCTAGATCAGGTGACTAAGGAGGGTGATCAAGCACTGTGATTTGTTCTTGGTCCAGAAAAGTCTTTATCGAGAGCTCAGTGTGAGCTGGAGTGTTGTCTTGATGAAGAATGAAACCATTTTTACACAGTTGTGCTCTCTTTCTTCTGACTTTTCTCTCCGTTTTTCTAGAATCAGTTTGTAATAGTGTTGATCCATCATTGACCCTTCTACACCGCGTTCCAAATTATTATGCAAATGATATTTTTCTCAGATTTTCCTAAATAGTCGATGCAAATGAGTCGGTGTAATTTTCAAGTCATCAACCATTAGAGCATATTTAAATTTTGTTAAACAAACCTCCCAATGATAACGATTTTCTTTCAAAAGTAAAAAAATCAAAATGCACTGTTCCACATTATTATGCACAACAGAGTTTTAAAACACTTTATAGGTTGTACAAACACCAGTTTCAACTCAATAATAGCTTGCCAAATGAAGTAACTGTTAGCCAGGATGCTAGCACCAATGCTACAGATCCAACACATATACACTGATCATCAATAAATCACAACTGGGGAGGGCCCATACTCTGGGGGGTTTTCAGGGGCCCAGCCAGATCCCCAAGGCACACCTTGACATGCCTGTGCCTTGCCTCACCATTTGAGAACCACCATGCTGGGCTTAAGAGGTTAAATCTTTAGTTCCATTCAAACACATGCATGTGACATACAGTGTTCCCCATATACCAAACTAATGCACCAACAGATTCAGCTGCTGTTGGTTCAATTTCAAGTAAAATCTCTGGCTAATGTGTTGCTCAACTTTTAAGCTAACCATTTTCCAGTACCTTATCAAAAACACGTGCGAAGAATAACCAGTATTAGATAAAATACTTGCTCTAAATGCTCAGATCTAGCAGAGCTTAGAGACGTGTAACTTGGTCCATCCAGAGATCCACACCCAGCAGTCTGTGACTTTGAGATCTATGTTCTGTGCATTAGCAGCGTGAGCGTTCACCAGAGAAATGCCAGAGAAGTGGGTCTCAGATGATAAAGAGCCGCCTCTTTCCCCAGGCGTCTATTTCTCCAGAGACACATCATCTTCCTGATAGTTCGGAGGCTGAGCTTCGGCCCCACGACAGATGACAGAGAGAAACGCCCAGCTCCTCCGCCTTTGTCTGGATCAGGAGGGCAGAGCGCTGCATCTAGCTTTATTTATCTTACAGATGTCTCTATCTGTAGATGCTGCTGTTTGACTTTACAGCTGCATGACTGAGCGGGTGTAGAACTGATCTAATCTCCACACTCTTCCTCTCTGTCACTTGTAATTTTTTCCTCACAGACGCTTAAAATTCATAAAGCCTCCTCCCATTAGTTCCAAAACAGGTATTTTCTCTACACTTGCCATTTCTCATAGAACATGCTGCTCATCACATTTGATCTGGTTTGCATTGAGCTTCTTTTCTATTAAAAGATAACTCCAAGTGTTTCATTGTTTTTTATCAAACATGATTCTTGCATTTCTAATTAAGCAACACAGGGGCTTGTTAAAGAGAGAAAATCAAACACAGATAGACTAGAGGTAATTAGAACCTTTACCTTGTCTGCATAAAACATCCCACATTCCCCAAATAGTTGTTTCTCCTGGTTGCCCTGATGTTTTTGTTTATCTTTTCTTGCCTCCTATGGAGACTGACCTATATGGAGAAGAAATGTCAAGCAAAAAGCAGAGAACAGATGAGAGAAACAACACAGGGAGAAGACAAAAGCAGACCAAAGCCTGTACTTGGATTCACTCATGCAGCAAATAGAAAGAAAAAATAAGATCCACTCTTTCTCTGTTCCCGGGAGAGGTCACCTCTTTTCACAGCTGCGTGGTAAAAGTGGTCGGTGAGACATGCCACGTTCTTCTGCTGGTTGTTAACCAGATCAAAGTCTAATTACAACAAGAGAGAATATTTAGAGCACTGCATTAAACAGATAAGGTTTCCAAACTGGGATTGTGTTTAACCCATTTATATTACAATAAGTACAGCAGTCCAACCACACCCCAGGCTTACAGAGCCAAGGTAGAGACCAAAGCTTCTGATGTAGGAGCAAAATCTGACATTTAAAACTGGAATTGGAAATGGAAAATTTGCATTTAAAAGATATTTAAGAAAATGTCAGCATATTATCATTCCAAGTCATCTAACTTTATCCTGGCCCTTATGTTTTCATATGAAAGCACAAAGTGCTCTAGAGCATCTGCATGAGCCACAGAGCGCTGAAAGATTTTTAATGCAGACCAATCCATGACAATGCAGGCATCAGAGTGCTTTAACATACATTATATTGCCAAAAGTATTCACTCACCTGCCTTGACTCGCATATGAACTTAAGTGACATCCCATTCTTAATCCATAGGGTTTAATATGATGTCGGTCCATCCTCTGCAGCTATAACAGCTTCAACTCTTCTGGGAAGGCTTTCCACAAGGCTTAGGGGTGTGTTTATGGGAATTTTTGACCATTCTTTTAGAAGCGCAGTTGTGAGGTCACACACTGATGTTGGACCAGAAGGCCTGGCTCTCAGTCTCTGCTCTAATTCATCCCAAAGGTGTTCTATCAGGTTGAGGTCAGGACTCTGTGCAGGCCAGTCAAGTTGATCCACACCAAACTCTCTCATCCATGTCTTTATGGACCTTGCTTTGTGCACCAGCACAGATTCAGAGTTCCTTTGACTGGAACTAAGGGGCCAAGCCCAGCTCCTGAAAAACAAGTCCACACAATAATCTCCCCTCCACCAAACTTTACACTTGGCACAATGCAGTCAGACAAGTACCATTCTCCTGGCAACCGTCAAACCCAGACTGGTCCATCAGATTGCCAGATGGAGAAGCGCAATTCGTCACTCCAGAGAACGCATCTCCACAGCGCTAGAGTCCAGTGGCGGCGTGCTTTACACCACTGCATCTGACGCTTTGCATTGCACTTGGTGATGTATGGCTTGGATGCAGCTGCTCGGCCATGGAAACCCATTCCATAAGGCTCTCTACACACTGTTCTTGAGCTAATCTGAAGGCCACATGAAGTTTGGAGGTCTGTAGCGATTGACTCTGCAGAAAGTTGGCGACCTCTGCGCACTATGCGCCTCAGCATCCACTGACCCGACTCTGTCGTTTTACGTTGCCCACCACTTGCACAAATGTTTGTAGAAACAGTCTGCATGCCTAGGTGCTTGATTTTATACACCTGTGGCCATGGAAGTGATTGGAACACCTGATTTCAATTATTTGGATGGGCGAGTGAATACTTTTGGCAATATAGTGTGTCTGGACAGACCATTTTACATTTATGTTCAGGGACGTCATGCCTGCCAAAATTATGGGGTCAAAGTTAAAGCAGACACAGACTGCATGATTGTTGTAGATGTAAATCAGTAAATGCAATCAGTTTAAATTGAATAAATGAAACAAAGGGGTCTGTAGGCGTCGGCCAAAAAGAGCAAAAGAAGAGTGGTGGACGTGGCTGACCCATATGGGCCATCAGACCAGCCACCACCCCAACTAAAACTGCATAACCAATATAAACTAACTATCAAGGATTAAAAGGAAACTATGAGAAAACAGCACTACTGGCAAACTACAGCCTAAACAAAAACAACAAAACCCGGGCGGGGGGGCTCAAAGGAAAGAGAGAACCACTGGTGTAAGGGTATAGATGTAAGACTTGAGATTTAACTGAAGCCTACAGTGAAAGAATCTCGGCTGGTACAACACCTTAGATGTTAGTAGAGCTAAAACTCTGTTTAGTAAGAACTGATGTTCAAGCTTGGCTTTGTCTGAACTTACACATAGCTGGTGCAACACACAGCAGATTCATATCTAGCATGTAAGGTCATTATTATGTCAGGGCACTCAAGGGAGGGTTACAAATAAAGCAGATTGAATAATGCAGTTATTGTGAGAGCACAGAGACACTGACTCATGTTCTGATGAGATGGAAATCTTCACTGCACTAATGGTGTTGATCATCTTGCCCCACTTCTTATTTTACCCCCACCCCCACCCCCCGCTTTCTTTATCCACTTTTCTCTCTGAGTATTTTTGTCTGTCTTAATTATTTTGAAGCAGATGAAAAGAAAAAGCCCCATTCTTAAAGGACTTGTTGCTTATGTATTCTGAATGAGTAAAAACATGGTGAAAAGACGATGCCTGTCACCTCTGTGTATTATATACAAAAGTTTTGCTTTGGTCATAAAATCACATTGATCATAATATATATTTTTTATAATTATTTATTATTATTGTCCACAATAGTTCTACCACGACTTAAATCTAACACACAGCATGTCATCAGCTACTCACAAGTACACCTTTCTCTAATGGGATTATCTACTGCTGGGACGTGTGGCTATTCTAATCTTAGTAACATAATTCAGACCCCAAAATATCAGCCATGCATGCATTAAGTCTGACTTGGGACCAGCCATGACTGTAAAGGAGGAGGCATTTGATGAAGACTCTGATAGTTTGGGTTTGTAGAAGTGGATTCCCTCTGTTGGAAATAATCGGTCCTCCTAACTGACCCATGACTGACTCTGTTTCCTTTAAAAGGCTTATTTTAGCAAAAACAAATTTGTGCATACCTCCATAATCTCCATGGAACAGGTGAGTTAACTGGTGTTAATTCTAATAAGCCACACAGTGCAAACTTAGGCCGGCCACACACTAAAGGTTTTTAGGCAAGATTTGACCCCACGACAATTGTGGGGGCATATACCGACTGGAGCCTCATCACAAACCATTATTTGTCCGAGTAATCTGCATGTTTGTGGTGTCAGCACGGTTAATTTACTGCTCCACATCACATAGTAGCCTCCCAGACCCTGAATCATTAATATCAAATATGTTTTATATTTAAGAGTCTAGGTCTAAGTGCCGCTGACAGAGTGCCCACAACAACCAATGAGAACGAGAACACCAGACAGCGTCACCAGACGGGTCATACGCACTTTCACTGCTCACAACCATAAACACAACTGTACCTTAATTCCCGCCAGGATTTTGTCCTGAATCTTTCCCTTGTTTCATGATTTTTGCTAACCTTGTAAAGCAGATGGATGCGCCTGTTTCCTTGTTTCTCACTGGTGAATCCAAAAGCTCCCATCTGAACCTTTTGGGCCTGGTTAGAAAGTGACTGGACCAATCAGCGACGAGGGGCAGTACTTTCAGGCGCAGCGGAGTCGTTGACGTAAACAAGCAGCAGCAAGAGGTCGGTGCGATTGGCTGAAGAGCTTAGCATGGATGCTGCTAAAACGCCAGTTTTATCAGAACTTGACGACATTTCTTCGTTTAAAGAAGAACTAAGAACAGCAGTGAGTTGTTTTCTTTCAAAAATGACAAAAGTCGAGTACTTACATGTCTTTAGTCGCCATGTTTTGCGTTATTCATCAGTAGCAGATCGATAGTGGCTACGTCACATGTTTTGTTGCTCTGATTGGCCTGTAAAGATGTGACAGACAGAACGTTCATCTGATCATACTCTGAGCTTTTTTCAAAGCCTCTCCCTTTTCTCAAACATTTCCTATTGAAGCTTTCCCAGATGGATGTGTGAAACACATCCATCTGGTATGTCAGGTTAGACTTCTGCTGCACCTGTGGCACATGCCAGGACAGCCTGTTGTGGAGACACAACAAGACGGTATTAACAGACTAGGAATGGGACCAATCCGATCCAATATCGGTATCGGTCACACGTGACTTTAACCTTCGACAGCCCACATACTACTTTATTTCCATTTACTACTTTGGAAAAAATGTCATACCGCGGTCTTCCTACTGTATGCTAACAGGTTAGCCGTTAGTCACCGCCGTCTTTCTTATTGTTTATATCTGGTGAAGGGTCAGAGAGGAAGGCTGTGGCCATTAACTGAAGCTACAGCGGTCTCTAGTGGCGGGAGGTTCATTAAAGACAGTATAGACAGGGATTTATAACTCACACTCAGTTGTTGTTAATGTTTTTTGGATAATGCTGATATTTGTTTTTTAGTAGTAGTTCAAATAAATTTGTTTGGAAAACATTTAAATTCAATTCATTTTTGTATTTTTGTTTTTTTTTTGTTTTTTTTGTTTTTTTTTGCTTTTTAATAAGAGGAGCTGGATGGTTTACTACAGCCTCATGTAACCTCACACATTATACCAACAGCAATAATAACTGTAAAAAAAAAATACACACACACACACACACCCACACACACCCACACACACACACACACATATATATATATATATATATATATCTGAATCAGTATCGATATTGGCACATATTTATCGGTATCTGATTGGAACTGAAAAAAGTGGATCAGTGCATCCCTACGACAGACATTCGTGTCTGTCTTTTTTCTGAAGTCACGCGAGGTCGTAGGCAGGTCGTCAGGTGTGTGGTCTCCAGTGATCTGACAATCTGGCTGAGGCTGTCTAGTGTGTGCCTTCAGAGGATTAAAGATGAAAATCTTTGGAAATTGTCCTGAAGTCTGTGGTCTCCCACAGTTTTAAAATCGTTCCAGATTAAAAAATCGCCTGGTGTGTGGCCGGCCTTAATCAACATTCAACCACAGATAGTGCTGCTAACACACCCTCTGCAGAGGACTGTGAGACAGAAAACGGTGAGCCATGTTCTTTTCAACACTGTTAGGATGGAAAGGACACATGAAAAGGAAATGTTTATTGGAGTTTTTTGTGTTTATTCATTCACTTTTTACTGAAAGAGTTCTTTTTTGTTGTTGTGGGTTGGATTGGAATGATGGCGAGCTAAGAAGGGACGACCAGAGAGAGCCATGATCCTCACCTACATCAATAACGCCACAAGCCTGATCCTGAACGTTTGTTTGTTATATTACAAGACTTAAAAAGGCATTTTTATTTGTGGGTATTTTTCCTTCTGATTAATTTAAATCAAGTGGTTTTAGTTTTACTGTAACTCTAACCTGTCAACCAAAGGGATCATTATACGGGATGGCCCAAACAGACCAGGAGAGGGTCAAATTAGACATTCAATACAGGTTTTTAATAATAGGAATACTGCAGTAAAGTAATGGGAACAGTGTAAGTGCAAGTCCCTAGCATCAGGCAGTTCTCCTCAACAATACAGGGAAATGTGAGATAGCACAACAACCCTGAAATGTAAACTCAGCAGCTTTCATTAATGAAACATACATACAGATGGAACAGGAGTACAGAGGAGCTAAAAGTATCATGCACTGGAACCCCCAGCCAAGCTAAGGTCCTCACCTAAAAAGTAAAAACAACATCCTGTTTTTTAAAGTCAGGTCCACATATAGAGGCTTCAGGTACCACAGAGGAGCTTGCCTTCTTTTTTCAGTTTAATGTGGAAGGTAGAGGTTTCTCCTTTCAGTTTGCATGTAAACCACTCGTATCCCCCGAGTTCCTCCACTCCAGAGGCAAATATAGGAGAAAAAAATAGCCAGCCCATTTTTTAGAGACCCAAGAAAACTGAACAAATACACTGACTCTGTTATTTGGCTGTTCACAACCAGAAGGTCTCTGGTTTGCTTCCCAGTCGGGGCCTTTCTGTGTGGAGTTTGCATGTTCTCCCATGCATGTGTGGGTTCTCTCTGGGTACTTCAAGTTCCTCCCACCGCCAAAAACATGGTTGCTCTAACAATGACACCTCAACAGCAAGTTAGGCTGCCCTTTGGGGCACTAGCTGGCATTCCCACAGGAAGTTCCCTCTGTGCTGGCATTGGGCTTTGTGAGGTCACTGCAGGTGGTAGTCATGAGACACGATACAGAGCACCCATGTATCCAACCCTAAGGCTAACCAGGGTCAATGCTGGGTCTTCGGACCCTGAGGGACAGATCCTCCCATCTACCCAGAGCCCCTAAACGCCTGATCAGGTTCCTCTTTAAGTCTTTTGCAGTGGTGACTGTCTGGAGCCTGCTGCAACAAAAAAAAAAAGCTGCATGGGGTCTGGCCAGGGAAGGTGTGAGATAACCAGCGCGTTGTCAAACAAAAGGAATGCACACACAAAATCTGTTTCTTCTGTCCTGCCATAGTTCTGGTAATCCTGGGCATGCCTCATATCCACCCACAAATCACAAGCAATGCGCCAACTTGATTACAATTATCAGAGGGAGAGAGAGGGATGTCTGCTGTGACAGACATTGCATGTGCCCAGTACAAACACTGGGAACAGACCAACTGGGTTGGAACAGAGTAGGAGTGTCTGAGCATGTAGGTAAGGATCTGCTCCTATCTCCATTCCATCCATCCATCCATCCATCCATCCATCCATGCATCCATCCATCTTCTTCCGCTTGTCCGAGGTTGGGTCGCGGGGGCAGCAGCCTAAGCAGGGAAGCCCAGACTTCCCTCTCCCCAGCCACTTCATCCAGCTCTTCCCGGGGATCCCAAGGCGTTCCCAGGCCAGCCGAGCGACATAGTCTCTCTAGCGTGTCCTGGGTCTTCCCCGGAGCCTCCTCCCAGTGGGACCTGCCCAGAACACCTCATCAGGGAGGCGTCCAGGAGGCATCCGGACCAGACGCCTGAACCACCTCAACTGGAAGATATCCTTTAAGACTGTTTGATTTTCCACATATTTTTCTCCTACAGCTTTAATTTCCGGTGGATTTTCTCAGAAAGTGCAGCGCTTCCTGCAGCGCTACAGGAAAAAGATATCCTTTTCAGAACGATATTTCTATTTCCACATTCTTAATTTTATCTGCTTCTTGAAGTGATTTATCTTTTTTAACCTCAACATGGAAGCTTCAATCATGTCTCCTCCATTAGCTGAGCACTGATGTGCAGCTGATGGAGGAGGAGACAGGAGGGTCTACAGGCTGAAGTTTCTGTGTTAAAAAAAGAAAAAAGATAAAGTCTAAATCATTTACAAGAAACAGATGTATTTGGAAAAAAGGGGAAATAGAAATATTCTGAAAAGACTCCAGCTTTGCTCATTAGCAGCGCTGCGCTTTCTGAGAAATTAAGGCTGTAGCTTAATTTGTCCGTGGAAAATCAGTTATACTCAGCGGATATCTGCGTTATAAGAAGACTGATCTTGCAAAGCAGTTTTTGTATAAATATGAGCCGTGGATCTTCTCTGCCGCGGTATGATGGCGATGACAGTGATTATCGTGATGATCGATAAAAAGGTAGATGTAATCATTTCCAAAATAGCATGTGTCCCCTTTTCTAAATCCAGCTGTCTGTGACAACCTGAATCAGAGGTAACTACTTCAGACGGCTCGGTTCAGAGTGCTGTGACACTCGCTTGACAGCTGACTGTAGCTGTAGTGTGCATGTACGTTTTCAGAAAGTGTCGTTTTTCCCACTGAGGCGGAGGTATTTTGAAAATCTTTCACTCCAGAGCCCAAATTGTTCCATTTTCAGCCACCAAAACGCCATTCTCATGCAAACAGACAGCCAAAACGCCACAAAACTTTTGCGTTTTCACCTGAAAACGTGTAAATGTGTACGTTGTGTAAACACGGCCTTAAGCTCCCTTTTGCTGGAACAGCATGAGCCCCCCTAAATGTATCAGCCCACGACACCATGAGCAATACATTGGTAAGGGAGCCGTGCCACAACAAGTTGATACTTACTTCAGCTGAGACATATTCTGTTCTGTTCTGTTAACGTCCTCCCTTAACAGGGCTCCCATTGGAAGCTGGAGCTCATGACACCACCAGCAATATGCTAATAATGGGATAACAGCTGCCATTCTGGCCTCTCACAAAGCACCGTAAGTGTGAGGCCACCAGAAACAAGCAGACATGGATGATGTAAGCAGACAGACATACAGTCTTAAACAGGACCAATCTCTGTACTCGGCTTATTTAAAAAAGTATCACCAACAGATGTATTGTTGGAGGATTTTTCATTCTAGTCTCTTGAACCACAATGAAACTCAATGAAATATTTTTACTTTTAAAGCATTTTATCCATTATCGAATCACACTGGAACATATGGCTTGGTTTACCTGTGGATTTAGTTCTTTTAGCCTTTCAAACCTTGAAATACTTTATTTTATACTAGTTGTATGATTCTGAATTCAAACTTTTGTCAAAGCTCAGATCAACAGGCAGGTGCTGCAATAAGGCAGAACAGTGTGAACTGTTTTTGCTGAAACTGCCAGACAAGTTTCAATGAACCATCAGCAGCAATAACCACAACAAGCTACATGATATCAATGGATGCACTCAGCATCTTCTGGAGGGCGTTCAGATAAAACCGTGGCTGCCTCTGCACACATAAGGAGAGTTTCCTTTAACACTGAAGTCTAAACCTCTAAATGGGCACAGAAAAGATCCCTACAGTTCATTTACTTGTGTCTTGGTTTTGTTTGCCGGCAGTTACATTCTGGATTCACTGCCATGAACCAATTATCACATGCAAATTAATAAGATCTGGTATAGGATTATCTTGTGAATAAAACATGGGAAATGACAGACTAATTGGCTTTGACACTTGCATCCTACAAAATGGAGAGGAATTTTTCTGTAGTGTAAAACAAATTCAGCATTATCTTCAACATGAAAACAACATGTATCAGTTACAGAATAGGTCAGTGCTATCACATTAAACATTCACTTACACATTTTCTGGGAAGGTCAGGCCTTGTAGTGTTTATTCAGTCAATTTTCATCACACTTGAAAAATCAAGCATTACCAAAAACTACAGGCACAGATTCAAGCATACAGCTGTGTTCAGACATCGCTCACTTTAATGCCACCAGTCTGACAGCAGAGCCAGCAGAACAGCTGAACCAGACTCTGCAGAACAACACAAGTTTCTTTCAAGACTGATCAAATGCTGACACATGAGCACAGCATTGCATCTGTTTAGCATGCTAAGGACTGACAACAGGAACGATTTTCAATAGCAAGCAGTAAAAGCCTCCCCATGATAAATGTTTTTATTTGTCTAAGATTCAAACTCAGGCAGGCGTTTTTTATCTCTACACTATCCAGAAAAATCTACCATGAGGCTGTCTCCAGTTAAAACAACAACAACAACAACAACAATAATGATAATAATAGTCACAATAATAGAAATAATGATAATGATAAAAATAATGGTAACAATAACAATAATAATAATAATAAGAAGAAGAAGAAGAATGATATTAATGATAATAATAATAATAAAACTAATAGACATAATAATAATGATAAAATAGAAATAATAATAATACAATAGTATTAATTACTATAATAATAATAATAATAATAATAATAATAATAATAATAATAATACAATAACACTAAAAATAAAATAAAAATAATAGAGGTTATTTCTTTTTTTTTCTCAGGAATGATTTTGGCATTGACAAAGTTCCTCTCCTTAGTCAGCCACGTTCCCTCTTTTGCATCAAAAGTAAATAAATAAATAAACAATATTTAGGATTGGTAATTGGAACATAAAAGGTGCCCAGAGTGCATGAAATAGCATCAGAATAGAGTTTGGTATGGGGATGGAACCCTGGACTTTACTTTAAATTCAACCCCTTAAAAAGCCTGACCCTTTTATATCAAGAAAGTTTTTATTCAGGTAGATCTATACTAAATAAAAACTGGATCACTGCACAGCATTTACTTAATAGTTCTTACGTTGTAGTGAGCATTTTTCATTTATGTCTCTGAGAGTGCTTTCACACAATTGTTGGGCAGTTAATGGAAAATTAGATTAAATCACATTACAGCCTGCTGCGATTTTCAAATCACAGAAACTGCGACATTTCGTTAACCTTTAATTTGTGTCAAAATGCCACTTTAATTGTTTTTTTTCAGCAGATGTAATGCATTACATATGCAATCATTCAAGTGTCATTTTTTAAGAATAGTCTTTAAAAAAAAATCCTACTTTTTCATTTTTGTACTTTTTTCTTCTTAAATATGAGGATAGTAAAATTTATCACCCCCAACAGTTCATATCCAATTTGCAATTTGAGTCAAAATCATCACATTTAGATATTTTTCAGAGCTGTTCAGCCCTTGTTTAATCTGATAATGTGTTAATTTGTGACACAGAATGATTATTATTTGTGTTCATTGGAAAAAACATAAGATGAATCCCATATCAAATCACAATACTGATGGGGAAAAAAACACAATTAGATCATTTTCCCAAATCGATACTTCACACTAGGCCCAGTTTTCGTCGCCCCCCCCGGCCGCTGGCTTGCTTTCACACTACCAACCTTGATCCATGCCTGGGCCTCTTGTGTATGAACTCAGTCTGAAACAGCGGGTGGCGGTACGCAGGTAGCTGGTTTACAAACCCCCCAAGAAGGAGAGAGGAAGGAGCTACCATGGCAACCACTCAGGGCATGACCTGAACAAAGACTGTTTGTGTTTTAACCCGGCAAAAAGAGCATCCTGCTACCACCGGTGATTTAAAGGAAACATATTATGCAAAAAACACTTTTTCAGGCTTTTCTAACAAAAAACCCTTTCTCTACTTTTCAGAAAATATGTGCTGAAAACAAGCCATTTACAGATTTTCCCCTCATGATGTCATGTGGGGACTTAGCCCCGCCCCCAGGTTCACTTGGAGGGCCAAGCTGCCAGCTGAGATGAGGCTCAAGAGAGCCACATCCATTTCCCAAGAGGGGCGTGGTCAGGGGTGGAGTCAGACGTCTCATTAACATTTAAAGACACAGAAACAGCTCATTCTGAGCAGGGCTCAAACAGATACTACCAATACTTAAGTGTTTTTACAGCAACAAACTTCACAGGCATGTTTTGGGGACCTCTGAGACTAATATAAACTTGTCTTAAAGGGTAAAATATGTCCCCTTTAAAATCACTTTTTGAGATGCCAGCAACGTCGCTCTTTGAATCTACACATCTACTACAGCTCAGAGGATTGAACGCACCCGCGCTGCACAGATACAGCAGTTTATGGGGTGACAGGAGACTTTTACTGCCATTGCATCTCCTCTGGCTGACTCCAACTTGTGTTCATCCATAAGGTGAGTCATAACAGAGCATTTGTTGACTTGAGTCTGATGATTTCTGCCTTTTATCGAGGAAAAATGTGAACAAACTGCTGCGCTGTGGAAGGAAGTTAAGATTTTACACTGACATCACATAGCTGATAGGATACTCGGTCTCTTATCCCGGGTCTCGGATCCAGAACTGGGCCCCATAGTGTGAAAGCGCCCTTAGTTACACCTTACCTAAGGATGTGTCAGACATGGAGAGCTGGTTTTTCCTCACTAGCTATGATCACTCTGTGCAGCATTAGAAAGGGCTTCACATTGCTCTTTGCCTCTGGCCTCCAAATGATTAAAACTGCCCCTGTATCAGACTAATCTTACATCTGCACATGAGACAGGATTTTTATTGCTATTCAAAGCAAACTAACAAAATAATGGAATTCTATTTCAGTTACCCATATTCATTCATTTGCTGCATTCCAGAGCCCATTGCAACCAGGCAACAGGAGTAGGAAATCAATTAAAGTAAGGTTAACTGGGTTTATTTGATGGTTTGGTGGGGACATTTATGTTACCAACATTACAAGTTCATGCATGCAAACACATTTCGACTGCTCTGTATACAAACTGGAAGGCCTGGTGCTATTGCTTTTTCAGAAAGCCTTTTTAATTTCTCCAGCAGCCATCCTCCTACTTCTTTTATCTCCCCAATGCTGTTACGTGTGTCTCCAATTAGGCTTGTCTCACAAACTCACACATTTGCCTCCTCTTCCCTCTGCTCCTCTGTCAATAGATGCTCAGCACAGTGTGAGAAGACGCTGCTTATCCCCATTGTAATGACCTCCGCAGAGACCCACACAAGCTTTTTTGTAAATCCCCAGATGTTTCTTGGAGGACTTTGGTGTATTAATAAAGGCTTGCGACACAGTGTAGTGTGCAGATCAGCCCCTTGTTATCAGTTTGCATGCAATTGCAGTGATGCCTGCATTCAGAGGAGGGGGTCATTTGCAAATGCTACAAAGGGCAGCGCTACACTGAGCTCCAAAACCTTTCAAAGACGCTTTCAAGCACCGCAGCTTATAATTAACATCCTTGTGGGACTCACATCATAGTCACATGACATACAGTCCAGTTTGTGTAAAAGCTCCTTAAGAAGAAACACATTTACATCACCCTCAGTCATAATTTAAAGTATGATGTCAGACTTTTAGGCCTTGTATGGCTGGTCTGCGCTAACTCTTTTATTATTCAACACATCAGTTTTATAGATTTCCATTTTTTGGCGATAATACCATAGACTAGGGGTGTCAGACTCAATCACAGCAGGGGCCGGATTTGGGATTCAGGTCTAACAGGGTCAACATCCCATCTACAGCCACTATGGCGTGGATCTCTCTGAGCTCGTAATAACCCTTTAATAACCTTTTACCACTACAACATACAGATAACATGCACTGGTCAAGCTACCCATGGCCTTAATCAGAGGAAATTAAGAATCAAACCTTCAGGCTGGAGATATACTTGCTCTCTAATCCTTGGCCTTAGTTTTTGTATCCACCTAAGTCACAAGCGTTCTTGCAAATAAACTTTCCTGGAAGCGATGTGCTACTGGAGGAAACCTCTACAGGACAGACCAGAGGAGGCTGTATACGTCCTGGTGATGAACTGATATACTGAACATCACTAATCAATAGTAACAACAGGTAAGCTCAGGTAACTTATGACCAGTGTCACACGTCTGTGTCACAATGTCAAACACCGTCTGCCTCCAACCTTTTCCTTACTGCATGGACTCAACGACCCTGTTGTTTTGCTTCAGTCAGTGATCGTGTTATCTTTTAGCTTCATGTGTTTTGAGCTGTGAAGACGACAGCTGTCAAAAAAACAAAGAGTCCTCACAACTGGCCTTGGTTTAATTTTCATTATGCACACAGTGCATATAAATGGTATTCACCACAAAGTCAGGTTGTGGCCCAACCTTCAACATACTGCACAGTTAGAAACTATTTCCCGCTTTGCTTGAGTCAGCTGAAACTGCAGGGTCATATATGACCCACTCTTACACCAGTCAGTCCAGTTAAACTGGATTTGGTTTGGTCAGTGTTATCTTCTTCCAACCTCCAAGGTTCACTACCCCGCACAATGATCCCACTGGCTTTTCATAATACTCACTTTATTATGCAGGTGCAAAAATATCTGTTTACACATGACACTGTCTGTGACTGGATAGCAGTTAGGAATATTAAAAATGATAGAAATAAACAGTTCCTCTAGTAATCCAGTGTCTACATGACCAAATGTGCAAAATCTGCAATTATGGACGATTTCCCATCTTTCCCTGGAGAAAACTGAGAATTAAAAAGTGTCTTCAGGTAGATTCTTAATGATTACATTTTATTAGATTATTGGTCAGTATTATTTATAGGTGATAACAACGCAGTTTAAACATACAGCAAAACCTCACCATCATCAAAGATGGTTTATTGTTAATGCTAAAGGCGTCTGTGAGATGATCATCACAAAAATAACCCTTTAATCTAAACCATAACATAGTGACCCTCTCCTAAAGATTTTGACTTAATATTTAATTCTTTTTGAAATTTAACTAAAAATATCAGAAGAATAATTATATGAATATTTCATTCTTCTCAAATATTCAACAATAGAGTGAATAAATGTTTGACCAAATGTGTCTGAAGTTCTGTGGACTAAATGTTTTATGTCCATGCAGTCTTAAAAATGATATGTTCACCATTTAACAGAGAAGAAGTCCACTCTTTCTGCTTGATGAAATTCTCCTGATTAGGTAAATCCAGGAGAATTTAGTCTTTTATCACTGATTTGCTTTTTTAAGTTCACAAATTCAAACATAATATCGTATCTGTCATGAGCATTATTCAAATCCTTCAGCATTATGATCAGCATTCTGGTCTAGAATAATGAAAATAGCCCCACTTCATAATAGAAACGTCTGGAATCACAGCAGAAGATTAAAATATAGAGAGGTCTGCAGCATTGTAACACAGGAGTTCTCTACGTTGGGGTTGCCAGACACTGAGAGGGGGTCTCTAGATGCCTTAAAAAAAACAAACATTTTTTTAAATTACACTGTTGCCACTTAAACCAATTTTGCAAAACTTTAACCTGTTTTCATCACCTATTTTAAGACATTTTAGCAACTAAAAACCCATCTTTTTGTCAATTTTAAACCCTTTCCAACACTTTTTTCTGCCTGTTTTTGCCACTTGTAAACCAACTCTTGCAATTGTTGGCTCTGTTGACACATTAATGCCACTATTTACCCCTTTCACCACTTTCTAAGCCACATTCACAATTTGATATGCCCATTTTTGCCATTTTCTGACAAGTTTATATCAATTTTAATCTAATTTCTCCAAAATTCCACCTATTTTTTCCACTTTAATGCCATTTCAGCCACTTTTGAATCCCCTTTATTGAATTAATAAGTCCATTTTTGCCACTTGAATCAATTTTTTCCTTTTTCTGGGTTATTTTTACACTTTTGGATTAAAATTAGTTTCTTTGATAAGAATGGTTATTATTCAGGTTAAATATAAAATACCACAGCACATCTTTACAATGGACCACGATTTTGCTGGCCCCCAGTTCGGCTGGGCCCCAGAAAGCTCTCCCATTTTCTCCCCTAATGGGCGGCCTTGTCTGCACATGACTGTTCTTGAGTGTTCATAGCTGTGTTCAGGCGCCTTCAGGTACAGTGGGGGTCCCCGGCACCTTTATTTTGGGGGTCGTGGGCTGAAAAGTTTGAGAACCACTGTTGTAACAGACCAGAGTTTTTCTCAGCATGATCTTTCTAGCATGGGTAAAAAAACTTCTAAAATAAACTTTTACCTTTTAAGTCGGCCACATTTCTCTGTTTGTGTGTGGCTAAACGCCATCATCACAGGAAGTGTTTGAAAGTTTCCTAAAGTGGGGAGAATTGGCTGTCTAATGACATGCTGTCAGTAATGAATGTCAGTGGCCAGATGCTTACACAAAAGCATGAAAATGAAATTGGCACTTTTCAAGCAGCATTCCTGCCAGGCCTAGAGACTAGCTAGCTCTGATTTAATCTTTCACAGACAGCCACTCTGTGCAACAGTGACGATTAGAGAGAAAAGTTCTGCATCCTTCTGAGAGAGCCGGTGCAGTGTGTTGTGATTAAAAACAAATCCCTGAAAGAATCATTTCTGGGCTGACATCTGTCATAACATGTGGTAACCCTCGCTGGCAAACGCAGCTTCACTGGCAGTAGAGGCATCTCTGTGAAGCTGTCTGATGGATAGAAAAAGAAGCAAACTACAGACACTGTCCATTCATCCTGGTTAAATTAGCTAACGCTCAGTAAGGAGCACAGATTGACTTTTCTGTTTAATGCATCTGATAAAAACCTTTACTGGAGATATATCCTCAAATAAGGGCTGCACACTTTAACCAAAATGACAATTATCACATTTAGTAACTATGGTAATTTATCTAACCCTTTATGTATTTATGTATTTATTTATATTTTTAAATTCTATGCTGTTTTGCGCTTCCCTCTGTGTGTGTAAACAGACCTAAATAGATGATTTTTGTGTAAAATTATGTCAATTTTAGCTTTTTCTTCCTTTTTTTTTTTTTTTTTTTTTTTTGGTGTCGTTCCACTGCACATAAAGGAAATAAACATGTGTATATCAAAAACATTTGTAATTGCAACAATTTCTGGGAGAAATGGAGTATTTTCTGGAAAAATCCCAGGGGTGCCAATACTTTCATCCATGTCTGTAGATTTTTTCCTTCCTGCTTTTAAAATCAAGACAGTCAGAGTTGTTTTGAAGTGATGCCTCACTTCTATAAAGTTAATATCAAAATAGTGTAGGCCTCCATGAACTGCTTAAATCTGATACCTGGTTGTGATTTTTCTATAACCACATATGAATGCTTTTTGTAAAGCCATCTAAAAAACTACATTGTTCCTCTGGGTTCAGTAGTAAGAACGAAGTCTAAGGAGAGGAGAGCAGAATTCTTTTCATCAGCAGAGCAATGGTTGCTCATTGAGTTATGTGAAAATGAAATCCTCACCAAAAAGGGTAAAACTGCGGCTGTAACTGAAGGGGCTCTAAGTAAGATTTTTGCTTTAAAACTTTCCACTTTTCAGTATGTAATGGTGTGCACTTTATCCCAATGTGAAGAATGAGGCTCTTTATGTCTGCCTCGTTTGCCTGTATAAGCCTGTGGAGTCATTTCTCCGGAAGAATTTAGGCCGAATTTTCCGCAAAATCTCAACGAAAGTGACGTTGAGTACTATGTGATGCGCACGCCCCCTTGCTCTGTTTATACCTGACAACGGCGTGTTGAATGGAGAAGGCTGCTTCCATGAGTACACGACTGGCTAGCTCAGCCCAAACACCCACACGAACTCTGCGAAAACTTAAAAAAACTAAGATAGTTTTATCTGCTGAAGCCCGTCAAGCTAAAAGAAGGTGTGACCTTCGCAGGGGGAAATCGAGGATAAATATCGGTGGAGCATTTGAGAAATGGAGGGATAAATACCGATCCAGAGATGGCCGTCTTTCTGTTGAAAAGGTGAGGCATCACTCCAGACCATAAATACAATGTAGTGTTTAATGTTGTATAAACCATATGCTACATCAGGTTAGCTGTAGTATATGCTACATCAGGTTAGCTGTAGTGTATGCTACATCAGGTTAGCTGTAGTATACGCTACATCAGGTTAGCTGTAGTATATGCTACATCAGGTTAGCTGTAGTATATGCTACATCAGGTTAGCTGTAGTATATGCTACATCAGGTTAGCTGTAGTATATGCTACATCAGTCATAGAAATGGTCGCAGAAATATCGTCCTTTTTTAATCGCCTCATATGTACCAATATTTAATTTTGTGCCGTGTCCTCACTAGAGGTTCAAATATACTTTACTCATTTTCATTTTTAGTTTGAACTTTTAAGTGTTACTTCACTTTCCTCCTCTGTATACATGATGCCGGTAAATCACCTCGGTCTGCGTGTGTATCAGCTGATAAACCGGAGGCTCGTTCATGAGCAGGGAGCGTGCCGTCATGGACGAGCAACACAATGTTGTCATAGTTCGCCTAACGGCCGGCGGTGTCGCTACACTGATATTTTTCTAAATCTTGCATAGAGCCCCTTTAAAACCAAAGAGATGGTGCAGCAGGTCATTGCATACAAACTAAACACATAAGCGATATTTTATTTTGTCTAATCATTGAGATTACAAAAATAAAATTGTAGCTATTGTAGGCTTTGCATAAATTGGATAATATGTTTACAATATTATGTAGGCTGTCTCAAAAACGCTGACATAACTAGTAGGCCTTCATCACCCTTTCATTCATTCTTTACATTCACATCGAGACAGGAGAAATCTAAACAGCCATAAAAGAACGGCACAGCAGGTCAAAACTAAATACAAGAATATTTATCAGTGGTAAGTTGTCTATTTATCTTCAATGTTAAAGTAGTTGTAAAGTTTTAAAAGTGTCCAATTAGCCGGGGAAAAAAGGACAGAGGCCACTGCCACCGGTGGGGTAAGGGGGGTGGGGCTCCACCTGATGCCCTAACGCCAGCTGAAGAACTGGCAATTTGCATCAACAAGGGACGCCCAGTGCTCGAGGGAATGGGGGGGTTGTCAGATTATGTTCCTCGGGCTGCAAGGGAGGCTTTTATAAAAGGTATGTTGGCTATTTTTCCATGCATAAATTTCACAGTGACAATAAGTTTAATAATCGTCCTTTCTCTTTCAGAGGAGACATAGTAACTCTCCTGGACCCCCCTCCCCTCTCAAGAGTTGTTCCTGCCAGACGTGTGAGTATTCAGATTTTATTATTTTACTCCTTTTTCTGTAGGAAGAGGGCCCAGCACATCGAGGGCCATAGATGAGGAGATCATGTCAGCAGTAAGAGAAACGCCGGCGGTGAGACTTGTTTTTTTAATCCTTTAAATGTTTTGGCATTTCACACATTTAATAATCCTAAACCTTACTATAGGACATGGATGGAACAACAACCTCAAGAACTGAAGTATCTAGTGTCTAACAACCACATAACGAACCATTACAGTGTTTTTTATTACAGGATATCTGCTCTGTCTACAAACGCTACCTGCTGCTTTCTATAGAAAATAATAAACTAGAACAAGAATACAAAAAATTGGAAATAAAAAAGAAACAAACTGGAGAAAGATGTAAGCACTAATGTATAGTCAACAGGAGGTCATGTCTTGAACTGTTTGATAATATTTTTTCTTTCTTTGCTGCTTCAACAAAATGAAAGTTCTTCACACATGAAACTATCTAATAAAAAAATTCATTACAAAAAATGGGCAAACACTTCCTGCTATTTGAAATCTTGTGTGATTTAAAAAAAAAAAGTGCCCAAACATTACCTATAATATGTATTTGCATACTGCTCCCTTACTGCTCTCCCATCTATATTCTCTACTGCAGGCAGCCTCTCACGCCGTGTTGTGGCAACAAGTCTGCACAGACAGCAGTAATGCTGCATGTTCTGTCAGGACTAACCCTGAGGTCTTTCTAGCACTGAAATCTGGACACCATCTCTATCTGGGCCTGAATTCTGGAGTGGGCCCAGTCGTGGGCTTCTCTGCCTCTGTAGTTGGTTCGTGATATGGTGTCAACAGGTGTGGCAAGCAGGGATGGCCTCATTCCCCTAGATAAACTCAGCTACAGAACAGAAGAACAGATGAAGAATGAAACACACACTAATGGTGAACATTAATGTGGTATCAATAATGACTAACAACTGAAGCAAACCGTTTAACCAAACCCAAGTTTGAACTCAGCTGTCATACGAGGAAGATTAGCCAAGTAACTCAGAGTGACTCAATCAGTGCCGGTCCAGGTGTGTGTGGCTTACTGCCACTGACTGGGGCCAGGTGTGGCAAACTTACACTCCTCAGCTGCAGCACTCTGACTCATTAGCTGCGTCTCACTTCTACTTTTATATGGCTTGGGTCTTTTCCTTGAGTCTAATGCTGCGTTCCAGTTGTACTGGGAAGTCGGAATTTCTGAGTTCCCAGTCGGAAATTTCATCTGGAACACCCACTGAAGTCGGATTCCGACTCAGAAAGTCGGATGACCCTCACCAACCCTGACTTGACCACAATGTCATAATCCAAGATGGCAGCTTGTGTATCAAGAGTAGTGAAAGCTCTCATAATGTATTATTTAATAGAACTTCTGTTTTGTTTTTGTGAAAATAAATACGTGGTATATGTAGTACTGTCCAACGTCTATCTGTGGACATGATACTATGGTGTCTGTAAGTGTAAAATACTGTGTTATGCGTTGTTTTCAACTGGTATAGCTTACAACAGCTAACAACATCTAAACGTTACAACAATAGCAACAACAACAGGTTTTCCAACTTGTTTACTGGAAAGCCATCAACTTGGGTGTGACGTCATTCCCAGCTCCGACTTCCAAGGTAACTGGAACGCACCATAACCCCTAAAATACACCAGATACATCTCCACTCCAGCACGGCTGCGCTGCAGGTTGACTGGGTGCCCCGCCGTCCGTTAACTCCCACTAACTGCGTTTGCAGTGCAGCATGGAGCAGCACCACTGGACTGCTAGACTCGCAAGACCGAGGAGTTTCGCACTAGTGACAGAATCACACCTGGCCGTGCGAGTAGAAACTACTGAAGTGACATAAAACATAATAAACACACGTGAAGCCATTGTTCTGAACCGCAGGCGTAGGATGAACTTGATTTGTGTGTTTTTTCCTTTCATATAGATTTTTCTGCGTCTGCTATGGGTCAGTAACGCTTTATAAATTAATGTGCTTATTTTTGCTCCTCTAACATGTAGATTATGGGCTCTGCTACACCCCATTAAGACTTTTTGTTGACGTAGTGAAAGGAAATACAGTCTGGCATAAGTCTGGCATCAACACAGAGTATTTTATTTTGAAATTTAACCAGCACCACCAAACTTGTATCTGGTGCATTTTAGGGGTAAGGCTACGTTCACACTGCAGTTAAAAGTGACCTGAATCTGATTTTTTTTCTCCCATGTGACTCATATCCGACTTTTTTCTCACAGTGTGAACAGCACAAGTCACATTGCAGTATGAATGTTCACACTGCAAGCCTTGATGCTCAATTCTGATCTTTTCCTAAATATGATTTCTTGTTTGGCTATTCACACTGCAGTCAACTTCCAAAAGATCAGATACATATCTGATTTAGAATCACATTCAAAAGTGGCCTGAATCTGATTCAAAAAGATCAGATTCAATGTGACTTACACTGTTCACACTGTCAGATATGAGTCTCATGTGAGCACAAAAAATAGATTCAGGTCACTTTGATCTGTAGTGTGAACGTAGCCTTAGTTCGTCCCAGCAGAGACTCACAGAGAAACTGAAGGAAACGACACTGACTGAAGACATGTCAGTACACGACTTTTGTCGTTTTAGAAAAGAAAACAACTCACTGCTTTTCTTTGTTCTTCTTTTACAAAGAAACATCGGCAAGTTCCGATAAAACTGGCGCTTTTGCAGTGTCCATGCTAATGTCTTCCACCATAAGTCAAACTGGTCTCTTGTTGCTGCTTGCATACGTCACGACTCTGGGCCCAAACAGTTCAGACGGGAGTATTGCAAGATGGATTCACCGGTGAGAAACAAGGAAACAGGCAAATCCATCTGCTTTGCATGTTATTGTTTTAAATCTTGGTTTAAATAAAGGTATATCCCTCTCTTCTTCTCTGATGTTTTACCTATTGAACAGAGGTCAAACATGCATTTCTTCTGTTTTGTTGACACTGTTTCCATGAACGGTGCTGAATGGTACATCATTTTGGGACGTTTCATTTGGTTTTTTCTTGCATTTACATGTTTGAAAAGTGCAGCAAAAAGGTCATGCGGTAGTGTGCCACAGCCTCCAAAACTTTGTGACCTTTTTGATAGTTTTGTTAACTGTTATGTGCATGCTTATTGAAGGGGTTTATCATGTAGTTTTGTAGCAAATCCTTGAAGGTGCTCTGATTGAAAAGCTTCCTGTAAGAGCTGAGTGTTCTCCACAAAAAAGCCGTTCTCATTAAACAGATTTATCATCAAGGCTGGGCACTGTGAACAAAATATAGCTTGGCAGTCAGTAACTGTGACCTTTCATCTGACACTGGCTTTATGATTGCTATTACAGAAATGTTAGTATGATCGTTGCCTTGGCAGAGTTGTCTGAAAACAAATGTCTCTTCGAAGGAAATACCTGAGATTCCTCTTATAGAAGTGACAGAGAATTCAACTTAGTAGTCCTGATTGGTCAAGAGCAACTTTCACTAGTAAGATTCTAAGACACGCTAAATGTATTTTAATATTGTCTTTGCATGTTTACTCTTGATTCCAGCATCATGTTTGAGTCTTAAATATGCAAAAGACAGTGATACAGAGCAAATGTATTACTAAAACTTAGGAGAGAGTATCTTGTTTAAGTAAGAGACTAAAAAGGGCAGGCAGTGGAGACAGGGAGCAGGCTGGCTCATTGAAGCACAAAGACAAAACCTTAACTCAAAAACTCAGACAAAACAACCCACTAGCAATGCACGTAAAGGCCTAAAACAAACAAAACCACTGGGAAGTATCAAAAGGTTTCAAGAGACAAAAACACAAACAAAAGAAAGCACTACTGAACAGGATGGAAGTATCAGGCAGAGAATGGGAGTGAAGAGCGGATGAGCTGATTGGAGACAGGTGTGTCTCGTCTGCTCGTCAACAACTGTGCTGGATTTTGTAATGTGACCATGAATTCTCCGTGTGTTAAAGAGCAGCTCATGGGAGAAGAAGCAGGTACTTTATACACAAAATTTAATAAAAAAACAAAAACAAAATTAATCCAGGTCAAGGAGAACATGCATGCTGGTGATTTACTAACAAATAAAAACGTGTCCGTCCCTTTGCTGGAGACAAGCCTGAACAACTAATGCTGGGCTTACACCAAAAGATTTTCACAGTCACAGATTAAAAACTGAAAGTCTTTAGTAAATTTTAGGAGTCTTACTGGAGTCACGGCGCACTCCGTCATCTCTATCGTTAAGTTTAAGGTGGTAATCTGCACTGTTTTATAGTCTTTTCCAAGTCTTGGACTTGTGATCGTATCAAACGTGTTGATATGATAGTAAGTCGCAGTGACGTAACACTATCAACAACCAATAGATGAACTCTGACAAAACCGGAAAAAGGAAACCTGCCGGTCAAAACAACAACAAAAGCGGCAGAGCAGCATGGACGAACAAGAAACACCGGCAGTGAAACGTCGAAGGTCCCGACCAACATGGACGGTCCAGAAAGACGAGGGGCTGGTGGAGCTGTGGGCAGATCAGCCCAGCCTGTTCGATGTGAGTTGTCCAACATATCACGACTTTGAAAAAAATTGCATGGTGGGAAAAACTTGCTAAAAGAATCTAGTATTAGTCTTGTAAATAGTGACCCTGCAAGATTCACAGTCTTTGTAAAATCTCAGTCTGAGACTAGGCTGTGACTAAAAACTCTAAAAACTTGTCTTTAGATGTGAGCAGGTGTGATCTAATAGTTTTCCAAGAGGCTTTTCCAAATCTTTTCAAAGTCTTCTGATGTATGGGTAGATTTAGCAAGGCCTTATTTACTCAAATGGCAGCTAAGGAGCAAAGTCAAGCAACACCATAAGGCATTTAAGTTTATTTAAAGACTCTTTAAAGCGAAAATAGATCTGTATTTAGGTTTGTCACTGTGTTATGAAACCCCAAGTCAAATTTCAGTCAGAAAATTCTGCTCCAGGGTGGTGTGGGCGTGTCATCATATTTCTCCTGAGTGGGCGTGGCTTCAGCTCATTCAACAGACACGCCCACACCATCCTAGAGCAGATTTTACTGCCTCATTTTTCATGATTTTGAGACTTAATTTCATAAATTTAGAGATGTTTTATCCGACTGAAATTTTACCTGCTGGTTCATAACTCGGTGACCTGTCATACACAACAAACCTAAACACAGATTTATTATCACTTTACAGGGTCTTTAAACTGCATAATCAGCATTTTTTGCTGGTGCATTCAACATGGCAGCGCTGAAAGCAGTGAACTCCAGTGACCTGGGCCTGCATTCACAAACGCTCTCAGAATCCTCCCAGAGAGCTGAATAAAAACCTAGTCTTCATTTAAAAGTGACTCTCTTAGATCAACTCTGAGCCAGAAAGGACAGCAACTTTGATCTCAGTGAAAGGCGAAGGTTGACCCTGGTACGAGGTATGACACCTTCTTTTGTAAGCTGTGATTGGCTGATCTTAAAAGGGAACAAAGACACACATTTAAGTGGACAGCCTACAAAATGTCTTAAACCACATCTCCCCTGTGCAGGAGTCTCATCTGATACACCGCATGCTGATAGTTCTATCAGTGCGTGGACAGACTACTAATCAGTGATCGGCTGCACCTGTGGAGTAAAACACCTTTAGAGGGATCGCCATGCAGCCTCTCTCTGTACTGAGGGAAATCCATCCATCCACTTTCTACACTGCTTATCCCTTCAGGGGTTGAGGGGGGCTGGAGACGACTCCAGGCTGTTACTGGGCGAGAGGTGGAGTACAGCCTGGACTGATCGGCTTTCAGTCACAGGGCCATCATATAGAGACAAACCAGCCATACTCACACCTACAGCCAATTTAGAGAAGCCAATTAACCTAACGAGCATGGTTTTTTATGAGAAATGGAAAGGGATGAGAGTCTGGCATCATGCCAAACATCAGCAGACAGTGAAATGACTTAAAAACAGCAGTCAGCTATTTAAATAAAAAAGAGAAAAATAGCCGGATCATTTTTACAGATCAGCACTGAGATATCATCTCTGACCTTAACAGTGTCAATAACCATCACAAGAGGCCATCTTTACCTGACATAGAATCTGCTTCAGTTCACAGATGTGATATTGTAAAGCAGGGGTGTCAAACTCAAGGCTGGGGGGCCAAATATGGCCCGTAAGATCATATCATATTCTTATTATAACTGGCCCTAAAACATGAGGTCTGCAGATTTACTACAGTCTAAAAATGCACATTTAAACTTGATATCAAATATCCTTAAGTCATAAAAGTGTGAAAAAAATCAGGAGTAAAAAAAAATTAGATCAAAATAAATGTGGGAAAAGAAATTCCTTTGTTTTCATTTCACGTTTTAAATTTGTCATTGCACAATTATGACTTCAGTCTATTATTTGGACTTTTATTTCATATTTTTACCTTTTCAATTTATAATTTTGACTTCAACTAATATTTTGGCCTTTTCAGTTTATAATTTTGGCTTTTCAACTTATAATTTGACTTTGTCGGTTTATTATTTTCACTCTTTATCTAATTTTGACCTTTTCAATTTATTATTTTGAATTTTTAACCTGATATTTTGACTTTGTCAGTGTGTCGTTTTGACCTGTGTGATGTCCATGACATCATGCGATGTTTGTGGTTGTCAGCCTGAGTGTCTGTGTCTGTGGGTGCAGCTCATTGATCGGAGTAATGTCACACACCTGTGCTTAGAGTGAGGAGGTTATTTAAGCTCCTGCAGTCTCAGATTCACTCTCTCTCTCTGACCTGGCCTCCACACAGGTATACCACACTTGGGTTTAGTTACGTTTGCATTTTACAACATTTACACACATTATCTTCACTCATGCACATCCCACACTACTGACTACTGATTTACACACTTCAGGCTGTAAATATTTAATTTGATCCTATTAGGAGTAACTTTGAGAAATTTGGTTAAATTTGGTCTAATTTGGCATTTCTGACTCTTTAATTTGGTTCAATTCAGTTTAATAGTAAACTGCCTAATTCGATTATTTGATTTGAATGCTTAATTTGGTTTGATTTGACAAAGACTTTCTTAAAAACTTTGCCATGGTGTTATCTCCCTCCTTTGTTGTGGCCACCTGAGCCAGGTCATGACACCTGTATCTCATATTTTACCTTTTCAGGTGCAATATTCTAAATTTGAAGTCATTTTTTGTCTAAAAAAATCATGATTGTGACTTTCTTTTTATATATTTGCCTTTTTAAAGCATTATTTTAACATCTAATTTTGTGTTTTAACCTTTTCCACTACTAACTTTGACATTTTATCTTATAATTTGACCTTTTCTATTTATTAGTTTGACTTTTATCTCACATTTTACCTTTTAGGTTCACTGTTTTAAATTTTGAGTCAAATTTTTGCCTTAAAAACATGATTGTGACTTTCCTTTTTATATATTTGCCTGTTAAAAGCCCAATATTAACATCTTATTTAGTATTTTAACCTTTTGGACTAATTATTTTGACTTTTTACCTCAGATTTTGAGTTTTTTCACTTAGCATTTTGACATTTGAAATCTAATTATCATTTATCATCTGTGTTAATTTATTACTGCCGAAAAATGAGATTGACAGTTAAATGTGGACCCTGTTAGGCCCTCAGGTTAGCCATTAAGTCAGGCCCCTTCTGTGATTGAGTTTGACGCCCCTGTTCTAAAGAAACTCCCACATACATCCATTTAACTAGAAGAAAAACAGAGCTATGCAGCATTCTTCGCTGTGCCTGGGGCTGCTCTCTAGATAAGAGACACAATAACAAGGGTCAAAACGCAGTAAAAACTTAGAAATAACCATCAGAACAAATGTCAAGACTCAGTCTTTGGCACAGATTTCAGTGCCCAGTAAACACTTTTAGGTGGTAATGTAAGTCAAAGAAAGGGTTAAAGGTCACTATTTAATCCCAGTGCCAAACACTTGAGTAATACTGCAGCTTGTTAGTGTTTTTGTAGATTTGCTGCTGGCAGGAATAAATTACAAACGAGAAGTTGAGTGAGCATGTTAACATTTTAAAATCCAACCCTTTATAAAGTCACTCAGACACATCAGTAACCCTATTAACCTCTCTTCATTTGGATTACTATGGAAACGCATCCTCTCACAGTCATTATGGTCTGTATTCATGTCAGGTAGGAGAGATGGCTGCGGTGAATCCCTGAAGGTAAACTCTTTTCTATCTGGCTGTTCTTTCCCCACACTAATGTCAATATGATGTCTCTATCCCCGCTGCTATCCATTAATGAGGCCAAGTCTGACGTGTTGAGCAGCACTAACCTATCTGCAGGACACAATCGAGTAGCAGAGAGAATGTGAGAGCAGGGAGGCACTCTCAGGCACTTAGATGGTTTTTTAATCCTCTGTCTTTACACACTAACTAGAACAACGTCAGAATAAGAAGAGAACTTGGAAAGGATGAGCACACAGGAGGCGTGTTGCTGAAGTGTAACGTAAATCCATAGTTGAGTTCAAAGCAAGACCTCCAAAATACAACAAGTGAGAAGCATCAAAGGTGAGTGGACAGGATGGCCGAGGGTGCAGTCAGGTTCACTGAGTTCCATACAGAGTGATCCGCCTGAATAAGACGTCTCCAGTGGGAGTGGATGCCCTGTACTCAGCTGTCCGCCTTACCTGTTTTCTCTCTGGAGGTCGTTTGTGGCATTGTGCCCTGAGACATCAGCCCTGCCTGTTGTGATGTAAGCAGAAAAAGGGAACTTTAAAAGGACTTTTTGTCCACCCTTTTCCTCAAACAAGTTTTTTTTCTCTCTCTCTCTGAAGGTTACTTGCTTTGAGAAACTCATCCTGGGGTCATTGTGTGTCTTTTCACATTTGTGTGAACACCCAAATGCTTCAAGGGTTGGACTGATTCAATTCAGCAGAATTTCCCATGTTAAGCCGATTAAAATCAAATTAAGTTATGCCTTTACTTTATGATTATACAGATAACTGCAGAATACAGACTTTTATGTGAATAATTACTAGATTTAAAAGTTGTAGAAAAGCCAGGTTAGTTCCCAGGTGTCTGAAAGTTCATCACCAGGTGAGGAGATCATGATTGCCAAGGATTATCTGCAGCTGGGACTCCATGATAGTCTATGAGTGGTGGTGGCAGGTAGGAGGGGCAGTGGGACACAAATGCAGACGGTGGGTTATCATCACAACAAAAGCACAAGAAAACTAGTCCAGAAGCAAAGACCTCCCATCTTTGATAAAACTGAGAAAATGGGAAACTACACCACTGCTGCCGCGCAGCTGAAAGGAATGCAAATCTCGAGGGAGACCGAGAAAACTACGGAAGAAACACAAAGATCACCAGACTGGGGTGAAAAGAAAAAAAAAAAAAGGCTGGTTAATGGTTTCCAGCACCAGCAATATTTAACTCTGGGGCAACTAGTTATTATTATTACAACTTATAAAATTAACTCAAGAAATTGTATTGACAGTGCTTATGCAACTTAAACTTTCTAAATCACAGGAAAAACATGTTTGCTGTTTTCGATTTGGCTTGCTGCTTACTCCTGCCAAATGCAGTATGTATTGAACACTGCGTACTGCATTCGCCAGTAGTATGCAGTATGACTGCCAGCTGGACGTTATTGTGTAGTATGCTTGGCCCAGTTTAGCTGGTTTCCTGTAGTACGTCATACCCTGGTCAATATTCAACGACGCTACGGTGTTTTCCATTCATTTACATGCAGAAAAAATCTGGGAAGTGTTTTTACTTTATTTTTCGGGATTTTTATAGCCGTTGTTTTTAGCTCAGCATGTATAGTGCAGTGAAAGGACACACTTGACAGCACCTTTCTGGCCGTTATGAGCCGTAACGGCAAAACAAAAACAACAGTGACCCTATTACAGCTTATTTCACTATAGTACATGTTAAAAAGGAAGGGGTAAAAAGTAATGGCACTTCCATTTGTAACCGTCAGCTGCTCCGGTGAAAGTTTCGCCGCTCTCCGCCATTACGAACTCTGACCTTGCGCTTTGCATTGTGGGTAACAGTAGGCGAAGCAGACTGGTCTGATGTATACTGTGAAATTTTCCCAAACAGTACGTCATCCGGGCATACTGCAACTTTATATATTATATTATTATATATATATTATTAATATTTACCAGCATGCACTGCGGTTGCTGCTCTCAAACGTGACGGACAAACGAGAGGAGCTCAGGAACATGTATAATAACTTTTTTATGCTTTTTTGTTTGTTGGTTTTACTTGTTTTTCCTTGCACCGTGAGCAGTTATCAGTCAAACTAGACGGGAAAATGATAGTCATATTTACCTTGTTGTAGCAAATACGTCCACATCAGTAGAATATGTTTGAAATCTGTTTCCTGATGAACAAGATGAAGGCCACGAGCTAAAATGTGTCTGTTTAATAAAGTTGTTCCCCAAACTTCTACTCTTTATGAAGCTTTCTGTTTCCACATGGATCAAAATGTTGCAGGTAAAGATAAATACAGTACCAAAACACTTCTGGTTTGTGCTTTCCAAAGTAAAAACCTATCACAGTATTCCTTTGGACAAACTCCCTTCATTTGTACATAATGCTTTTATTTGGAAAAGCTACCAGCACACTTCCTCTATATACTGAATCCAGTCACCTGTAGGGAGGTTTACTGAGGTAAAACTTAGGAGGAATGACAGAGCTTTGACAGCAGGGAGACAAACTTAGCAAACTCTGACTGGTATGAAAACTGTGATGGCAGAAAAACATGTTGCCACTCTGGAAAACCGGTTACTGCGTAGGAACGGCGAGGAGCACTAGAGACGTCACAGTACCTGCACAGACCAAAACATGGCGGCCTCCTGGTGAGTTTATAAGGTCAAACTTACCCAAAATGGAGATATCTGGTGAGTTTTTTAGTTCAAAATGCATATGAGAGATAGACATATCTTCCAACAAGATGAACTTGTCTGATCATGCAGAGTTCCTTATAAGGATTCAAAACAGAGTATCTGTTTTCCCCGTGAGGGTTACAAGACATGATACCATCATCTTTATGCAAAAATAAGTGATGATGCACACAAAAATGTGCCATTGAACACACAAAACCTTTTTTATCCATTAGTATTTTTATTTTTTTCTGAAAATCCGTTATGTTCAGAATCAGATTTCAGTGAAGTTCTATCATTGATTTTGATCCTCAGCCGTTGTCATGGAAATCTACGAGCTGTTTTAGTTTTGAGACAGGATGACGTCTTCGCCCACGGCAGAATTAGTGTCCGAAATCTATTTTGTTTTGCAGTTGAGTCCACAATATAGTCCACTATATGGTCCACTATATGGTCCACTATATGGTCAACTATATAGTCCACTATATGGTCCACTATATAGTCCACTATATGGTCCACTATATGGTCCACTATATAGTCCACTATATGGTCCTCTATATAGTCCACTATATGGTCCACTATATGGTCCACTATATGGTCAACTATATAGTCCACTATATGGTCCACTATATAGTCCACTATATGGTCCACTATATAGTCCACTATATGGTCCTCTATGTAGTTCACTATATGGTCCACTATATGGTCCACTATATGGTCCACTATAAGGTCCTCTATATGGTCCACTATATGGTCCATTATATGGTCCACTATATTGTCCACTATATGGTCCACTATATGGTTCACTATATGGTCCACTATATGGTCCATTATATGGTCCACTATATTGTCCACTATATGGTCCACTATATGGTTCACTATATGGTCCACTATATAGTCCACTATATAGTTCACTATATGGTTCACTATATGGTCCACTATATGGTCCACTATATGGTCCACTATATAGTCCACTATATGGTCCTCTATATAGTTCACTATATGGTCCACTATATGGTCCACTATATAGTTCACTATATAGTCCACTATATGGTTCACTATATGGTCCACTATATAGTCCACTATATGGTCCACTATATGGTCCACCATATAGTCCACTATATAGTCCACTATATAGTCCACTATATGGTTCACTATATGGTCCACCATATAGTCCACCATAAAGTCCACTATATAGTCCACTATATGGTTCACTATATGGTCCACTATATAGTTCACTATATAGTCCACTATATGGTCCACTATATGGTCCACCATATAGTCCACTATATAGTCCACTATATAGTCCACTATATGGTTCACTATATGGTTCACTATATGGTTCACTATATGGTTCACTATATGGTCCACTATATGGTCCACTATATGCTGCTCACTATAGAGTGGACAGGGATGAATGTGTAGTTTCAGACACAGCCACTGAGTTCCTCACATGGCAGCTGAGTTCAAACTAAAGTGGGTGTGGTTAAAATTTTACTCCAGCAGAATTTCATCATTTCATTTTTTCAGTAAAATATTTTTGATTCTGCAAAAATTACTCCCCAGATTTTGCTGTGGTTGTTGAGAAGGTCAGTGCTCATTCTCACATCTTCAATTTATTCAAATACTGATGTTTATTGAATAATGATCATATTTAAATCATAACTCTGAGAACAGTTTTTTTTCTCCTGTCGTTCCCTGTTTTCAGGGTGGTGCCTATCACTTATATACCTTGACTGATCATTTTCTTTACTTGCAGAGGAGGGAGAAAGTCATTTTTTTCGCAAGTCTCAAGCAAGTCTCAAGTCTTTAATCCCAAGTCTCGAGTCAAGTCTCAAGTAAATACGTTCAAGTCCAAGTCAGTTCTCAAGTAAAGAAAAGTCAAGTCCGAAGTCATAGGCTTGAAATCTCCGAGTCCTTACAGGTCACAAGCACTGTTTACCACATAAAATGCCATTTTAACAGTGTAACAATCTATTTATCTGTCTTCCTTTTCTACATGGTGGAAAGGAAAGTAACTGCTTTGACCTCTGGAAGTATTCATAATAAACTGGTTTGTTTTGTCGTAAAGCACTTTATAACAAAGATTTTGCTCTATAAATAAATATTATTATTATTATAATATAACATAATACATACAGTGATGGGCAAAATACTTAAAAATACATTGTAAGCCACTAGTTATAATTAAAAAATAAATTAAAAGACAACAGCTACACCAAGGAGATTAAAAATTAGAAAGCTTGCTAAATCTAAGCAAATTTAATATATTACACAGTTTTTGGATGATAAAAACAACAATAATAATCCACTGCTATTACTATTGTTTTAAAAACATTTTTGATTTGATTTTTATGTTTTTTAGTTTACCTGTTTCATTTTAAACGGTGTCTGCTTACATTTAAGTGTTGAACTTTTTTGCTCTTTGCTTGTGCACCACTTTGTGGCATGTGCTTTTAAAGAATACAATTCAAATAAGCTTTGCTAATCTTACATTGACTTCTTAAATACATTATGAGTACATTAGTTTGGTCAGAAACCAAAATAAACACACCTGCAACACACTCATGTCATATTTTTTACGTCACCCTTAACTTTAAAATTGACTTTAGCTAACTTAATTCCAGGGTCGCAGTTTCTAGCCACAGCGATTTTACAAGTGAACATGTACTGTTGCATGAAATGGATGCTAAGCTAAAGTTAGCCAAAGCATTACCTCACAACAGGTACCAGCCCAACTTACCGTTCTTTGTGCAACTTCAGGTGCCAAACAAAAGTTCAAAGTTGTTGCTTCTCCGTCTGTTAATCTCCTGCTGCAGGTTTTCCACACGGCAATTCGTTTTTTTGTTTCTGACCTCGTAATTTGTGAATGCAAATGAAATTATCCTCGGCAGCATGTGTACGCATTCCCGTGTTAATGACTGCCACTCTCCAGCAGTCTGGTGCTCACAGACATGTAATCAACACCCTCGTTGTTTGTTCTTAATCCTGATTGGGCGCTAATAGATGCATTCAATGGGGCAGATTCTGTGGGAAAATTTGTCGTCTTGCTGGAAATGACAGAATAATGGTCACTATAGTTGAATACTTTGAATGGGGGCACATTTTACTCGACACACTGACTGATAGTCTCAAGGATTTTCAAGTCAAGTCCCAAGTCATTGATGTCAGACTCACAATTTTGATGATAATTTCAAGTCCAAAGTCATCAGAATTGTGAGTCGAGTCTGACTGGAGTCCACACCTCTGTTTACTTGTATTAATAATCATTATTTATTGCAGCATTAGACCCCGTCAGCAGAAGACAGAGCACATGAAACCTAATTTATTTACTTCACAGATGTCGCTCACACCTTTCTACGTGTTGGCAGCAAACATGAATTTACCGTGGGTCAGGGCAGAGTGTTGGGTAAATAAACAACTAATCAGTGTTTTATTTTGTTAATTTTCATTTTAGACATGAGGCAGCTTATAAAAGGGAGACTTGTTTAATCAAATGCCAAAGGTGCCTAAGCACCTCAGGAATCTTTAATCCTGGATTTCAGCCAACCTCCTCACTGATATGATTTTGTTTTTTAAACTTCTCACTTGAACAAACTCTCCAGCTGCCAGAGATGATCTCTTCACTCACACTGCTTTTAATCCCAGCCTGAGACATCAAACTACACCCACTGATGAGTCTCCTCACATGGCCTTGAACGGCTTCCAGGGTGACATTTCCATCGGAGCCAGTCCTTGCAGGATCCCTGCGTTCCCCCATCAGGACCTCGGCTTTGTTCCCAGCAGTTCTGCACAAATCTAGCTTCCCGTGATGTAATCTGTCTTTTTCCTGACATATGCACAGAAGTATGCACAAACACACCTGTGTACATGTTCTCACATTTTAAGCTACACAGACGACAAACTTATGTGGATTCAGAAACACACTCACAGAGACATTTCCCCCCGTCCTGGATATCTGAAAGGGCTGGCTAAAGCTCACTAAGGGAGTAATGTAGCTCTAGGGGAAATGCCAAGTGTCTTATTAGTGGTTTAGTAGAGATAGCTGAGAATCAATGAGCGACCCCACTGGTCACCACACAGCACTCCCAGGGATACACATCATGGCATTCAGTCCACGCAATCCATCATACCCAAAAAAGAAAAAAGAGAAGTGTTCCACAGCAAAGACTTCCTCCCTCTTATCCCCCCTTCTGTTCAGCGTTTTGGGAGAGACGTGAGGGTGCTGCCAAGGAAAGGCATGAGCAACATAAGGAGTCCCGTTTTTCTGCGTGTCCTCTGAGATGACTCCATTCCACCTCCGCTCTGAAGACAACTTTCTCAACACAACTTTCTTTTCATGTTGTTCTAGATGCACTTTTGATCAAGAAAACCGTCTTTAATGCTTTCAGTAAAACTGATCAAGGAAAACCTGTTTCTCTTTTAACTCTGCAGATCTAAACATCTATAAAGCATGAAGTTCAAGCCCAGAATGTGCTGGTGATGCCAGAAATACTAAGTGGTATCCTTTTGTCACATACATACTAATGCTGAAGTTATTAGATGTCAAATTTAAGATAATGTAACCTTGACTATGTTCTAACACGTGACAAGTAACACAAATTACACACATCCAAATTACTTGTGCTGTTCTACTGATATTAGTTATTTTATTTAGAGATGATGGTTTGATATTTTGTGAAAAAACCTGAGCTTGTTTCTTGAGGTGAATGATGAGAGGAGTTTAGGTGAGAGTACAGATACAAGAGAGCATTGCTGAGCTCTCCACAAGTGCATTAAAACCCTTCCAGCTTTGCTGAAGCTCTGACACAATCATCCATTAACAAACGCTGAAGAGCATTAGAGGGTTGCAGTCTCATGTTGTTGTCTGTTTCTGCTGCATCATGAAGTTCTCCGTTATCTTCTCCTCTGGGGAAGCTGGTGTCATGTCGTAGTTTCTTTTCAAACATTTTCCTTTCTGTTGGTTTTCATCCTTTACTTCAACTTTGAATTTAGCTGCTTTCACTTTTTCCCTTGTTTTTGAACTTTTATTTTCTTTAGTCAGCTATTTTTTCATTGACATTTGGGCCTGTATATAGATGGACGATGCGTCTCAACCTCCTAATGTTGCTCAGCAGTAAATTCAAAAATGCTGATATATTGCACATTTATCCAGTGAGATGACTGGTGGATCTGCAGCAAGGTTGTAATAGTTTTGGATTTTTCATTAGTTTCTTATTTTTATTTTGTTTTCACTTTTACACTCCGCAGAATTGGATGTAGGTGCCAGTCAGTATGGTGTATGAAACAACTCAGTCACAGAAATTCAGTTTGATCTGCACATTTTCAGACATTTATCTTCAAACTTAATCAAGATCTTCTCTCTCAGCACATCCACTTACTCTGAAAACGAGAGAGAACACGTTTGCCAATTGAAGAGATTTATTTTCTCTGTATAATTTTTATTGTTGAATCTTTTTCTCTAATACAGTGTTTCTCAACCAAAGAGCCAAATTGTTGAAAAATAACTTTGAAAGAGCCAAAATCTAAGTGGTGAAAAGAAGCGAAAATGAGTCAGAGTGGCAATGAAAATAAACTTAAGTGGCAAAAATGGTCAAAGGGCAAAAAAACTGATGAAAAGGGGCAAAAATGGATGACATAAAAAATGAGTTCCAGGTGGCAAAAATGGTCTAAAAGCTGTAAAAATGTAGTTAAAATTAGTGAAAAATGACTTAAATGGGTAAAAAGCAGCAAAATGGGAAAAAAGTGGCATACAATGGAAAAAGGCAGCTTAGATGGGCATGAAGTGGCAAAAAAGGGGGAAAACATTACAAATACAGAGCAATACAGACAAAAAAATAAAGGTTGACAATTAAAGCCAGCTGCACAAGAGTGGGCAACAAACTGATTAATATAGCTTGCAGTGGATTTCTCAGGTCAGAGTTTACCTTTTTTTAAGGTTTTCTGGGTGAAAAATATTTCAAATGAAGACATAGAAGAGCCACAAATCATAACAAACGAGCCACATGTGGGTCTAGAGCCACACGTTGAGTATCACTGCTTTAAGAGAAGTCACTTCCACAATCCAGTCCTTTCACATATTCAGTCCTTAAATTCAGCTGAGGGGAGGTTTTACTACGCTTGTCTGTCTTCTGCCAGTCAAAATGCTTTTCAATCTTTTTTTTTTTTTTAAAGGTTGTCTCTTTATCATGCATGTGCTTTCTGAGTATCTCTGTGGTTAAAAATGGACTTGGGTTTTAAAAAGTGATGCACAAACATCTGACTGAATGTTGTGGACCTAATGAAAGAGATGTATCGTACATAAAAGCTGGGATTATAGCAGCAGGCTAACAAAGAAGAAAACAACTGGTGGCTAATGGTGTTAGAGGAGAATAGCTGTTATGATTCTGGCCATCTTCCACTTTGCTCTCTTTCTCCCCACCAGCACTTTGACAAGACTTAGCCTCATTGTGATTCCCTGACTAGCCTCCTATACCTGTACTCAGCCAGAAAATGGGCTCTAAAATGCCAAAGTGGCTCAAGGGACCCATTGTAAGTGTTATTCAGTAAAGCCCAGCCACTGAAAATAGCTGGCGGTCCGAAAACAACCCGGCAGACTCTCCACAGGCTGCTCAGATCCCCCACTCACCTCGGAAAAATATCATTTAGGTTTGTGAAGTGATTTGTGATCATTTCAGGGCCTGCTGGGGATTTTATTCAAGTCTGAGTATGCCACGTGTGCTCAGAAGTAAAAATTCAATATTTTATTGTCAAGCAATGTTGAGAACATGAACAAAAATGAAGAAAACCTAATAAACCTGATCTTAGAATAGAGATTAACATAGATCATAAAACAGCATGAAGGCATAGAAATATACAACAAGGACGTTAAAGGATCAGATGGTCACATGGTAATACATGGTTTGCCCAACCATTCTATTATTAATACTTAATTAAAATATTAAAAGCATTTAATTTCCTTTTAGAAAAATCAAAATGAACTTTATATGTTGACCTCTTGGGTAGCTTGGCAATAGTTCATTATGATCAGTGTTGGGTTAACACGTAACAAAGTAATCCATTACACTACTTAGGGTGCTTTCACATTGGGGGCTCGGTCCAGGACCCGAGTGCATTTGAGCCCAAAGTCCTGTTCGTCTTGGTTAGTGTGAATGCAAACGAACTGCACCAGGGCACCAGACCCGGGCCCACTTGAGGAGGTGGTCTCGTGCGCGATTCAAGTGGACTCTGGCACGGTTTCGGATGAGATGTGAATGCAACTGCGCCCGGATACGGGATAGAGTGCCGTATCAGCTTTATGACGTCATCGTAAAAACTAAACTTCTTTCAACAGCGCAGCTTTACCTCCTCGTCTACAGGCGTTTCCTTTCTGCACAGTTACTAGCATCTTTAGCTGCAGCTTTGCCGTCTTTTTTCTGTGAGCCATGTTTGAGCTTCATCAGGCAGCACGTCCTGTCCTGACCTGCAGCGATTGTCCCGTCACCCAGAGCCAGGTTCACGGTGGCCCGAGTGTCTGTGTCACAAGAGTTAAGCAGGGTGGCCGAGTACGAGTGCTCTCCGACCAGCTACAGCTCCAGGATGTGCACAGCATTTTTGATACTGGTCTTTGAGGTGCCCCCTCCTCCTCCTCATAAAAGGCGGAAATCATCAGAGTCCAGCCATTAAACGGTCTGTTGTGACTCACCTTACAGATGAACACAAGCTGGAGTCAGTGAGAGGAGGTGCAAAGGCAATAAAAGTCTCCTGTCACCTTAAAAAACCGCTGTATCTGTGCAGCATGAGCCCATTTAATCCTCTGAGCTGTAGTAGATGTGCAGATACGCAGAGCTGGCATCTTAAAAATGGATTTTAAATCATTCTTGACTGCAGCATGGACTTTTTGCCAGGACAAAACAAAAATAATCTTTGCTCAGGTCCCTCCTTGGCGGGGTTGTAAACCATCTACGTGCATACCGCCACCTGCTGCTTCAGACTGAGTAAATACGCAAGTGGGCCCAAGTATAGATCGATGTTGCTAGTGTGAAAACAAGCTGGGGGAGGGGGAGGAATTTGAAACAACTGAAACAACGGTTTGAAACAACTGGGCCTAATGTGAAAGCACCCTTAGAGTTTATTTTGTTTTATTGTACAATAATGTAAGATGTTTGTTTTTCTGCTCTGGTCAGTTAGTTACTTTTTCATAAAAGTAGTCAGCTACTGGAAGAACAGTCCTATTTCCCTTTCCTCTTTGTTGGTATGTAGCCAGTCTTAATCTAAATCCTGTACAACGCTGCTGATGAACTTTGCCACAGAAAAGATAAATCACAATAGACATACGGATAAAAAAAACAGGTAACAAGGGTTACCTGTTCTTTGATCAGGGTCCTATGGGACCTGTATGGATAGCAATTTATCTGGGAATGAGCAAAATCTTATCTGGCCATATGATATCTCACATATACATGACCTATAGATATATTATCGCCATCTAATTCTCCAGCCTTTGTACATGATATGTAAATGTTGTCTTCCTCAGTCCACCCTAATACCTGAGGGAGATTGCTCCGTAGATATACCAAAGGCCATCCAGCAGGAAAGCAACTGGGAAACAAAGAACCTGCTCATTAGCATAGAGATGGAAGAACTGCGAGGGTCCCTACCCTAACTAAAGCTGATCCTACAGCGAGAGGGGTCAGCACCCACCAAACAGCCACAATAAAAAGTCACATATCAAAACTCCACATAATTAAACAGCAGGATTCTAGGTCTAAGAAGAAGCATCCTATCTGTGAAAAATACGCCAGCAAATCACATTAGGATGTCTAACAACCTGAGCAGCTGCATACATTTAGTACTGATGATATGTAATGTCAACTAAAGGACCAACATTCACATTCAGTCATTAAAAATTCATGTAGTAGAAGTACGGGTCCAATAATTCACTTATTTCAAATATACAAATGCACAAATCAGTTCACATAGAAAGGCTTTAAAACTGAACCGCCATCATGTTGTAGTTCCTGTTTCTGAAGCTGAGGCAGGACCTTCATTGCTAGTCTGTCATTCTCCCTGACAGAGTAATGTAGAGCATTAAGCCCACAGCACTCAGAGTCCTGCTGTGCTGATGTTTCTGGTAACGCCCCACAACCACACGTGCTCCATCTCCATTCACCGTTCAGGGGTAAACGCTCACACACTTATGCACACTCTAAATAACTAAAGTAACTGATGCAATTATTGCCCATACACCCCATGCTGATGAATGTGAACAGTACTTCTGTGTCCCGCTGCTCCTTATTATAAATAGCCTTTAATTAATTGTTTTTTCAAGCCTTTCTCTCCACCTTTGGCATTAGTTATGTGTTATCCTGGTATGAGAGCACTCTGATGGGCTAATTATTGCCAGGTTTAATCTGGCGTGCTCACAGCCTTACACGTTGCACTGAGATTGCGTAGAGGTGCTTTAGAAGAAGTTGGAGAAGTTTTTGTTCCTCTTTCTTGAGCTTTGTTTGCTTTTCGATGTGTTGTTAAGAGAAACTGTTTAAATCTTGCATGCTGCAGGCATCTGTGAGTCGCTATCCTCCATCAGAAACATCCAGAGAAAATGCAGTAACAAAGTCTCACTCCTTACAACAGTAGCTCTCTTGGACATGGGCAGGTATGTCCAAATCCCTCCTACTAACCGGTCCCCTCTAAAGTTTCTCTCCCCTCTCTCTTTTTCCGCTGGGTCTCCTCATCTGTAGAAGTCCTCTGTGGTCCATACAAGCATCCACAGCAGTGTTAGTCAACCAAAGAGCCAAGCTGTTGAAAAATACCTTTGCTGGAGCCACAGTCTAAGCGGTGAAGCAAAAACAGCTTAAAGTAGCAATAACAATCAGTGAGGTGGCAAAAATGGTCAAAAAGCAACAAAAATGGGTGAAAAGGGATGAGAATGGGGAAGAAAAGTGGAAAAGGGGTGAGAATGTAGCAAAAAATAGGTGAGAAGTGACAAAAGAAATTGGTTATAGGTGACATAAAATGGTCCAAATGTGACAAAAAAAAGAGTGAAAAGTGACTAAAATAGGCAAAAAGCAGTCAAGAGTGGCAAAAATAGGCAAAAAATGGGATAAAAGTGGTATTTAGTGGCAAAAAGTAGCTGAAATGGGTAAAAAGGGGCAAAAATGGGATAAATTTGGCAAAAAGAAGAGGCAAAAATGGACAAAAAAGAGGAAACAAGTGGCATTTAATGGCAAAAGTAAGCTTAAATTGGTGAAAAGTGGCAAAAAACAGTGAAAAACTAGCAAAAAGAAGTGGCTAAAATGGGCAAAAACTTGGAATGAAGTGGTATTTAATGACAAAAGGTAGCTAAAATGGGTGAAAATAGGGAGAAAAAATGCTGAAAATGGCAAAAAATGGGATAAAAGTGGCAAAAAAAATGGGTAAAAAGTTGCAAAAAAGTGTCAAAATGAGCAAAAAGTGGGGAAAAAGTAGTATTAAATGGCAAAAGCTAGCTTACATGGGTCAAAAGTGGTGAAAAATGGTGAAGAAATGCAAAAATGGGATAAAAGTGGCAAAAAGAAGTGCTAACAGGGGCAAAAACTAGGAGAAACGTGGCTTTTAATGACAAAAAAAAGCTTAAATGGGTGAAAATAGGGAGATGAAATTGTGAAAATGGGCAAAAAATGGCTATAAAGTTGTAGAAAAGTGTCAAAATGGCAAAAAAGTAGGAAAAATAGTGGTATTTAATGGCTGAAGGTAGCCCAAATGGGTGAAAAAGTGGCAGAAATGGTGAAAAAAGGGGAAAAGTTTCCCTTTTTTAAGGGTCTCTTGGGGAATAACATTTGAAATTAAGACATAAAAGAGCCACAAATAATCACTAAAGAGCCACACGTTGAGTATCACTGGTCCACAGTAAACATGCCATAGCCACTCAGGTCAAAATCACTCATTCTAGTGTTGTTTTAGGCTGAGTTACTTGTTGTTTCCGCTGACGAAGCCCAAACAGCTGTTCAGATACGCTGAGGTGGAAGAGCACATAGCTGGTAGCCAAAGCTGTCATTATAAAATAGTGCCAAACACAGAGGCTTACTGGAGGAAAAATAAAATGCTTCAACAATCTTTGATATAGCAACTGAGCCAGCATTGTTGTTCAGCCTGTTTCTGCCTGAAACTCGCTAAAACCAGACCCCTCTGCCACACTAAGCTTCTCCTTGTGCATCATAAAGGGGCAAAACTCTCTGACATCCCCGGTGACTAACAGCACTACTATCACCAAGTACCCGATAAAAACCAACTTCAAAAGTACCGTCAATCCCTCTGTTGTTGAAAAGGCTGGCTGCCCAGCAGCTGCTTCACAGGTGCACCACTGAGAACATCCTGGCACGTCCTGCTGGACTTGAAGTAGCAGAAGTGTTTCCACCCCTTATTTCTCAGCTCTGTTAATATCTGCACATGGACAGAGGTTCCATCACAATAACATCGACCTATGTACATGCGAACCAACGTCCACAGCTCCACAGCTCCTATCCTAAATAGTTAGTATTTCTGCCTCCTGCTGTGCCATCTGTATGTCAGGGCAGACTCACAGAGCTGTAGTAACATCAGAGCTGGGACCCTAACAGCTGACCCAACCTTCTGATCTGAAGCAGGGCCCCGTTTGAATACTGTCACCGTCATTCTTAATGAAAGTGAATGTGTCCAGCACATGTTGATTGTCTCAGACATCCGTTCTGATCAAACTGTCAGGCTGTGTAAAATGCAGAATTACTGCCACGTAGTTTGATGTGCAGTTGAGCACAAAAGTTGATCATGTTTTTAAAACCTGCTAGTCACCCAGATGTTGGATGAGTAATTACACTTTGACAGTCAAATTAGAGACTACAGATATCAGATGATTATGTTATGATTCATCTGCTCATGATTCATCTGTTTTTAAATACACATGGTTAAAATAGTCGCGTGCTGGCAGGAGCCCAATAATTACTCAGTATTTCAGGCATCGCAACACAATCCAGATGATCATGCTGTGATCATCACATTCTTGTTCACAAATATCTTACACAGAAATAGCTTAGAAAACACCAAAATGTGATGCTTAGTGATTTATTTACATGTTACACAGTCCATTCAATCCACACGTGAGCCAAGGTCAGCATACAAACTTGGTCACGTAAGTCAGTGGTTCTCAAGCTTTTCAGCCCACGACCCCCAAAATAAAGGTGCCAGAGACCGGGGACCCCGCTGTGCCTGAAGGTGGTTTAACAGCCATGCACATTCAAGAATAGTCATGTGAGACGAGACCGTCTATAAGGAGGAATAAAGGGGAGAGCTTTCTGGGACCCTTCCAAACTGGGGGACCATGGAGGTCAGCAAAACCATGGTCCATCCTGAAGTTAAGCTGTAAAAACCATATTTTGTATTTGGCCTGAATGATAACCACTCTTATCAAAGAAACAAATATCTTTATTTATAATATTTAATACTTTTCATAGACGCTGTAATGTTAAGATTTTAAAGGAAAAAACCTAGTTAAAATGTATGGATAAGCAGGTATGCCCACCTTTAAAGCTTTTAAACATCAAACCTTTCTTAAACATTTTTCCTGGGTATACATTTGTGACCCACTGAAAACAGCTTAACGACCTGCTTTTGGATCCCAGCCCACATGTTGAGAACCGCTGGTTTAAACATTTATTGCAGCAGCAGAACATGAGTTTGGTGTTCAGGCTCCAATCTCATCATTACTTGCGGATTAATTTTGAGTGCTGAAATTGAGGACTAATATCTTAAGCGCCCATTTGGAGCCTGCCTGGGATGCTGGGTTGTTGGTGGTGGTGGTGGTGGTGGTGTGTGGGGAAGGGGGGAGTTCAAGTGCAGCACTGGCATGAGACAGCATCAATGGCAGCAGAGAGACAGAGAGAGAGAGCAGAAATCTTGCCGCTGAAATAGGCCGCCAAATTGAGAGGATGCATGTGATCGGAGAATGAGGTTTGTCAAGTATAAATCAGCACAGCTCGGTTTGTCTGCCTGGACGAGCTTGCAGGCTTCACTCCATGTAGGCGGAGAAAGCACTTTTAATAAGGCAGCTCCCACTGCTGGACTACAGAAAACCTCTTGAGAGACCAACGGGTGAGACCACATCCAAGAGACAATCTGTCTAATCATACAGTCTAATTTACGGGTGTCAAACTCAAGGCCAGGGGGCCAAATACGGCCCACAGTGTAGTTTTATCCGGCCTGCAAGATCATATCATATCTTAATTAGAACTGGCTCGCCAGAACGAGGTCTGCAGATTTACTCCACCATAGAAATGTGAATTTAACCTTGAAGATTAAAAAAAAAAATCCTGAAGTTATAAAATTGTGAAAAAGTAGAGAAATAATTAGATAAAAAATCAGGAATGAGGGAAAGAAATCAGTTTGTGTTTTCATTTCATACTTTCATTTTGCATCCCAAGAATATGACTGAAACTTAGGATTTTAACTTTTTATGTCATATTTTGCCATTTTAAATTCATAATTTTGACCTTTTCTCTCTTATTGTGACCTTTTAGATTCACAGTTTTGTATTTCAAGTCATATCTTGACCTTTTAAACTCTTAACTTGGGCTTTTAATCCCATATTTTTAATTGTTAAACTCCTGATCAATAAATTTTATCTCATGTTTTCACCTTTTATGTTCACATTTTTTTTTATTTTAAATCATATTTTGACCTTTTAAACTCTTGATTTTGTATTTTATCTCATATCTTGACCTTTAAACTCATGATTTTAAATCTCTATCTTGTATATTTGCTTTTTGAAAAGCTTATTTTGACTTTTAATTTTGTATTTTGACCCGTAGGACTTACAAAGTTGACTTTTTATCTCAGATTTGGAACCTTTAAACTTATTTATATATTTATTTAGCATGTATTTGACATGGACACACAGTAACAGTGATGCTGTGATATTTAATCAGTTTGACTTTTTTTTTTTTTAAGAAATCTTGAAATCATTTATCATCACTGTTTAATTTTCCCTATAATTCATTACCTGTGAAAACAAACAACAGTTTTTGGTTAAATGTTGACCCTGTTGGGCCCTCAGGTTAGACCTGGATTCAGATTTTGGCCCCTGCTGTGACTGAGTGTGACACCCCTGCTCTAATTCTTATGTGAAACACAGAAATGTTTTCTTGGAGATCTTCAAATTGATGACAAAAATAAGCCGTCAATATTTAATCACTGCACAGATCAACATATATACATACAGTTGAAACCAGAAGTTTACATACACTATATAAAAAGGCACATAAACTTTTTTTTCTCACCGTCTAACATTAAATCAGATTAAACTTCTCCTGTTTTTGGTCAATTAGGATTACCAAAGTTATTTCTATTTACTAAATGCCAGAATAATGAGAAAAGACCATTTTTATTACTTTCTTCAAAGTCAGAAGTTTACATCCATTTCATTAGTATTTGGTAGCATTGCCTTTAAACTGTATGACTTGGGTCAGATGTTTTGGATATGCTTCCACAAGCTTCTCACAATAGTTTGCAGGAATTTTGGCCCATTCCTCCTGGCAGAACTGGTGTAACTGAGCCAAGTTTGTAGGCCGCCTTGCTCCCACATGCCTTTTCAGCTCTGCCCATAAATTTTCAATGGGATTGAGATCAGGGCTTTGTGATGGCCACTCCAAAACATTGACTTTGTTTTCCTTAAGCCACTTTGTAACCAGTTTGGCAGTATGCTTAGGGTCATTGTCCATTTGGAAAACCCATTTGCGCCCAAGCTTTAACTTCCTGGCTGATGTCTTGAGATGTTGCTTCAGTATTTCCACATAATGTTCTTTCCTCATGATGCCATCTATTTTGTGAAGTGCACCAGTCCCTCCTGCAGCAAAACAACCCCACAACATGATGCTGCCACCCCCATGTTTCACAGTTGGGATGGTGTTCTCAGGCTTGCAAGCTTCCCCCTTTTTTCTCCAAATGTAACAATGGTCATTATGGCCAAAAAGTTCAATTTTAGTTTCGTCAGACCACAGAACATGTCTCCAAAAATTAAGGTCTCTGTCCCTGTGTGCATTTGCAAACTGTAATCTGGCTTTTTATGTTTCTTTTGGAGTAATGGCTTCTTCCTGGGAGAGTGGCCTTTCAGCCCATGTGGGTACAGGACTCGTTTGACTGTTGGTAATGACACACTCTCACCAGCTTCAGCCAGCATCTTCACAAGGTCTTTTGCTTTTGTTCTTGGGTTGAGATGCACTTTTTGGACCAAAGCACGTTCATCTCTGGGACACAGAACCCGTCTCCTTCCTGAGCGGTATGATGGCTGGACATTCCCATGGTGTTTATACTTGCGTATAATTGTTTGAACAGATGAACGTGGCACCTTCAGGCATCTGGAAATTGCACCCAAGGATGACCCAGACTTGTGCAAGTCCACAATTCTCTTCCTGATATCTTGGCTGATTTCTTTTGATTTTCCCATGATGTTACACAAAGAAGCAGTGTGTTTCAGGTGTGCCTTAAAATACATCCACAGGTGTGCCTCTGATTAACTCAAATGTTGTCAATAAACCTATCAGAGGCTTCCAAAGACATGACATCATCATCTGGGCTTTCCCAAATTGTTTAAAGGCATAGTAATCTTAGTGTATGTAAACTTCTGACTTTGAGGAAAGTAATAAAAATTGTTCTGGCATTTAGAAAATAGAAGTAATTTTGGTAATCCTAATTGACCAAAAACAGGAAAAGTTTAATCTGATTTAATGTTAGATGGTGAGAAAAAAAAGTTTATGTGCCTTTATATAGTGTATGTAAACTTCTGGTTTCAACTGTATATCTAGTGCTTAAAGATGCTTAATCAGGGCTGCAGGGGTTAACGGTCAATGAAAGTCCAGTGTTAACAGGTCAGAGTTGAAGTTTTAGCTGGTTAGATATGAGCATGTTTGGACACTGATCCTTGGACCGATGGTTTCAGTAGCAGCAGAGACACTGATCATCAACCTCCTCTGCCAGAGAGGAATGCGATAAACTAAGTGTGTTTATCTTTTCACTGTGTGTTTTAAACACATAATAATGTTTACTTGAGACAACAATCATTTAAAAGTGCAGCTGAATAAAATAACGGCATAAAAAACAGAGCATCATGAAACAAATGTTTGTTTCCTCCGCTGCCTGTTTGAAGCTTCACAGCTACAGATGGTTAGAAAGCTGAGGCTCAAACAAAACACGCAAAGTAACTTCTCATTAAAATGCGAGGGTTCGTGGTTTATTAAAAAACTCAGAGCACTGTCGCTGCAGCGCTGCTTTCAAAACTGTAAGTCAGCCCAAGACTCATCAGCAAAGTCAGAAAACAAAGAAACAACAGAAAGGTGTAAGCTAATTATATGTGCCAGAACAGTTTTAGGGATTACAGTCTAATATTGTTAAAGGGGATTTTTAATCAGCCCTTAAACCAAAAAATAGAACGATAAATAATAATAATATATGATAAATAAATTGAAAAGTATGGGTCTTTAGACTAGGGCTGGGCCGTTAATCAAAAGTTAGATTAAATTGCATTATGGCCTGCTGCACTTTTCAAATCACAAAAGGTGCAATATTTCTTTGACCTTAAATTTGTGTCAAAATACCAGTTTATTTATTTATTTATTTATTTATTTATCTATTTATTTATTTATTTATTTATACAGCAGAGATATTAAGCATGACATATCATGCAATCATTCAGGTGCCATTTTTTAAATACTCTACAAAAAATTCTACCTTCTTCATTTTTAAACTTTTTTCTTAATAAATATAAGAATGACAAAAAACATTCAATGCAATAATTCATATCCAATTTACAATATGAGTCAAAATCATCAGAATTACACGCTTTTAAAAAAAAATGTTAAACCCTGGTTTAGGAATAAAAGAAAGTTAAGGAATAATCATGCATCAAATCACAATATTAGGGTGAAAAATCGCAGTTAGATTATTCTCCAAAACTGTTCATCCTTACTTGAGACTAGCTGGTCTCAAGAGGGAGAGGGGATTCTGTCAGGGTATTTTCTGTTTTGTTCTTCACAGTGAGTGTGATCTCTTTCTAAAGCCGGATGTTTACCTGCGCCAAGGAGGTCATGTGATCAGCAGGGTTTGTTTATTTGTTTGTTTGTTAGCAACATAACTCAAAAAGTTAGGGACGGATTTGGATAAAATTTTCAGGAAACGTCAGAAATGGCATAAAGAAGAACTGATTAGATTTTGGGAGTGATCCGGATCACCGTCTGGATCCAGGATTTTTTTTTTTAAAGGATTCTGCACTATTGGGAGATAGGGCTAATGGTGGAGGTCTGTGCTCTCCGAGTGCTTTTCTAGTTTCAAATGTGATGAAACAGTATTTAAACACGTTTAAATGCCTGCATGCCAGTGTTAATTTTGTCGACAGCCTTTTTTTCCAAGGCAAAAACTAGACTAAAACTAACAAATACAGATCTGTGACTAAAACTGACAAAAAGTAAGTTCAGTTTTCATCAAGATGACTAAATCTAGACTAAAATGTTATGTGGTTTTTGTCAGACATTCAAAATCAGTGGTATTTCTCCACTGTGGGTAAACCTGTCCAAAAACAATGCAGCTGTATCTATTCTGTCTCTCAGCTGTAGAAAGCAGGGACACTACCATGATTTGGCAAGAGAATAAATGCATGGACTAAAAATAAAGACTAAAATGTGAGGACTTTCTATGGACTAAAACTAGACCAACATGATTTGAGTTTTTGTTGACTAAAACTAGACTAAAACTAAAAAGAATAGAAATGACTAAAATGTGGCTAAAACTAAAATGCATGTCATTTTAAGACTAAAACTAAGACTAAAATTTAAAATAGCTGCCAAAATTAACACTGCTGCATGTGAAGATGTGCAAAACTAATTTCAGAATTTGACATTTTGTGGTTAGGATCAAACACTGCAGGTTTAAATTCATACTTGAGCATTTTTTAAGTCATGCATTTTGCACATTATCTAATTTATAAAGGTGCTGAATTTCTTTAAAATGCAGTGAAACATAGTCAAACAGTGTATTTTATTGAGTCATTCTTTGTCAGCGCTGATCAGTGCAAAATAAAGCATTTCCTGTCATATCAGCACTCAAATGTTTTTGGCCCCGGAGTGGTCTAAGATTTTGTTCTTATCTGAGAATCACCGGTATGAAAACTTCAATAAATGTCAGAATCTGGGTAAAAACTGCATTAGAGTAACCTGGAACGCCAGATGGATTTGTTTCACTTATACATCTGGTAAACCACTCACAGACGGCGTTTGGGAAAGGACAGAGCCTTGGAAAACTCTTAAGGGTGTTTGGATGAACGTTCTGTCTGTCACATCTTTATGGGCCAATCAGAGCAATAAAACATGTGATGTAGCCGCTACCGGGGAATAAACTCCACATAGAACAGCATAATGCAAACCACGGCGACTGTACATGTCAGTACACGACTTTTATAGTTTTGAAAAGAAAACAACTCGCTGCTGTTTTTCATTCCTCTTTTAACGAAGAAATATCGTCAAGTTCTGATAAAACTGTTGCATTAGCAGCCTCCAGGCTGATCTCTTCTGTCATAACTGCACCGGCCTCGTGTCGCTGCTTGCTTACGTCACGACTCCGCTGTGCCCGAAAGTACTACCCCCTGATGCTGAATGGTCCTGTCACTTTCTAACTGGGCCCAAACGGTTCAGACAGGAGCTTTGCAAGATGGATTCGCCAATGAGAAACACGGAAACGGGCGTATCCTTCTGCTTTGCAAGGTTAGCATTAGAGGGTTTTTGGAGCAAATGTCCCATTCCTCTTGGACACTCTAGTAAACCAAGGCAGCCCTCTCCAAAGTATAAATATCTGATATTTCCTCTATTTTATTTTCAAAAGGCATCAGTACCACAAAGAACAGCAGAGGTCATGTCCTGTCACTCAGAATAGTCCCATGTTTCATGAGGCATAACTGTAAGCTTTGATAATAACTGGAACGGATGAAGAGGTTTTATATTCTTCCTCATGTTACAACCCGGCTCTGAGGCTGCAACATAAACGGGAGGCGAGACGAGGTAGAAGCCATTTAGCCAACAGTTTATTAACAAACAGGCAGGAATACACCGACCAAATTCAGTTCCCAACACAACGAAGAAATAATCAGCCGCTCCGTGAAGCACGCTCCGCCGTGCGAGCCGTGAGGGAGATAGAGAGCAGCCACTGATCCAGGAGGCAGATTTAAAGGGGAGACTACACCGGGCCCAGGTGTGGCTCATTCTCCTGATGACGCTGACCCCACTTTCCCCTGACCCTGCAACCAGAGAGCAAAAAGAAACCAGCAAACAGAAAAAGAGGAACACCTAGTGTTCTGGAGGGGTCGTCACACTCATTACAGCAATCATGAATGGGGTTATGAATTATAGAGAGAACTGTTCTGTTGGAGATTGTCTTTGGGGTCAGATCCATTCGGCCGTTTAGGAACTGCAGGTTTGGGTGACTGTGTTCTAGATTTGTAAACTAAGCATTTGACTCCTGGATTCTGTAGTCCACATTAAAGATGGCAGATGAATTCCTGATGTAAGGCTCTGCCATCAGCCTAGTAGAGGGTGAAACAATGAATGCTGAGTGTTAAAGGATTTGATTGGTCCAAAGAGAGAAGTGTGCTATATTAGAGTAGATCTCTAACTATTAAGCTTGTGTGTTTTTTCAGCTCTGTAAGAAGGAGGATTGGCCTCAACATTATAGTAGTGAGCTGTTGGCCAAAGAGGATTTCTCTCTGCACTGCTGCTGACCACTGTAGGTATCTCCTGCACCCTCAGCACTGAGGATTTGCTGAGGGTCGAGAGTTTCCCTCCTTTTAAAAGACAGAGCAGACAGAGAAAAGAAGGCACAGTTCAGTTTGTCTTTTCTTTCTTTTTTCCCAAAGATTCTTGCTGCAGTATGAAGCTCTGTTAGTTTGCTATTACAGCCAGACAGTGAGAGTACAAGATGTATGGCCTGTTGTGATGAAAGTCTGGAGAGGTTAGCGATCTTCCTCTGATAGATAAACCAACAGAAGAACACTTCTTAGCTTTAATGCGACTGTTAAAATGCTTTTGGACCCCTTGTGTGCACAATAAGTAATACTAACTGTAACAAAGGGAAACTTTTTTTATGAAAATTGCTCTTGTTCCTTTCTACACCACATTCCCACGCTGACAGCCTGGCTGCTACATACACTATGTAAAGACTTACCGCATCCATACACATCCACGAGACCCTGACTATCAGTGGGAGCAGTCTGGGGTAAGGTGGCCAAGGACACATCAACAAGTGGACAGGGATCAAATCCACAACTCTCTGCTTTACAGATGACCGACTTCACCCTCTGAGCCACAGATATAAAGTCCAAGCTGCAGACGAGGCTCTCAGCTGGTCGATTCACAGACCCACCACCAGTTCCTTCATGAGAATTCACAACCCAAACGTCCAAAAACATTCAACCACTCAAATTTACAAGGCAATGCTACCAAATAGTGAGGAAATCTATTTAAAATAAATTCTCTCTGTCATTGTTCACTCATTTAGCTAATAGATATAATTTTGGTATCCTAACTGACCTAAAACAGGAAAAGTTTGATTTAATGTCAGACAGAGAGAGTACACAGGTGCATCTCAATAAATCTGAATATTATCAAAAAGTTGATTTATTTCAGTAATTCAATTCATGAAGGTACATTTTATATGTTACATGGACTCATTAACACAGACTGATATATCTCAACTGTTAATTTTTGTTTTGATGATTATGGCTCACAGCTAATGAAAACCCAAAATTCAGTGTCTCAGAAAATTAGAATATTACTTTAAACCATTTTTTCTAAAAAGGATTTTAACAGAGATGTTGGACTACTGAAACGTATGAACATGTACAGCACTCAATACTTGGTCGAGCCTCCTTTTACATGAATTACTGCAGCGATGGGGCGTGGCATGGAGGCGATCAGTCTGGGGCACTGCTCAGGTGTTAAGAAGTCCTTGGCCTTCAGCTCTTCTGCGTTGTTGGGTCAGGTGTCTCTCATCTTCTTCTTCACAATACTTAACAGACTCTCCAAGGAGCTCAGGTCAGGACAGTTTGCTGGCCAATCAAGCGCAGGGATACCATGGTAACCAGGTATTAGTCCTTTTGGCAGTGTGGGCAGGTGCCGAGTCCTGTTGGAAAATGAAATCAGCATCTCTATAAAGCTGGTCAGCAGAAGGAAGCATGAAGTGCTCTAAAGTTTCCTGGTAGACGGCTGCACTGACCTTTGACCTGATGAAACACAGTGGACAGCACCAGCAGATGACATGGCTCCCCAAATCATCACTGACTGTGGAAACTTCACACTGGACCTCAAGCAGCTTGGATTGTGCTCCTCTCCTCTCTTCCTCCAGACTCTGGGACCTTGATTTCCCAATTTACTGTCATCTGAAAAGAGGACCTTGGACCACTGAGCAACAGTCCAGTCTTTTTTGTCCTTAGCCCAGGTAAGATGCCTCTGATGTTGTCTCTGGTTCAAGAGTGGCTCGGCACAAGGAGTGTGACAGTGGTAGTCCATGTCCTGGATCCGTCTGTGTGTGGTGGCTCTTGAAGCACTGACTCCAGCTGCAGTCTACTCCTTGTGAAGTACTCTCAAATTCTTGAATGGACTTCATTTCACAGCCCTCTCAAGGCTGCAGTTATCCCTGTTGCTTGTGCACTTTTTTTTTCTTTTTTAAACCAATTTTTTCCTACCATTCAACTTACCATGAATGTGCTTGGATTCAGCACTCTGTGAACAACCAGCTTCTTTAGCATGACCTGTGTCTTACCCTCCTTATAGATGTACTGTGTTTATATATATATATATATATATATATACATTGACACCCTGTTGACACCCCATCCATCCATATACACCCTGTGTGTGTGGGGGTGTGTGTGTGTGGGTGTGTGTGTGTGTGTGTGTGTATGAATGGAATGAATTCTTTCATGGAGCAGAATAAATAAAAGATGCATAACTTATAAATAACAGATTAGCAAACATTTCAAAATCTGGTTTGCAGCTCCACAGAATGTGTTGATTTTTTTTTTTTCAACAGCCAAACAAACACTTCACTCCCTTAAGAGAAAAACAAGTAATTACCAAGAAAAGGATTTCAACAACGTGGAAATAACACAATATCTTTTATTCTGTCTTCATAGGGAGGGTTTTTCATGTCATGGTGCAGCCCAGTAAGATATCACACCGAGCACGACACGGACCCAACAACCCTGCACTATCACTATAACTCCTTTTACATGAAAATAACCAAATTTAAGTTTGAATAACATTGGTTTACATCCTGAGAAATTAGTCCATTTATTCAACACAATGTGTAATATATCCTCAAACATCACATTTATTTATAATATTTAAAATTAATAATATTATAAATATTATATTATATTATATCATTTATATATTTTCATTAAAATCTTCCAGTGTTTCAGACATCAAAACAGAGGATTTTGGCCTACAGGGGGTAAAGAGAAGTACATGTTCTAGTAAATTTCCATAAATAAACAGACTGATTTATACATAAACTTTGGTCTCACTTACAAATATCTTCTCTTAACATGTAAGAAAGAGATCAGGCCTACAGCTATTTTCTGTGTAAAATTAAAAAATAACATGGAAAAAGTCAACAAAAAGTATTAATAATAAAAATCGTCTCTGCAAATAAAACTATAAAATAGAAAAAAATAAAGTATGTGTGCATGAATTTTTTGCATTTAAATTGTTTTAACCATCAAGCAGGTTTTCACAGTTGTTTTAAGATTTTTGTGTTAAGAAAAAGTCCAGAATCGTTCATTTTTACAGCCAATCATCAGAGAAAGAAAAAATGCAAACAAAATATACATATTTCATTTCAGGCTCTTCTGGCGTCCCTTCCTGCAACGCTGTCCTGGGACTTCAGACGAGACTCCCCCTCAGTGAGTTGGACTGCATTGCACCAGCACTTCCTGTTGCTGTTTGGCTTCAAATAAATAGTGTGGCTCTCTCCAAGCCACTTTGTTCTCTATTTACTGAGCCAGACCTGTGTACTAATGTTGGATTACTCTCAGTGCCCACCAGGATGGACAACTAGCAGAGTGGGAGGAAAAATCTGCTCAAACTTGTGAGATAAATCAAATTAGATAGACATCTACCTTTTAAATTCATCCATCCATCAAGTGTAGGTTAATTCATTCTATTATGAGAGCTAATAAACATTTCTGTGACATTCAGCCGGTCAGTAGATGCTGAATGAAGCCTGGTAGTGAAAGCATAGTCAGGGCATTAAAGGAACAGGAACAGGAGACGAGGTCTGCAGAATACCAAGACTGCCATCACATGGCCAAGTGTGCTCATTTCTCCCCTCTGAGACACACGCTGCAGACAGCAGAATATGGAACAGTCACTAAAATAGGAGTTATTCTCCGTCTATTACATTCATCTTATAGGCTGAGCAGAATTCCACCGAGTCTGTTTCTCTTTCTGTATAATGAAGGACTGTGATGGTGCTTTATCACCTGAACATCCTCATCCCCAACATTAGCTCAGGTATAATGAGGGTTACTCAGAGGACGGGGGCTCTTTCTACAAAATGATAAAAGACCTGCGAGTGCGCAGGTGACACTGTATCGGTCATTAGCCCGGCTCACTTTGCCCTTTCATATATTTCTAAATAAGGGCCATCCTGTGGGTTTTACAGACCACCTAATCTGCCTACTTAGAGGGGCAGGGGGAGAGTAGAAATTCACAGAGGTGAGTGTCAGCCAGGTAAATGTGCTTATCAGTGCTGTGACATGTTTAGCTTCTCAGGTTAAAATGAGGCCTACAGGCTTAAAACCCCAGAAGGCTTCAGCAGTGAGATTATGAGTGAGTGTGTGTTGGTTTTAATGTGTAGCAAAAGCTGCCATTAGGTTAGAGGTTTAAATCCTCATTCTTCGTCCGTACAACCTCTTTTAAGGCGTAACACTGAATTAAACATTCACCTAGTGTTGGCCTCTCTGATCAATACTTGTAAATATACAATTCTCCCCAAAGACCTGAGTACTAACAGTCTTATCTCTGATCCTGTTAAGATGCACAGCCCAGGGCTGCTGCATTGCCAACAAATAGGCAATTGATTTGAGGACATGAGGGATACTGAGGGCTGACACTGCAGGGTACGTACTTCTAAAGTACCCCTAGGAAAGATCAACTTCCCATTCTCAGATTGTTTGAATTTCAGACATGCTTTTCACACATCAGCCATCCCTACAGGAGACTCAGAGGTCATTATCAGAGCTGAGGTCACATGACAACATCATCCAGTGGAGTACTTGAATATTTTTTTGTTGTAACCTGTGATGTGTAAGTCTGCCATTTCAAGTATATTATTAGTTACTTTTTCACAATAGTCTGTACTGTTGTTTCTTTCTTACCTGTTCATATGCTGCCAAGCAACACAATAAAGCCGGCTCATTCAGCTGGTGAGATCACAGTAAGGATGGCATTACACTGTGTAAACATCCCCATTATGTTACATTTGATCGAAAGGGACAGGAATGACATCATAGCGTGCATCCAAAAAGGCCAAAAAATTACCTCCTTAGTCCTTTCCTATCCACTTTTCCTGAACCCCCGTGACAAACATCGCAGGGTTAAGGAAAGGTGGGAGTAAGAGGATAGGAAAGATGAACCACCATGATTAGAGAATCCGACTGCACTTTACCTAGGCGGACGTGTGTCACTTTAAATGAAGTTGATGCAAAGAATTGTGGGTCAGATTTTCTTCCCTCCTTTCGTAAAGGATGGTTCAGTGTTTCCTAGGCTAAAGGAGATGATAAAGGAAACAATTACGCTCCTTTCCCTTTCATTTAGAGCAGTGATTCTCAACTGGTGGGTTGGGACCTAGAAGTGGGTCGCGGATGTGTGCCTGGGAAAAAAATTGCGCCACATCATTTATGAGACTTGCATGTTTTGTCCTGTTTTATTTTTTTGTTACACATTTTGTTCTGTCTCAGGCCCAAGCTCTATTATTTTTTTATTAAATACTTCTGATTGACAAATAAATCTGCAAAATTTGGGTTGCAATTCTCCTTGAGGAGTTGATGGTGGGTCCTGTGACCCAACCAGTTGAGAACCACTGATTTAGAGAATCTGAACAGCCTTTATCACGGCCGACACTCAATGCTTCCGGGTCATTTCATTCAGGACCTTCCTAAGCTAAGAGAACTATTTGAACAGACCCATAGTGTGGTAGGCAGAACTAAGCAGGTAGGCTGCTGCTGAATACAGCCTCTCACACAGCCCCTCCACCCAGCACTCAGATCAACTCACCTTATAAAAGACCCCTGGAGCTGTAGTGTAGGCCTCATACTCCTGCCTTGCATGCTGCTTTGGTATTAGAAGGTATGTAAGAATCCTTAAACTGTTATATGGAATGAGAGTATGGTTGGCTAACTTCATGCCTTTGTTTTAATTGCAACTGCATGAATTATGGCCTTGGTCCCCCCATGGAGAACTGATCTAAGTGAAACCCTAATGTGGTGAGGAGGGTGGCTCAATTGTAGTGATAGCAGATGAGGTTTCATTGAATCAGATCACTATGATGAAGCTTCATTTTCTCTACGAAGCCATCTTGTGGACAGTAAGTGTAAAACAAGCAGAGTGATTATAATGACACCTTAGCTTTGGTGTGTGGAGCTTTGGACTGAATGATGTTTGTGATGTTTATACATAAATTATGAACTTATTAATATGGTGTCTGTCTTTATAATAGAATGGCGGGGTCAAAAGGGAAAGTGGAAACAAACTAGGAAGAGATTACAGCGTTTACTGTGCTTGTGTTACTTTTTATATTTTGAATCCCATGCCACACCGGAGAACCAGCTCCTGAATCAGTCACGTAGCACAGCCGGCTCCAAGGCTTTGAACGTCACCACACTACGTCACCAACACAAGCCTCGATACGCGCTTCAGAAAAATCTTACAGGATCACTCGACACACGCTACAAAGCCTCGACCCGGCAGGACCCATCACTGCTTGTTTGTGCTGATTTAAAGCATTGTTGAATAATTCCTTTTGATGACATTTCTCATTTGCCCCCTCTGTCGTGCGGGTTTTTGCCCTTGTCTTCTTTTGATGCTTTAGTACTAATCTTTGTTACTTTGGACCATAAGATGTCCCTTTACCTTTGATTTGCTTTAGCTATTAGTTTGGTTGTATTTTTTGTTTTATTCTTTTGTGATCCTCTTTCAGAGTCAGCGTCACTTAGTTGGGAGGTTAGGCCCTGTGGGTGAGGGCCCTCCACCCTACAGCATGAGAGTAGAGCACTGGGGCAAAAGTCAGCGCTATCTTTGTTTGTTTTGAGGATTGTTGAAGCGCCCCCCTTCCTTCCTTACTCTAGTCTGCCTCTTGGTTTGTGAATATTTTCTGTTAGGACGGAGTGTTTATCACACAATGTTATATTTTATTCTAGGCCTTTTTTAATCATTGTTATGATAAAGGACTGTTTTAATTCCATTTACTAGCTACATTACTAGTTTAACAATTTCCTTCCCCTATCAGCTGCAATCCACCTTTAATGCATTTTTTTCCATTTGACTAATTACAGTCTTTATATTTCTTAAATGATGTCCGTTGCCTCCTTCATTCTTACCCATGCCTCTTAAGTTTAGAGCTGTATTCAAGGTTTGGGGGTGGTGTTGGTAAAAATCCTATATCACATCAAAACACCTCTTTGACACAATAACAATAAATGTGACTGAGGCATGCAGTATTACGCACAGCCTGTGGGTATGCTACTGTCAGAGCATATTAAATGGCTGTAGAAGTTGTTGTGTATTGCTGTTCGACTGCAGGGCTCAGGCTGCAGAATAAAGTTATAACGTTAAAAGGCGGGTTTACAATTAGTCACAACCGACATGCAGTTAAAGGGTTAATTTTTCTGTAATGTTAATTTTTTCATATGTAACACATGACCATAACTGTTAAAATTTAACACTACCCAACAGTCATTATAATTTTTGTCTTTTGTCCATCCGTCCTCTACTCTGTTTGGGGTCAGAGGAGCTGGAGCCTATCCAGTAGATTAATACAGAATGCTACACCAGTATAAAGCCATTTAGAATTTATATTTCCTGTAAGAAAATGCATAGAGTAGACTCTCAATGGAACCCTCCATGTGAAAAATGTGAGATTATTTTTGTGCTATGTAGTCAACAATGTTTTTACACTGTAATGCCCTCCTCTAAACTCCTCACCCCAGGCGATGACCAATGAGAGCCTTTAACTGTTTTATCTTTGGGCTGTTGGTTCACTAACCTGCCACATCAAAAGCCAAAGTTAAAACATTTGTTCGTATATCACTGTCAAATTTAAGAGAAACGTGCTGTTGGCATTCTTTAGTTGATGGCAGAGAAACAATCGATGCAAAGTGAGTAACTGCTGGCTTATTTTAATAAACTGGGGCGCTCTGTGCCCTTAAGGGAACAAGAAATGAAAAACCATAACATTTTACTTCAGAGGCTTTTTCCTCAGAGGTAAAACGTTAGAGTCCATAAAACAGTGATACCCACACATGTGAACAAACGTGCAAAAATAGATGTCTAATAGGATGACAGACTGAGTAACAATCTAACAATTTAAACCACAACACTAGAGACCTTAGATAATAAATCACTCTAGAAAACATTCTGAATCCAAACATCCTGTTTTATTTGATGTTTTATTTTACCTCATTATGAATTGTGTGAGTTTGTGTGTTTTTGATTTCTTTTTACTGTACTGCTGCCATTCTTGTTCAGGTCTTCTTTGATAAACAGCTCTCCAATCTCTGGGACTAAATAAATATCTCTAATTGATTTTTATAGAGATAGAACTATACAGATGATATATCTATCCCTTTAAAGCCCAAAACCTTAAATAAAAGCCAAAAGATGTGTATTTTTTGGAAGTGAGATGTTTATTTACCCTTCTAACAAAAAATGCCATTCAACTTCACATTTTTGGGATCACATTTAATGCATGAGCGATGACTGGCAATTGATAATCCACTAGAAGGCATTTTCTATTTGTCAGATTGTAAACACAAGGGTTTAAAGACAGTTATTGATAGTGTTGATTAGAGATCAAACAAAATCGTGTTTCAATTATGATACAATCAGCTTTAAAGGTGTGTGTATATATAGGCTGCATATGTACATACAGTGCTTAACAAATTTATTAGACCACCTGTCATATTTGTCTCAGAGACCATCCAGCATCATGAAGTGCTTTAATGCAGACTCTTTCATTTTCACTGAGCTCTCCACGTTTTACCATTTTGAACAGGAATGAGGGATTTCAAACTGAATTCACCCAAATTTTAGCCGGCTCACTGGGCTTCTCTGAGAAGTCAGAAATTAAACAGGCATCACATTCAACCACTAAAACTCATTTTTCTGTTCAGGAATGCAAGTAAATAACTATAATTTGACATATTAATCAAGAAATATTAATGTGCTTTACTATTTTTTCTCATTTTTTTTCATCATTTGGGTTAAAGAGCTTCTACATATTGGTGTATTAACCATTGCAGAAACAAAAAAATGATTTTGGTAATTACCAATGCTGTTAATTTAGGGCAGCTGTGGCATAATCCTTACTTTGGTTAGGGTTAGGGTGGTCTAATAAATTTGTTAAGCACTGTATATATACAGTACTGTGCAGAAGTTTTAGGCATGTAGAGCGCTAACAGTTCTTCACAGGTCCTGATGTTCCACATTTCCAGTCTGAAGAGAGGGGTAAGGGAGGGCGGCCAGAGTCAGTGTCGACACATTTGACATGTACGTGTGTCGCTCAGCAGCCGAGGCCGAGCTTAACAGCATTTCTTTTGTCTGGGTCTTTGCACCCCTGGTAATACGCCCAACAACCACCAACAGTTTTCAGGTGCTTAGACTATACACACGACAACCAGGGGGTTGTGGCAACACTCCTACCCGCCCTAACAGTACCCTAGGGTATGTTTAAGCACCACACCTACCCATAACTCCACCCTAAAGCTGTGGTTTTTGCTTTGTTTTCAATCATTATTTTCCCATGCCCTTGGAAATGTACAAAGACATCCAGAGCATGACCTGGGTCGTGTCAATCCTCCTTCCTGCAGGATGGGGCCCTCAGGTGGGCGTACTCGCCATTACACGCCTTACTTCAGCCTCAAATTTCGGCCCAAACATGCCTAAAACATCTGCACAGTACTGTACATATATATTTCTGTATAAACTTTGGGAAGTCACATTTATAATGAGCATTTCAATTTGTAAAAATATGATGAGAATTGACTGTTGAAATTTGCTGATTATATGGAAAACTGTTGAAACTGAACAAAGATTAACATCATCTTCAGATATATTGTCTTGAAAAAAATTTTTTCATCCCCATGCAAAATCTTCACAGTTAAAACAACAACAATTTTTGATCATGCAATTATGTTTTGAGGCATGATTTCAGAATCGTAACTCCAAAGTAAGGTGTTTAATAAGAAGGCCCTGTAATTCTTTTCCAAACACTTTCACCACATCTTTGTGATTACTCAGTGTACATGATCCCTGACAAAATAAACTGATGACACAGTTTTATCCCTGCATGGCTGAGCATGTTAGATTGGCTCTTTCTTAAATCCCCACTTTTACACAGCTACACTATAATGCCTCTGAAGAGTTCATCACTCACTGGATTTTCCTCACCTGTGGTTTTACGTTACCTTTTCTCTTCTGTGAGGTAGGCCTGAGCAGGAAGGCTGCTGCTGAATGCAGCCTCACACACACCCCCCCCCCCCCCCCCCCCCGCACTCAATCACCTTTTAAAGGCACCTGGAGCTCAGACTAGGCCCCGTGCTCCTACCTGGCATGTTGGTGCTGCTGTGGTTTTGTTGCTGTTGGCTTTTAAAGTAAGAACAGAGTCCTTGCACTGAATTCTAGTTAGTCAGTTTGCTTAACTCCATGTCTTCTGCTTTAGTTGTGACCCTGGAAATTGGTTTTGGTTCCCCATCTGAAGCTTTGTTCCACAACCCAAAGTGCTGAGTAGGGTTGCTTAATTGAGTTGACTTTTTAGAGGCATTATACAATTATTTTTAATTTCATTTGTTTTCCTTATTTTCAGAGTATGGCTGCTGCTGTCCTTTAGTGTACCCTTTAAGTGTCTTTGCCCCTTTGTTAGATGGTTTTTGGCCCTTTTTTCATTTATGCTTTTCTCCATCTTTTAATTGTTTAGTAATAGCCTTTTCTGATTTTGGGTTATTTTGATGCAAAATAACAAGCACAATAACGAGCCTGCTTCTGAAGTATGAGTCTTCATCAATACAGGAAATACAATGTTTCATTTATAGTAAACTTGATGTGTGTTTGACCTAATTTATGTGACAAAGGGCTACAGCTAAAATCAGTGAAGTATTTCTCAGGCGTCAATCCAATAATTTGGGCATACTAGAATGCCAATTTCAAAACTTGAAATTTGGCCAAATCCCAAAATTCAAAAACTACCTGAAACAGTATTACTCTATAATACAAATATGTAAGGATTAATGCCTGACGAAGTGTCCAGTTATTATTATGCCGGTTTATCAGGAGTGTTTCCTTTGGCTCTACAAAGAAATAATGGCTTCTTTTCTCTTCTTTTGTGTCATTTAAATTTCCTGACATTAGTTTAAATAAGTTAGAACAGGAAGGAAGTGAGGTTTTTGTGACACTTGCCTCAGTGTTAAGTTTAGCCTGGAAACAAGATGTACGTCGGATGTATGAGGTAAGACCATCATGCATTGCTGGTCTTACACCTGAAGTCTGTCATTATATCTGTCAGTTGAGTGATGCTGACCAGCAGGCTCCGTGCTCCCTGCTCTGAAAATATGACTGCCTCAGGTTGCTATGGTTACTCCTATCATCTGACGGCTGCCACGCATTAATTTGGAACAGTGTGAAGATTTTTTGACCGACACTATTTGAGAAATTCCATAGGTGTCCATATATCAGAAGTTAATGGACACCAATGGAACTTCCAGAGCCAATCAGAATCGAGTATTCACCAAGAGCATGGTTTAATATATATTAAACTTGCAATGTCAACTATTATATGGAGATGTGAAAGAAACAGGACAACATAGAAAAACATTTTTTGAGACATTGGTTAATATTTAACTGTTATAATGTATAATGAACAGATACATACAAAGTAACTAAAATAGTCTTGCCTGCACATCCCTGCTGGTTTTTGCTGCTTCTAGATTCCTCTTGACTCTTACTGACCCGTGTAGAGTGGCTTCATACATCCTACTAACACACAGAAAAAATACAATTCCTTATGTGCATCCATTATATAAACTCAAAATCTACTGTATATTTTACTACACACAAAATAAACACATGTGGAGAATTTATAAAGAAGAAAATATTTATTCAGGAACACAGCTGCTGCTGAGAATAAAGCAAACACATCAGCAGGAAGTGAAAGAAAATGGTTAATACAAAACACACTAATACAAAAATGTGTTTTGGCAGTGTTAAAAACATCTCATTTACTGCAGCACTTGATTACGAAACAGCAGAGTAGTTTGTTCCCTCCACAGACAAGGGTAGGGTTGTAGGTTTTTTCTAAGAAATTCACATACTCTTTTTTTTAAAACGCACACAAACACACACACACACAGAGTTCTTCCACACTCAGTTTGAACTTAAGTTGTTTTGTTGGCACCAAATGCTCAAAAACCTGTCAACCCCCATAATGTATTAAATCAGCTTCGAAGGCATCAGAAATGTAGTGCATGTTTAACAGACCAATCAAAATAAAATATGATTACAATGAAATCATGGACAAAAGCAATATGGCCTCCTGGATCGTCCACAGCTGTACCAGTACAGACTGCAAACTCCAGCAGTTAAGAAAAACATGGAGGACTCTGCACTGAGAGAAAGGTAGGACTATAAAAACATGGAGGGCTCTGCACTGAGAGAAAGGTAGGACAATAAAAACATGGAGGGCTCTGCACTGAGAGAAAGGTAGGACAATAAAAACACGACAGCAAACAGTCTCTTTATAGCCACTGCTCACTCACAGACACCTAAAAACTAGTAACCATGACCTTATCTTGACAGATGTCAAACATAAATGACCTTAAGATACATTTTGGGTCATTTTGGATGCAGAGTCAAAATGATATTTTGTTGCAGTCCTCCTGGAAAATGGAATCTTTCGATTGATTTTCTGTAATCATGTAAGGCCTGATGACAGTGTAATCGAAAACCCTGTTTGGCAGCAGGACCTCTGATTGCACTGATTGTCTGAATCTTATATAGTCAGAAACTCAGAACACAAGTCCTTGTAGAGTCCTTATTTAAAAAAAACAACAGCAGCCTTGACGGCACAAAAGTAGATTTCAAATTTTGAACAGCCATTCTACACTTTGCCTCAGTGGTTTGTGTCAGATGCTCTGATCTTTATTGATTCAGGCAAAGATTTTGGCTGAAGGGGTTATCATAGATGATTATAAATATGATAAACAGCAGCATTAAAGTTCCTAGAAAGCAGATACAGAAACGTAGATCCAAGGAGTCTGTGATAACAGAATGAAGAATAATGCAAGTTAAAAAATACCATAAAAAAATAAGGGCACTGTTTTAGAAACAAAGACCACAATGTTGTGTAAAATATGAAAGTCAAAGGCAGTATAATGGCTGACTTGAACAGTGGAGAATGGCTTAAGCAGCAAATTAACAGAGGCAGTTTGGTCATTGGCTTACTGTAAGCCAATCAAACACTGCTTCTGAGTCCCAACAGTGGTTAACATCCAAGTCAACAGAAACTTACAACTGATTAAAAATGTAAAATGTTTGTTTTGATTGTTCGAAATACTAAACTATAACAAGATATAAAAACATGGTCATTTTTCTTCTAAATTACAATGGCATGGAGCCTCAGCCCCGTTTCACAATTTAACAGATGGTATCAATGGCTCAAAGTAAACAGCATCTTTCCTTGAAGCTCTTCTTATTTTTTTTGTTCTTTCCTTTTCCATTCTTATCTTTGTTTTCAGACATTTTCTTGCCTCGTACTTCCCGCATCAGATCAAAAAATACCTGAAGAGAGAGGAAAAAAGCAGGTGGTTAAATAAGAGCAATGTATCAGTTCATAGTGATGCACAGTGTAGAGCAGGGGTCATCAAGTACATTTGCACAAGGGCCAGATTTACTCTTGACAAGAACTCTGGGGCCAGGACTTTCAAATACACAAAAACTAAATGAAGATTTTGGTCTGGTTAACATATTATTGTAGTAGTATTTGTATTTTCTTTCAAAGCACAGGACATTTTAATCATTACCAGTGAGACCTATCCCTATTATCTATCATGCAGCAGGCCTGACAACAGAGCTGGCTGGGCCCCTGAGAATCACAGGGAATGGGCCCTCCAGCATTGTGATTTAACATGAGTACTAACTAATTTTAACCCCTTTTTGCCTCTTAAACCCTATATTTGCCACTCTTAAACCCCTTTAAACCACTTTACCTGCATGTTTTATCCCCTTTGTGCCACTCTTATGCATTTTTGCCACTTTTCTTCAATTTTTGCCTCTTTTTAACCTCTTTGCAACTTTTCTGTCGATTATTTCGCTTGTGTGCCACTCTTGAACACCTTTTACTAATTTGCCTGGCTATTTATAAAGTATTTTTGCCTCTTTAACCAATTTTTAATACTTTTTGCCCCTTTAACCCAATTTTTGCCATTCTTTAACCCCTTTCAACCACTTGTCCCGTATGTTTTATCCTCTCAGTGCTACTCTTTTATCCATTTTTGCCAATTTTCTTTTATTTTTGCCTATTTTTAACCAATTTTTATTACTTTTTTGAACTATTTTTGTCTTTGCAACAAATTTAGGATATTTTTTGCCACTTTTTCCCTCTTTAACCAATTTTTGCCACATTTTAACTTCTTTTCACCACTTTATCTGGTCATTTTTGCAGCACTTCTGCCAACCTTAACCCTTAAATATCTACTTATTATGACAGTAAATTTCTGTAAAAACAAATCAAATGTCAAGGCATTCTCAAACTATTTCAATATTCATTGTTTGCAGGATGGATTTATCAGCTGTAGACATTTAAAGCTAAAGGATAGTCTTAAAACCACATCTTCTTGTCCTCCTTTTCTAAATTTAATGATCTTTCGGGGGCTGGACAGGCAGCTTTAGGGGGCCTGATGCGGCCCCCGGGCCGCCAGTTGATGATCAGTGGTGTAGAGTTTTTATAGGTATACCTTGTCTACATTGGCTCTGGTTTTGGCTGATGTCTCCACATACTGGACACCCCACTCCTCTGCCTTTCCTCGGGCCTCGTCAACAGACACCTGCCTCCGCTCCTCCAGGTCCGACTTGTTCCCTACCAGCAGGAGAGGGATCTTGTCTTCTTCTGCCTTGACCCGCAAGATCTGCTCCCTTCAAAACATAAATGAAGCATCTTCTGGGTTAATCAGGGAACAAGCACCAATGGTGTATAGAAAAAGAGTTTGCCCTAGAGCAGGGGTTCACAAACCCCCAACATAACAGCTTCAGAGATCGGGGACCCCACCTTCCTTTGAGGAGGATAAAGTGCACCATGTTGCATAAAGCATCATGAATAAAACTTATATTTTAGGTAGCTTTTATAAATTTTACTTTCTTTTTACGAGGTAGTTAACACTTTAAACAAATTTCAGCTGTAACTGAAGTATCTGACTGAACTATGATAAAACATCACCACTGGTGTTATTTCTGACTGATCAATAAGTGACATGGGATCCACTTTGTGTCATTTTTTGGCAAGGGGATGTCACTGTCACTCCTGCCTCATCTGGAAAACCCTGTCCTTTTCCCCTCCCTCCTCTCAGTACCAAACTGCCCATTTTTGTGCATTTTTCAAATTTCTGAAGTGGGTTAGGGTTAGCTCTGAGCTGAGGGTTTACTTACACTTTAAGCACAAATATCACTTGATAACTACTCTTTTTAACAATATTTGTTCTTCAATAAAATAAAATGTATGATTATAAATAATATTAAATTCCACTTTATAATTTGGAAAGCAGCCTATGACCCCCCTTTACTTTCTAAGCATAAAAAGCAACTGCTCCCGAATGCTCAATAACCAATTTTTCACTATCAGTCAAATCTGTAGATTACAAGACCTCCATAATAAAATCCCCTGGTCAAGGCCTGGTGCTTCTGCCATGACAATACAGTGCTTGCCATGAAAATGAAATAGTTTTTCTATTAATCAAAAATCTTGGTAACCCAACTCAGTAGACATCAGCCCAATGAAGAATTTAAAATTTTAACAATAGTATGAGCCAGGGGTTTTCAAAGTGTGGGAGAGTGAGCCTCCCCTAGGAGAAAACTATTTATTCCATGGACCCTGACCACTGTAGAAATAAGATTTTAAAAAATGTAAACAAATTTATTTTCAAAAATTGAAGTCTCATCTTCAAACATTTTTACTTTAAAACATTTTAATATTCTGGTTTGCATATTAAACACCTATCTTACCCAGGCAATCAGTTTTAGTTTCAGTATTGAACTTGTTGTATAAAAGACCTGATTATTATGCTCTAATTTAGTGGGAACTTTAAGTTTGGATCTATGCAGATGATGTAGGATTGCATAACAGCAGATCATCCTCCACCTTCAGCCGTGCCTGGTCCTCATTTTTGATCATTGTTGGTTCAAAAACTCTGCTTTTGCACATGATGTCTTAGTGTTTACAACACTAAATGTTTGCTAAATGTCTCAGTTACCTTCATTGACGTAAATTCATTTAACTTCCTGTCAAAAAAAATCCCCCTTGCCTTGTTTGATCACTAGACTTGGTGCTTTTGTCTCAGTATGATGCCAGGGTTCACACAGCCTTATGCTGTCATTAGCTTTTACATCTTTGCAAATGAAACACTGTGGGCATTGAGTATCACCAAGACCAATGCAGGAAAACCCCAGCTGGTTTGCCCCACACACAGCAGAACTTAGTAAACAAAATCTCCTTTCTTCTGGTTTATGGTTCCACACCTCCCCTGAAGTTCCGGGGCGCCCCCCCAGGGGATGCCCACCTCACACTTTGAAAAACACTGGAGTAAGCCCTTCCCCTTCTTTGTCCCCTTTATATTTATTTCAGTGTTTGTTCAAAAACAAATTCAATATGTCGAATTTCTACACCTCTCCTCTCTTAATACACATTAGAGTTTCTTCTTCTCCTCTGCATTACTGGTCTACCTTTGCCTGATCTTATATCTCTACTCTTTAACTTTACACGTAGATTTTTAACTAAATAACATAAATCATATTTGAAATGCGCCACTTAATATGCAGTTGTTGAATCAACACATGGACAAGGGTCTTTATCGCTGCTGTCCAAAAATAAAAGAGAAAACCAAAAACAGCATCAGCTGCAAAAACTATCAAAACAACATCCTAAGAATCCTCACATTTGACCTAAGATGATACACCTCTCTAATACATGGACAGAGGGATGCTGATGTGACCCTGCTTTTCTTTCTGTTTAAATAACCTGCAGATAAACCTGGTCCTTCAGTCAGACCCAAGCCATCAAAGCAGAGGAAGAGGAGATCATACACTAACTGACCGATGACTGACTGTGATCTAATACAATTAGAAAAGGAAAATGTTAAATATTTGTTGGCAGTGTCTAACAGTAACAGTCTAATTATAGTATTAAATATAAACCCTAATCTATTATAATAGGCCACAACAGAGAGTACGGTCTGGACCTGCCCTCTTTGCAAAGTGTCTGAGATAGCTTCAGTTATGAATTGATGCAAAACAAAAATTAATTGATTGATTTGAGCTTCAGTGTATCAGAGTATACAATACTGTCACAGCAAGGGTCAAAGTAACCTGGACAGTCATAAAAATAGTCAGGCTCATTGTTTAAATGCTAACAGTCTCACAACACCTACACAGACTCAGATGTGGTCAGCTGGAGTACCTGAATTCCACAGTGGCAGTAAAGGACTCATGCTCTGTTATAGAGAAGACCAACAAGAAGCCCTCGCCACTTCGAAAATAGTTGTCCCTGATGGCAGCATAGTCCTCCTGTCCAGCTGTATCCAGAATATCTATCTGGACCTCCTCCCCATCCAGCACTACCTTCTTTCTGTAGCTGTCGGCTTTGGTCGGCTCGTAGTCTTCCACAAACTGTGAATAAAAAAAGTACAATTCTGTAGAAGTATTATAGCGTAAAACACGAGACGAATGGGATTTAAATACAAAAAGCATGAGCCACTTTGTGAAAATGCTTACATTATACAAGACTGAAGCATAACCAAGACATCAGGGCCGAATTAATGCATTAATTGCAAACCATGATTATTTTGTTCTCGATTAACTTTTTACTGCCAAAGCGAAGCAGCATCTGCCATCAAACAAATGAAAGACTAAAGAACAGGTACCACTGTGTTCTTTCTTTTGTAACAGCTGCACTGCTTCATGTACCGTGTTGACCCGGATAATTCACTTTACATTAAATGTTTAGAAAAAGAAATCCTACAAAGGAACTGCTGACTTAGATTTAAACAGTTCAGTAACACAGGATTAGAACATCAGAAACATTTGGATGTGTTTACTCACCTCATCATACATGAACTGCAGTGTGAGAGCAGACTTCCCTACACCTCCACTTCCCACCATTATCACCTTATGCAGAGCCAGAGAGCTCTGGTTTTTACTTTTACTGGTAGCCATCACTGGATTCTTCTATGTGTCACTTTCTCACACACACACACACACATAGACTTCTTTGCACTTGGAGGCTCTGTACCACAACCTGTGAATGACAAAAGGAGAGGACTTTCAGTATCAACAGTAAAACTCTATGGAGCTAGGGGTTCAAACTGCCATCCTAAAGGCCACTTCTGGCCCTCCTCCCACCCCTCCTAGTTTCTACTGTACTTTATTTTGGTCCACCATGATGTCAAAACTTAATACAATCTGGCGTGTGTTTTTTTTTTTTTCTAGATTTCTCTCAGCTAAGAAACATGGCATGTCTGGGACAGTCTGAGAAGTTGTTGAATGCAGGTGTCTGGGCAGTGGTTCAAAACTAAAAATGAAAGTGTATGAGGAAAAAAAAGGATCGACACTACAGGATTTTTTGTTTTTACTTTAGCAGAAATTCTACCTGCCCTATATGCAAAGATTTGCTGTAATAAATTTATATGATCTCAAGCCTCATCACTGGACTTTACACATAACATACAGGATTATTTTCTCTTCTGGCAGCAGTTCACACTGGTCTAACACTATTTACCACTTTAATGGTCAACAAACTGCACACTTGGATGTTCACACAGAAGTGGCCTATGACTGCTTTATAGCTCATCACTAGAAAAGCACTCGGAGAGTTTAGGAGTGTGTTTATGGGAAAAATTCCCATGAAATGATGGCATGAAAAGATAATTAGTGTGTATCTGTTTGCTCCAATCAAACACGTGCTCGCATCTGGTATATCTAACTGCTTCATCAAAATACAATTTTTACAGGGCACTAAAAATGGCCTGTTGGGCAAACTATAATCCACTTTTATATTCAAATGTGAGAAAATAAGTTGACATACCGTGAGCATTACACCAAAACTAACATTAAAAACACCGGTGTCAGTATTGGCTAAATTGTTATTTATATATAAAGAATTCTTATGTGTATATAAAGTATTCGTAACAGTCCTTACTTTCATGATTGGTGCATCTCTAATCTCCATAAATGAAAGAGCTGCTTATGCATCAAACTGAGTTTATTGTAAACTGAATGTTCAACACTACGTCTCTGTCAGCGATCACAGTGGTGGAGCAGATCAGCCAGATACTGAGGGACATTTATGATCGGTCATCTAACAACCTAGATTTTCTTTTTTTGGCCTTTTCTGCTTTATAAAAGCACAGACTAACATGCTCAGCTCCACATTTTCATCAGAAGTTAGGAAAGTGACAATTATTTTTACAGAACATAAGATGCACTTGCAGCTACAACAAATGTAAACGTGTTTTTGCTAGTGATGGACAACACCATTTATTTAAATCAGTAAAATCTGATTATTTTGGTTGGGATTATTTCAACACCCATACCAATCCTTCCTTAAAAGGCCATCATAGTTGAAAATGTTCCTGTTTTTTCTCAACAACAAATAAATAAAAAATAAATGGAATATAAGGCCAATCATAGGAAACACAGAGCCCGTGAAAAATCTAATGAAAAATCTAAAAAAGTGACTGAGTTCAACTGAAAGTCTTAAACATGTCATAATTAGTATATTTTTAAATCCATTATTTAACAGTCATGACAGTTGGTTCCATACCCTGTGGCTAATCATTATGCTGTTGTTTTTATAGTACATTAATCTGTGTAGTATTTAAATTTTTGTCTAAGAAAATGTAGAAACAAATCTTTTTAGGGCTGGGAAATTAATTGATTGAATCACAACATGGCCTGCTGCAATTTACTAATCACAGAAGTTGCAATAATTCTTTTACCTAAATTGGAGTTAAAACACCGGTTTAAAACTTTTGTTTTGCAGCAGAGATGTTATGCATTACATATCATGCAATCATTCATGTCCCATTTTTAAGAATACTCTACAAAAAATCCTTCTTTCTTCATTTTTGTACATTTTCTGATTAAATATGATGACAAAAAATATCATTCCCTTTAATACAATAATTTATATGCAATTTGTAATACGAGTCAAAATCATCACAATTAGATATGTTTTCAAAATTGTTCAGCCCTTATTTTATCTAATATTGTGCTGGTTATAATACATAATGATTTATTGCTTGTGTTTGTTGGAAAACACACACGATGAGGAGCTTAAGGAATAATAGCATATCAAATTGCAATTGCAATATTGGTAGTATAAGATGTAACATTTAGTATAAAATGAGGTGGAGCAGATGAAGAATGTAGGCTCAACAGAAAAGAAGTGCAGTAGATTTAAATAAGGTGACACATCTCTTATTTCTTCTGGACTTTCTTTCCAACAGTGATATCTGGACCTTTGGCTCAGTGAAGACCCTCAGCACCCCCAGGAGTGAATATTTGACTGGAGTCTAACGCCATCTTCCTGTGCCAGTCTTTTTATTACTACAAGATGAAAGTTTCATCCAGTTGGTCTCACACAGAGCAGCACATGAACGCTGTCTCAGCACCTCAGACAAAGAAGAATGAAGAAAACAGTCAGAGTAGGAGCACTGTTCAGTACTCAGAGTGTTGATATTTTCTGAAGTAGTTAATAAAAGAGTACTATTTAAATGTTGATGTACAACACAGCCGTACGGATGGTCCCACCTTTGAAAGTTAAAGTGGCCCTCCTTTAAGATGACAGGACTGACAGCGGCACCAAGTCACTTTGAGTATGGGACCCCTGATGTAGAGTAAAGTGTGCCGGGACAGATGGCTTTTGTTATTTAACAGCTTTTCACTATGACAGTAACTTTCTGTGCCAAGACTCTAGGCTGCGCTCCAACAAATCTAGAATCCTAAACCCCACCCTTCACATTAAAGTGCCAAATTGCCTACTCATGAATCCAAGATCTTTTTAAGTACACCATCAAAATGTCATTGCAGCAGATTAGTAGTAATGAAGCCATCATTCTCTGCTCCAAGAGTGCATTTAGGAATGCATTAAAAAAGGGCATCATGTGCTAACCTCGATAAAAAGGAGGAGGACATCATTGGCCATCTATCTGCACTATATGGACCTTGCCCTTAGAGGGTGAGAGCTTAAAGTTAATTGCTTTCACTTGACTTCCATATCTGTAGCGTCAGACACTTTGAACAGAGTAAATTGGCTGCAGGGTAAATGCCTGCCTTGTCTCAACTTGCACATCTTTGACAGGGAATGATTGTATGGAAGCAGCAGATCACAGGACAGGTTTAAACAAGTCAATGATCTGCTATAAAAAGCCTTATAATGACAGGACAACAGACTGAATGGGCATTACATGTTTGGCTAAAGAGGGCAGCAAATCCATAGAATTAGCTTTAAAAACATTACACCTAATAAACATGATAAATTAACCTTAAACAGAACCGTAAATGCCATCCTGCCTCTCTATATTGAGCTTTCTCTTCATGTGTGTTGTTGAGTCTACCGACTCTTCTTCATTAGCATTAGCAAATAGTTACAAGCATTACCACCAGGGTTGGGGTGTCAATATTGCTTTTTCTTTATCATATATTCATCATATGACTGAATGCACCAAACCAGGGCGTCCTGACTGTGATGGTCTGGAAAATTAATTCAGAAGGTGTTGCTTTGACCTTCTATCAGGCACTAATGCAGTCATATCAGGGATTATTTAACATATGTGTTGCATCTCTTTCATTCCAAAGGTTTTCCCCCTCCTCACAGGAAGTCTGGCTGCACTGAGCTGATCCGGGGTCTTATTCATAAACCTCTCCCCACATTTTACTTAAGCTTACTCAGCAAGAACAAGTCACTGAGAGCTTGATATGACCATGGAAAACTATCGTGTGACAGCTGCTGGTGCAGAGGATGTGGCATCATAGTTCCTCTCTCTGTAACAGAAGTGAAGTCTGACCTGTGCTCTTCCTGTCTTTGTTATCAGTAACGAGGCCAGTGAAAGTTCTCATGGAAAGGATATACACACACAAGAGCAACACAACTACACACCTTTCAGAAAATGTGCAATCATGCACAGGGGTCCCTTATCCAAATAAACCCTGATGCTAAATAACTCCTCTAAAATACAGTGTTGGTACTTGGAACAATCAACAATAGTGCATGCAGTCAGGGTCAAAAACTGACTATTTGACTTGCCAGCCAAGGTGGTAGGTAGAAGAAAAACCTACTGGACAAGAAAATCTTAATGGTTGAAATACAAAACAGTTGTTTTGCGTGTGTCACTTTTAGATTGATTTCAGTACATCTATTTAGATAGTAAAATATCAATTTCCTTAAATTCAGATAACAGCTTGACCCATTTTTTAGAACAGATTTTTTATGAGGAAAAACTGTACAGTCATGAATGAAAGAATTGGCATCCCTGGATTTTTTCCAGAAAATACACCATTTCTCCCAGAAACTGTTACAATTACAAATGTTTTTGGTATACACACATTTATTTCCTTTATGTGCATTGGAACAACACAAAAAAGCAGAAGAAAACAGCCAAAATTGACATAATTTTACACAAAACTCAAAAATGGGCTGGACAAAATGATTGTCACACTTTTAAAACTGTGGGTAAATCATTTTATTTCAAGCATGTGATGCTCATTTAAACTCACCTGTGGCAGTAACAGGTGCTGGCAATCTAGAAATCACACCTGAAGCCAGTTAGAGTGTCTAAAAGTTGACTCAGCCTTTGTGTTGTGTGCCTGTGTGTGTCACACCAAGCATGGAGAAGAGAAAGAAGAGCCCAGAATTGTCTGAGGACTTAGAAAGCAAAATTGTGGAAAAATATGAACAATCTCAAGGTTTCAAGACCATCTCCAGAGATCTAGAAATTCCTTTGTCCACTGTGTGTAATATAATCAAGAAGTTTGTAACCCATGGAACTGTGGGTAATCTCCCTGGACATTGACAGAAGAGAAAAACTGGCAAAAGAACAACACAGGATAGTTGGAATGGTGGATAAACATCCTCAGTCAACTTCCACACAAATTCAGGCTGTCCTGCAGACTCAGGGTGCAAAAGTGTCAGCTTGGACCATACGTGGTCATCTGAATGAGATGAAGGGCTATGGCAGGAGACCGAAGAGAACCCCACTGCTGACAAAGAGACATAAAAAAGCCAGACTGGAGTTTGCAAAAAAGTACCTGAGTAAGCCTCAATCCTTCTGGGAGAACATTTTGTGGACAGATGAGACTAAGGTAGAGCTTTTTGGAAAAGCACGTCATTCTACTACAAAGAAAAGAAGACAGCACCTACAGTCAAACACGGTGGAGGTCCAAAGATGTTTTGGGGTTATTTTGCTGCCTCTGGCACTGGGCGCCATGTTGCACTGTGTGCAAGGAATCATGAAATCTGGTGACTATCAAAAAATTTGGGCTGCAATGTAGGGCCTAGTGTCAGAAAGCTGGGACTGAGTCAGAGGTCGTGGGTGTTCCAGCAGGAGAACGACCCCAAACATACCTCAAAAAACACCAAGAAATGGTTGGAGACAAAGAGCTGGAGAGTTCTAAAGTGGCCAGCAATGAGTCCGGATCTAAATCCCATTGAACACCTATGGAGAGATCTCAAAACTGCTGTTGCAAGAAGGCACCCTTCAAGTCTGAGAGACCTGGAGCAGTTTGCTAAAGAAGAGTGGTCCAAAATTCCAGTTGAGAGGTGTAAGAAGCTTGTTGATGGTTATAGGAAGAGACTGGTTTCAGTTATTTTTTTCCAACGGTGTGCAACTAAATAATTTTGTCGAGCCCATTTTTGGGTTTGTGTAAAATTATGTCAATTTTGGCTTTTTTCTTCTGCTTTTTTGTGTTGTTCCAATGCACATAAAGGAAATAAACATGTGTATACCAAAAACATTTGTAATTGCAACAATTTCTGAGAGAAACTGTGTATTTTCTGGAAAATGCAGGGTGCCAATACTTTCGTCCATGACTGTATTTCCTCAGAATTTTGAAAAGAAAAAAAAAAAGTAAGGGTTACTCACAGATCTGCACCTGCCTACTGAGTTCCTCAACTTAAGAACCTCAAAAGACAAATCTGTCTTTTTATTAAGATATCTGCTGTAGGCTCCATGAACTATGAGCTTAACAGTGTTGGAGAAAGGGTCAATTTAGATTTTGAGTTTCACTGGCTGCTGACAACAATTTGTTTCCAAGGGCAATCAACATAGAAAGTAAAGTAGTGAGACTAATGTGTGAATAAATTTTCACATTCATGCAGGAAGTAGCATTCATTATTTAGATAAAAGTTTATCTTGCAAAAGTTTAGACAGTTTGATGAAAAACTGGAGCAGAAAAAAAAATAACAGAACACCCTGTGCATGCAGTAATGTAGGACTGAGGCACATTTCTATTACTGTGCATCTCATCTACTATTTTGCCAACTGTTATACATCTTTGTGGACATATTCAGAGCATATTTAAGGACACCAAAGTGTTGAGGACCAAACTGCCAGGTAGTGCTAACAATACCAAAAAGGTATAATCTGGTGGATTCAATTCAGTAAAATTGAAGAAAATGACTCTTAGAGCAAGTCTTCACCAAATCTGAATTGGCATATAGGATTTTACACTTGAGCTTAGTTTACACCTCACAATATTCATGCATCTGCTTAATACATTTATGCATACCACAGGGATTAGGGGGTTTCTTCTCCCCAAAGCAGGGGGCTTTCCTAGCCTGACAGCAACCTTTCAAATTCCTTAGAACTGAGAACGATATTTGCTCCATGTGGCTGTTTCTCACATCATCAGTTCTGGTAAACTGACTCACCCAAAATGGCCTGAGTGGGTGTGAATCAATAGAAGTACTGGTGTTGCACTCGTGCTTGGGGATTATCCAACAGAGGGTCGCAAGGTCATTTTCAGAGAGAAGATTGTGGTGAAATTTCTCTTAAAAAGTGTGATGTTCATGCCATATGCACATTACATGTTCTAAACCCTTACTCTCACTGTTTACTCTCCTTTTATCTAAACAGATCCACCCTTTGTAGATCTGCTGCTGACAACACAACTCCCTCAGAAATGCACCAGCTGCAGATCAAAACTCTTTCTGCGTGTAATCCAAAGAATGTATAAAAGAAGTAGAGGAATAATGATGCTACCATCGAACCACAGATGAAAAGCCTCAAGTATGAATATGCAGTACTCACTTTGTGAAAAAAACAACTGAAAAATAAGGCAAAAAGCAATGCATCTCCTCACCCAGGCATTCATGCATGCACATCACTGTATAACCTGCCTGTAAAACTGCATCCTAAGAGTATATTTAACCTTCAAAGTACCCACGAGTTAAATTATGAGTCACAAAGGTGTTAAACATAGTGTCATTTCCTTAGTTTCCCTTGTTACCAGTCTATGAGTATTGCTAAGGTGTTGCTGTAATAACCTCACTACTATCCTGATTGGTAGTTCATAGTGGGACTGGTCAGTAAGTAGCCACACCTATAATACCCTGCATTACCATGCTGAGGTGAAGACAGCTTAAAGCTAGTGATTAGGAAAATAACCTTGATAGAAATTTCATCAGAAATAAGGCTGAACTAAAGACATCGCTGTAGTCTCAATAGTGAAAGAGAGATGAGAGGTTTAAACCTGCACAGTTTTACGACCGTTCCTCAACGTTTTCAGGACAGCTTTTAACCCTCAGGCCCTCCCTTAAAAAATCTCCCTCTCCCTCTTAAAGCCCTTTCAGGACATTGGATATATTTAAAAGTATTAAAAATGAATGAAAAAACTTTTTTTTTTTTGGTCCTTAACTCCAGTCCTCATCATGTATGGCAAATGTGAATTGATTTTCATTATTTTAATTTTTCACCAGACTCTGACATCCATAGAAAACACCCAAAGTAGTTTTAGTTGAAATAATTAATTCCACTGGCCTACAGTCACTGATATATCCTATCAATCAAAACAAGGTCATTATCTCCCACAATGCCTCTCTGCAAACATTGAAAAATGGTGAAATTTGGCAGCATTTTTTGGGTGTGAAAATATTTACCTCTGAATGACTGATTACAGAGAAATTAACAGGCTTTCTTATTTCTGTATTACAGTGGCAGTAGAATGAAAATAAGTGGTTTTAATGGTAGTCAATGAGGCCTAAAAGGGCTTTAGGAGGGAGAGCGTGAGTTTTTTGTCTACACAGTGGAAATTCTGTCAACACAGTGTGGTGAATGAAATTTCAAAAATTCATTAAAAAATGAACATCTTTGTAAAATATCGTCATCTTAGCATAATAACTGCCAAAGTACAAGCAAAAAATACAACCGAAAAGTCATAAAAGGGCTCTAAGAGGGCCTGATGGTTAATGTAAAGAGAGTATTCACTCCTGAGCCTGTCTTCATCATAAATCACAGTGGGGAGAGAACAACAGATCTAAGATGAGTCATCTCAGCCATGAGGTGTGTAAGAATGGACCTTTGTAATACAGAAATGGAATTTCAACATCTGATGGTTGGTGTATCTAAAGCAGAGCAATCAACAACACACAATTTAACAGCAATTTACAGCTAAGGCATTCAAGAAAAGAGTTCATCAGTAATGATGATGATGGAAAGTCAGATGAGGAAAAAAATACAAAATCAGAGATCAGAATCTGTCCTGGAATCAGAGCGCCTCCAGTGTTATTAGGTCTATTTATTAAGGGTGTAACAGTATGGAAAAATGTTGGTTCAGTACCTTCCTCAGTTTTGAAGCCGAGGTCTGGTATGTTTTAGTACCATAATTAAATATATTAAAATAAATAGGCTGAATACAATAAAATTATGAATAATGCTGCAACCTCCTTCCAGAAGGCCTTCAATGAATAAAATACTGAAAGAGATCTTTCAAATACTTGGTTATGTATTTTTACTGATATACTGACATAGTGATACCCTTTTTTTCTAATCTTCAAATTCCCCAGCCGACCTTTAACACCTCATCATCAACCCTTAGCTGCGTTAATTAACATCTATCCTGCTGATCTTCAGCACTGGATTACTTTACAACTGATGGGACCCACTACAAACTTACAGAGCACTTTTCTCAGCCAATCTGAGCAGATAAGGAGGAAGGAGTCTGTCTGGAATCGGATGATAACCACCAATGCTATGACCCAGCAGCAGACATGAGGAGTCCTCCCCTCTCCTGAAGCAGTTAGCTGAAGGTACCAGCATTAGGTATAATTAGATTAGCAGAGTTTTAATAAAAGCATCTTAAATCATGTGAAGTTCATAAATGGCTGGTCAGACCTTTGGTTGAAAGTATATAGAGTATATACTTTATAAAGAGTATTTAAGTCTGTTACAGAGTATTTAAGTAGAAAGACTTTCTGATGACCACTTTCTTCCATGGTACAAAAAGAAGAACCGTGCCTTCTGTAGCAAAATTATCTTCATGCATGACAATGCACCATCTCATGCTGCAAAGAATCACTCTGTGTCATTGGCTGCTATGGGCATAAAAGGAGAGAAACTCATGGTGTGGCCCCCATCCTCCCCTGACCTCAACCTTTGGAGCATCCTCAAGCTAAAGATCTATGAGGGTGGGAGGCAGTTCACATCAAAACGGCAGCTCTGGGAGGATATTCTGACATCCTGCAAAGAAATTCCAGCAGAAAATCTCCAAAAACTCACAAGTTCAAGGGATGCAAGAATAGTGAAGGTGATATCAAAGAAGGGCTCCTATGTTAACATAAAACTTGGCCTGTTAAGATGTTTTTGATTGAGTTGCTTTTGATTGTGCAAAATAAGGTGGAACAGTGCATTTTGATGTTTTCATTTTGAAAAAAAAAAGTTATCATCTGGAGGTTTGTTTGATAAAATCTAAATTACGCTCTAACAGCTGATGACTCGAAATTATACTGACTATCATTTGCATTGAATATTTAGGAAAATCAGAGAAAAATGTCATTTGCATAATAACTTGGAACAAGTTTTTTTCTCACATCCCAACCCACGGATCATCACTCCATCACATATCACTACACAAACGTTGATGCTTGTTAAAAGTCATAAATTGGAAAATCAGGAAACTATGAAAAAGCAGCATCACTGCAGACATTTATTCTGGATTATTCATGAGAAATCAAAGTTATTTTATTATGGTATATTTTCTATAAAAAATCTTATTTCACTTTTCATGACTACCAATGTGTTTATTTTTGGTGTGTGTCAGTGTGCCGTTGTATATAATAAAATAAACTAGATTAGCTTGTTCTGGGTGTCCAGGGGTCATTTTTTGTTGCTGCATTTTTTAAAACCACCATCAATCTCATTCAATTTTCCAAATTAAAATAGCTGGTAAAACAACAGCTCTACTCCATTTGTTAGAGAAGTGGTGAAGATTGCTGCCTGTGGAGGTAAGGAGACGATTTAGCTCATTTTAAAAATACTTTTCTGAAGCAAGACACTTTTTCTAGAGGCAACCCACAGAGCATACTAAGAACCCTGAGTCAGGGTAGAGCACAGCTGAGCCTTTGATGGGACTAAGCAGGAGGGAACGATTCCCCCTCAGTGGTACCATCCCTCCTACTGCAGCCACACAGAATCGGCTGATTTTTATACAGTTCCTTTTTAGTGTGGTTTTCATGTTTTCTGATTCTCACTGAGAAATATAATTGTTCCTATTTTAGTAAAAGGCAAACATTATAATGTATCTAAGTTACAGCCTAAAATGAACTATTTAATGTAGTGGGAGTTATCTTTTAACTAAATAATACAAATATAAAACCAATAAAACACGACTATAACTACTCTCTGTTAGTTTTCAGTCGGCTAAAAGTGGGTCTGAAACAAAACAGTGTTTGAAAAATATTAAACCAGTTGAAGACTGTTTCTCTTTTTCTTTTCCCATTTTCATATTTTCTCATGCAGTTAAAGATGTTAATTCATTTTGAAAGCATTAAAAGCTGCACTGTTTCCAAAGAAAACACATCCTAATCCTTTATAATACCCCAGCCTATGAAGGGGGGTGTCCCTCATTTGTTAACGTGGACCACAACCCAGGCCGTAATAAGGGTCCTGGTCGCAGTTTGACTCCCAGTCCTTACAGAAGAAATGGAGTAGCTTACTATGGCTGCATTAGGAGGTAATTCAGTTAATTATGATAATTAAGACAAAGGATGTTTTACCAACTGTCCCTTGCATTGCTTTTATTCTAACAGTTGGAGTACTTCACTTGCTGCTTTAAAAAAATGCTCGTTTTAAAAGAGAAACTTATTTCTGATTTATCGAGGTTCAGTCAGCAGCTACAGCGAAACAAAGCAACAAGAAATGGAGATGTCTGATGTCATGCAGATCACCTGTTGTTTAGACATGAGTGAAACTGTTGAGTTGTGTGTTCTGAATTTCACCAGCAGAGCAGCTTAGAAATGAAGAGAAAAGGAGAGGATGAGTGGGAGAAGGTGAAGTGTGAGGTGCAGACTGGTGAAGTGAGGATTAAAATGATAAACATCCATATGTGCACAGGACATGATATATAACAAAACACAATTTATAGGGTATAGGCTTCTCCTTTTCAAACCTTAACTTGTTTTTAAACTATTTTTAATAGTGCAGCATTGTTACCACACATAAAGCATGGAGCATTTACAGAGTATGTGACAGCCTTCAGCTAGCAGAGGCTAACAGATAAAATAAAACATCTTTCAGGGGAAGTCACAATGAGCTTTCCATGGATGGAGTCTGCATTTGAACACAATTACAAACAGCTGTATTTTCTTTGATCATGGGAAGATCACATTTTGGGTTGTTAAAAAAATATATTTATTGAATCATAATTTCTATCCAGTTTCAGCTTCACATGATCACAAAAGCAAAATCACAGATTAAACTGTTACTGTGCCCTATGCAATGTTCCCCTCACTTTGTAATGTGGAAAATATTTGAGTGTTTGTTGTCATATTTGGCCATGAAAGTCATTCTTTTTATTCATTCAGTGCATTATAAATCTTTTTTTATGGATTTGTTTTTTCTTCATTTCTTTTCATTTACAATTTGTTTTTCAAAGTATTAAGTGTTTTTAAGTTCAATAATGATGCAGATTTTGTTGAATCATGAGTAATCGTGATCTCACTACCAATCAAAATAACCAGGATGTTGATTGTTCCATAATCCTGCAGGCCTCAGTGACACAACTGAATGTTGCAGATTTTACAGCTCCTAAACATGAGCACAACTACAGCTTTATCCCAGCCAGGATTTCACCTAAACTCTTCTCATGCTGAAAGAATAAGGTCTGCAGGAGAGCTAGCTGAGGATTTTGATCATCATTCCTGTTTGTTTTTCATCTGAATTCACATTTGATTCACTTTTGAGCTCTCATGTGCATGCAGTCCTTACTGTGAAATTGGGGATGTGTAGTTTTGAGATCTGCTCGAGTCCATGCACGTGTTCAGAGGAGTATGTGCTAAAAATCATTCCAAACTGCCCAAATGTCTGTGGTGTGATCTAGGGCTGGGCAACTGATCAAAAATTAGAATAAATCACAATTCTTAAATCGCAGAAGTTCAACATTTTTAACCTGGAGTTTGTGTCAAAATACCAGTTTAAAACTTTGTCCCTGCAGGGCTGTTATGCATTACATAGCATGCAATCATTCAAATGCCGTTTTTTTTTTTTTAACAAGTCTACAAAAAAATCCTACTTTCTTCACTTTTGTATGTTTTTCTGATTGAATATGAGGATGACATACACATGACCACTCCCTTCAAAACAGTAAGGGATGTTCATTTGACAATACAAGTCAAAATTAGGGATGGGGATCAAAACCCGGGTCCATAAGGGCCCGGTTCTGTGTTTCTGAAATACCCGAAAAAAATCAATAACGTTTCAGCTTATCGATACTGCTATCAAGTCTCAGGCTCTGTGACGTAACGTCATTGAAAGATATAACTGGTGTAAAACCAGCTACATCAGTTCTTACAAGGGGAACATCAACTAAAGACATCAAGACTGTGCATCACATTAGACCAGAGTGTGGTACCTTCAACTGTTGGCTTGAGTAAAAAGATGCTGCCTGTGAGTCGCATGCAAACATAACAGGCTCTTATATCCCTCACTTCAGCTGCTTCAGGACAGTTTTCTTCTTCAGCTGCTCAGATAAATGCTGAAAAGTGCTCCAAAACTTTGAGACAGTCCTGTTTGTTAAAAGTATTAATCCAGTGTAGAAATCAGGATTGAAGTTAATTAGCAAACGTAACAGCTGAAAGACAGAAAATATGACGCGTTCAGGTAACCTCGGTAAATTAGACGACGGTATTCTATATGTTATGATGTGTTCAAATGTCACATAAAATGGGAAAATTTAGTTTGTGATGAGAAACCTTAAATACAGTTGTGAATAAGAACAATGTGTTGAGGGATATAAAAAGTGATGTTACAGACTGAATTATAGCTTTTTAACTCAAGCTCTACTCAGCTAAGAACACTTGAGTGTAAATATCTGTCTCCATTTTGTTTTTCCACCCAACTATAGAGAAGTATCAATAGTGGTATCGATAAGAACTTGGATCAATAAGGAGGATCAATATCAATAAAATAACGATCTCCATCCCTCGTAAAAATCATCACAATCAGATATTTTTTCAGAATTGCTCAGCCCTAGTTTATTCTGATATTGTATTGGTTGAAATATAGAATGGTTTATTGTTTGTGGTTAATGGAAAATGCACAAGATGAGAAACTTAAGGAATAAACGCACATCAAATCACAATCACACTACTGGGGGAAAAAAACTGCAATAAGATTAGGCCATTTTCTCAAACTGTTCAGCCCTAGTGTGATCTCTGGTGTTTAAAATCTGTAAAGATTTTGAAGTGGTCTAGTGTGCGGCCAACTTTCCTGTAATGGGAGAAACTAAAGCTAGACATCTGGAGTGGAGTGTGTGAAGCAGTGAAGCTCAACTCTGGTCTAAATGACTCTCAGTGAAGTTTACGTATCGATGCTATAAACTCTAACAGTGCTGTCAGAAGCCCAGCAGGAGAGAAGCCTCATTTTGTGTCAAGATTAATCCCTACTTTATTCACTAATTAACAGATAATAACTCAAGCCTTGCAGACACGTGTATCTGCCCATCGTCTACACAGAATCACTGACTAATACAGTTAAAAAGAGCCTAACATCAGTCTTTTCCCAAAGTCCTTCCACTAACATCAGCCAATAGTTTAAGACCCAGATGCTTCTGCACACCAAAATAGAGGAAACTGATCAGAAACTGATCAGAAACTCAGAGGGAGCTCTTTCATATGAGCCAACCTGATCAGGTCTAAAAGGAAGAAATTAAAGCAGTGCATAAAATACGGTTCAGATTCATGTAAGCAGTAACAAGAGTGAACTGAAGGTTTAGTATTGAGAAAGGCATTTAAGAGAATAAGAATGTGGTTGGAGGGAAAAACATCCAGACTGTCCCTGCAGAGAAAGGAGGAATGCAGGGCCGGTTACGTCTCATTCACAAGACCTTTCTCAACCTCTGATGTCATACGCTAGCTATGAGCCAAAAACTATTAAGTAAACAGCATCTTTCTGGGAATGTAACACAATCCAGCTTTGCAGTAATCAACTACTACTATGTGGCACAGTCAGAGGAGGCAGAGTGCAACTTATGATGCTGTAAATCCACATCCATCAGAGGGAAATCAAACACTTCCAAAATGTGCACAAAGAACAGGGACAAAGGGAATAGCTGAGGATATGCTAACACAGTAAACAGGTGTCATAGCATTACGTTGTCTATCAGAGGAAAAGATTTAGATCAAGTCAATTCTGTGCAAAGTGACACTTGAATTTCAATCATAAATCGATTTATTCATATTAATGTTATGTAATCACTGTGCTTGTTAGTCTGAAGTCACATATTTTTCATCTACTTGTATTTCCTTATGTTGCAGACTTGCCTCTATTAACATGGCAGCGACACACGGAGGAAACAACAAAGAAGATGTTCAGTTCAAGTGACTTTCAGTAGGCGAGATATGACAGTGATTTTCTGACTTCCGGTATGAAGTGGAGGTCCTCGGCTGCACCCAGGTACTCCTGCCAACAAGTGCAAGCTTTTCACAGACGCCTATGTCAGTGTTGACTGTTGATATTGAATGAACCTTTTAGATTTTCTGTGAAACCTCAAAGCTAACATCTGAGACCTGTAAAAACCATCAAGAGAGAATTAACTGGGCATAGGGTGGCAACCTGAAGGTCCGCAATATAAACCTTGAATTGATATTTGTGTCTGACATCAAAATGGAGGCAAAATAAATACACAAAATGTTTAACATTGATATAACACACATTAATTTTGCAACATGTCTTACACCCGGCCCAGGAACAGGACTTTTTCTTTTAGTGCTAGTAACTCCTGTGCCATGTGCTGCTGAATATGACTACTAAATATTATTCATTTTTTAAGCGAGCTCTGTCAAGTCATAGGTTCTTTAGACTTACTTTAGAAACCTAAATAAGCCCAGGTACAAAAACAGCTGATGGTTTTGTTGTGCCTGATCTGTGTTGCAGCATCAGCGACTCTGATTATTAAAAATAAACTACACGTTAGTTCTCATCACCGCTTCAGCCCCAGAAAGAAGAACTACAGAGATTTAGACTATCACTGTAGTGGATTATAGTAGAACTATTTGTGAATCTGATTTTAGAAAATACCACAGTGTGGTGCCATACGGCTGTGACGTACAAATGTATGAATAGTGTGATAGCAAGTCCTGTTTTTAGAGGTTCATTATTTTACACATGAGATCTACATCATGTCAAAGAGCTCTGGCATCATCTTTATAGGATCCTCAGACCCAGGCAGCAGTGTTGCTAATGGAAACAGATACACATTAGTAATAATTAGCACCATTTTTCATGTAGGTATTTAAAGCAATGCTGTAGCTACTTTAATTAGCCACGGGCACTGCTGTTCAACCGTAATGTAGATTAGTCATGGAAAATGAGAACCTATTAAGTTTCCCTATGTACTGAGCAGCAAATCAAATGTAGCATGATGTGTTAATGTCATTAGACTTGAAGATGATTTTACTCCATCACATGCTCTGCAGTGTGATTGAAGCGCAGACACTCCTTTCCTGTGAAACTCGGTAGTCGTGTAAGTCCTGTTACACTGCAGATGGGCTAAAAACAAGTAGCCTATTACTAGCCCACTTACCACCACTAATTTAAACCTGTTATCAACACAACTTTTAGGATTTCTTGTAATATTTCTTTTCAACAGCAGAGAATCACAGATAACCTCCACATATTTAATCCTCCCTTTCATGAGCATCAGAGCAAAAAAGAGGTATTACAGAGCATTTATTCTGTTCATGCTTAAATGCATAAGCATTAGTGCTCATTAAGTTGAGAACATAAGCTCCTCAAATGTTGATAAAATGGAGCCTTTCTCTTTTATACATGAAGGTTAAGAAACTTAGCTTTAATGTTCTTGCTGTGAATGAAGTAGACTGAAAAGAAGCAGAGCTGTAAGTGAGCTGTAATGCTAGCAGACTCCCTCTGACCATTTGGTTCAGAGGCACACCTGTTAAGGGTTTTCTGCCCTCGAGCCTACCACTGTAACTGTTCAGCTAGCAAGTAGCGCTAATGCGTGTGCATTAGTGGAAGACAGACGCATCAAGTGTTGAACCCGACTGCAAAAATGAGGACAAAGAACACATCCTTTAGACCAGGGGTGTCAAACTCAAATCCGGCCCGTGGAACAGTTAAAGCCGGCCCCCAAGAATATCTCATATTTCTGTCTAACTGGCCCATCAGTCTGAGGTCTGCAGATTTCCTCAAGTGTAAAAATGTGAACTTATCCTTAGTGATTTAAGAAATCCTTGTTAAGTCACAAAATCTGAAAAAGTAAGGAGTAAAAATATTTAGATAAGAAGTCAGGAATGTGGAAAAAGATAATAGTTTGTGTTTTAATCTCATATTTTCCATTTAAATGTCAAAATAGTTTCTCATCAGTGCTACGTTTTTTCATATTTTATTACTGGTGAAACAAGGTTGACAGTTTATGGGTAAAAAGGAGACCCTGTGAGGCCCTCAGGTTAGACCTGAATCTAGAATCCGGCCCCTGCTGTGACTGAGTGTGACACCCCTGATTTAGACCTTCTAACTGCTATTGTACGCTCCTTTTCCAATCAAAATTTGACACTCTGTGAGCTCTGCCCCATTACAACACATTTTTGACAATTTAAAGTCATTTCAGCCACTTTTTAATTCCCCTTAACACTATGCCTGTTTTTGCCACTTCTAACCAATTCCTGCTACTTTTAAAATCCAATTCAACCACCTATTCCACCATTTCTTGCCATTATTAACTGATTCTAGCCATTTTTAACCCATTTTATTTCTGTTTTTAACAAAAGGGATTTGAAGCCATTTTTAAGAAGGCTATCTACGCCACAAACGAATAAAAATATACTTGCATCTTTGGTGAGAGTGGTTATTTTTCAGGTTAAAGCGCTCCCCTTTATCCCCCCTTATGGACAGCCTTGTCTACACACGACTATTCTTAAATGTGCTTGGCTGTGTTTAACCACCTTCAGGTGCAGTGGTGGTCCCCGGTCTCTTGCACCTTTATTCTGGGGGTCCTGGGCTGAAAAGGCTGAGAACCACTGGTCTACACAGGTGGAAACCCTGGCTGGCACATAACAAGATTAGGGGAAATTAAATAAAACTCGAGGAAGAGACAAATGACCGACAAGACAATGTCCCAGTATATGATGTTGTGCTGAATGAAACTGGAATGTCAGGACAGTGTTAGTGAGCTTTGCCACATCAGCTGTAGACAGAGGACAGCTCCATTCACTGATGATGATGATGATGATGATGATGCAGTTACTTCTAATTTCATTCAGCTTAACTTTACTTTCCTCTCCTCAGCCATTAAATGAACGATTATGTTACTAATGATGGGGAGGATACTGAACTCTCCAACTTTTATTTTGCTCTTCTCAAAGCCTGTGTTTCTTAAGTTTTCATTTCACATGCTTCATCCCTAACATGTTTTGGAAACATAATCCTTTGACAAAAATAAACACTTTTGATAGGAATAGAAAAATGTAAAATGGGCAGAAATGTGCTGCTGAGTGTGAAATAGAGTTGGCACTGTAAGTAATCCCACTAACTAACATATTCTCGGAGAAACAATGAGCTGTTTGGGGTGTGTCATCTCCCCAGGGGAAAACTTTTCAGCAGAAACTGTTCTGACAAACTGAATATTACAAGTTGATTAAAAACAACTAAATCAAGCTAGTTTTAGGCCAGCCCCTCCCAAAAAGGAGAACTCCTAACTCCGGTGTAAGCATAAGGAAATGACACTAATGTAACTTCTGGGTTCTCAGTGGAGTTTGTGAGCTAACGTTACTGCTGGTATCTAACGGCAGCTGGCCATCAATACAATAGCTTATAAACACGGACTTTGGTACCAAGACTAGTCCGGTTGCCTAACTTGACAACGTCACTGGAGCATGGTGCAGTACAATTAAAGCAAGATACATATTTGTTCACCTAGTCCCCAGTAAGACTTCCAGTAACTGAAGTCCTACCTTAGCTCTCTCAGGAACCCAAACAACGGAGTATGTTAACTTAGCTAGGCTAAAGATAACTTACCAGCGCAAGGTAGCACTTCACGTCAATTTAACGTTATCTGACCCAAATTTAACGTTGCTACAGAAGCATACGATTCGACTGTACATCAGATATCACCTTTAAGCTCAAATATTAATATTTGGCAGTATTTGCACTATTTTGTGTTTAAGCGGCCACCGCTCTCGGTCCATCGGTTGCTTCCCCTTCCTTAAAACAGGTGTGCTGCTGTGATATTCTATTAAAAACCCCCCAAAAACACAGAAATGTTCAACTATTAAAAATGTGAAGAGCCTTACCAAAGCAGGATTCCTATTTCTGCCTTCAGCTGATGTTATCTTGATGACTGCATACAGAGACTGTTTCGACTCATTGGTTTCCCAAACACAAACCGCTCCTGCAATAAAGCCCCACCTTCCGGAAGTAAAAGTGCACATGACAGGATATGACATCATCGTTGCGCGTGTGTTTTGATTTCCACCACCGCCAAACAAAGAGTATGAATTCTTGAGTAACAACATCTTCATCCTAGCAAAACTTTACATACACAAATGCAAATACATGAAGGTAAATCCTAGGTTTTATATGTTTTATAATGAGTTTCTGTCCTTCACTAAAGCCCTTAAGATAATGAAGAGTACACATGCTATGAATCTTTTCAATTTGATTGACAAATATGATCTGCAAAGAAAGCCCTAGCTTTATTTATTTTTTTGTTCTTTTGTTTTTCTTTCCTTCTTCCTGTTTTATGTGTGTCATCTTCAGACTGCACTTTATATGGTTTCTGGCGCTACCTTTTATAAGAGATATATATTTGTTTTACTGCACCAAATGCACCTGTTCATTACAAAAGCCATTGTGAAGAATGTATGCCACAATGTTTTGTAAATTGAATTTGTTAATAAAAACAAACAAAAAAATTCCCCACCACCATTTATACATACATACATACATTTAATCAAATTTAATTTAATTTAAATTGGAAAAGTGACGTATGAAAAGGTAGTAGGGCCACCCTAAAAGATAGAAAAGAAAGAATCTGTTGTTTAAAAATCGTTTTTCTTTTTGGAAAGAATAAAGGATAATAAAGCTGTATATTTACAAGAACCAGAATTCCAGAGTTTAAAAAGTCATATTTATACTGAGAAACTCAAAAATTTTCACAATTCAAAAGTCATATATTTTGATATTATAAAGTCAAAGTTTCATTTTTTAAATTCATAGATTTACAACATTTTAAAGTCATAAATTTATAAGAAACAAATCTGAGAGCAGTAGTGGGTTACCCCAGCTTGCAGAAGTGTCTCTTCTAAGTCCAGATGATAATGATAATGTGACGATTCGAGGCAAAAATCACAAGTATTTCTTTACTAATCAGTCCCAGTAAGGAGTATCATTAAAGGACATGCAAGGAAAACAGCTTCATCTGGTCCGATTTTCTGCCACACAATTCTCTATGTTCATATTCATAAAATAAAAAAATTCGAAGATTTGGTATATGTAAATTTACAACTTTTTAAAGTTTGGAAATTGAGATTATTCTAGTCTAGACATTTTAAACTTGAAAATTTTGATTTTTTTCCCTCTCAAATTAACAAATCCTCAGGGTTTTTTTTATAATTCTTATAAATACAGGTACTTAATGCCTCAATCTTTTAATCTTTCCCACTAACAAGTGTATATAGGCCTTAATGTTGGGATTTTATTAATGAAAACAACCAAAATTGATATTTGGGTTTCCAGGTGGGGGGGTATATTGTGTGCTATATTTTCCTTCCAATCATATCTCATTAGTGAGAAGTGGGAAATGCAAATTTAACAACAGAATACTGAGTGTATTTTCTCTGTCTTATAGGACATTTCATCAACAGATGCAACAAAAAATATACACTGTCCTCCAAAGTATTAGAACAGTGAGTCCAGTTCCTTTATTTTTGCTGTAATAATAATAATAATAATAATAATAATAATAATAACTTTATTTGTATTTTTATTTTTTATTTTTAAATACATGGGTTTACAAAGTGCTTTGACATGTGCAGAAGCAAGCAGAAAAACAAAGCAACAAACCCAGACAGGACAGACTGTGACATGCAGACAACATCAGCAGAATCCAAACACTTTTAAATAAAGTAACCAAAAATATGGATGAGATAATAATTCATCAACATCAATATACATCAAAACCTAGACGTCATGTGATGCCATGCAAACGAAGACATCACAGACATCAATCAGAGTGCAGACATGAAACCATACTGCACAACTAAGACATCATGAACATCATCAGGATGCAGGCAACAAGACATCAAGTACCATAAAACGATAGGAACCCAGGCAATGCAGGAACCCAGCTACACAGGCTGAGACCGAGAGGACCAAAATTAAAGACGCGAGAAATTAAAAGAGAAACAAGAAGGAGTAAAAACAAAATAGGAGATAAACGAGGTAGCACTGTACACTGACTACATTTGGGTTTGACTTCAAAAGATGAATATGAGTGGGGGGCAGCACTACGCCATACACTGCAGCCTGCTGTGGGACCACCTATCTTTTAAAGCTACTTGATGAGTCTTCAAGTACCTCTTAGGTTATGGACAGGGTGTCTTAAAATAAACTGTTTTCCAATGAAAGGCAGTGGACATCATGTAAGACTTGTTAGTGTACAGGTAATCAATAAAAAAAATCTCTAACCTGCTGTATTTCTTCATTGTGCATCTGATAGTTTGTAAGCTTTGCTGGAATCACTCATTTCAGTCTTTTAACTTTTTACATCTTCTGAATTTTTATTTGCCCAATAACAAAAATAACTTCAAACGAGAAAAAAGAAGGGTCAGACCTCTAAATAGGGCCAGCGTGCAAACAATCATTGTTACCTCAGCTCCTTTCTAGCATTTCAGGGATACAAAAACAGACAGGTTTACAAAAAACAAGAACACAGAAATAGAGGACTGTGGTCTTTGGTACAAGATTAAGCAGCAGAGAAACTAATTATGAATTAATGCATAAAAATAACTTAGCTAATTATTTGGTGCAAAGCCAAATCCATTCTTTAACCGAAAGGGTCTCCACTGGCACAATTTTCCAAATAAGACTGCAGAAGTTTAGAGCTGAAACATGCCACTGCTAGTGTACTCATTTTTGCCAGTGCAGTATTTCCCTATAACAGAGGCATAAAAACAATCAACAGCTTGGAACTCACTGTGTGCATGTTTAATCTACACCAGCAGATGGAGCCAGAGACATCAGCTGATTTAAACTGGCTTACAGTGTGCATAAGACTACTGTGTCAGATAATAAGAAATCAACTTTCTAGCATGAAGAAAATCAGTGTTTAGAGCACATAAAAAATAAATATATGAAACCAACAATGCAGGAGCTCCAAATAGCCTATAAGCATTGAGGCTATTACTGAAGAGACCAGGATGGTGCTGTGCAAGTGAAATGTTCATAACTGTGGAGTTAATGCTCTACATGCTGTATTTAGAAACACTGTATAAAGATTTATCTGCTAACTTGATTCCTCTGGGAACAAAATCATTTTGGCCCCAACATCGGATACAGTCCACTTCAATATACTAGTGCATCTCAATATCATAAAAAAGTTTAATATTTTTTGTCACTTGTTTCTGAAAGTGAAACCCATGTATTATATAGACTCATTACACACAGGGTGAAATATTTCAAGCCTTTATTTCTTGAAATGTTGATGATTATGGCTTACAGATAAGAAAACCCAAAATTCAGTGGCTCAAAAAATTAGAATATTCCATAAGATCAATAAAAAAAGGATATTTTAAACAGAAATGTCAGGCTTCTGAAAAATATGTTCATTTCTATGCCTTCAATACTTGGTTGGGCCTCCTTTTGCATGAATTACTGCATCAATGCGGCGTGGCATGGAGGCGATCAGCTTGTGGCACTGGCACTCAGGTGTAATGGGCCTTCAGGTCATCTGTATTGTTGGGTCTGGTGTCTGTCATGTTCCTCTTCACAATACCACATAGATTCTCTATGGGATTCAGGTCAGGCCAGTTTGCTGGCCAATCAAGCACAGTAACACCATGGTCACTGAACCAGCTTTTGGTACCTTTGGCAGTGTGGGCAGGTGCCAAGTCCTGCTGGAAAATGAAATCAGCATCTCCGTGAAGCTTGTCATCAGAAGGAAGCATGAAGGTCTCTAAAATGTTCTGGTAGATGGCTGTGTTGACTGTGGACTTCAGAAACACAGTGGACCAACACCAGCAGTTGCCATGGCAGCCCAAATCATCACTGACTGTGGAAACTTCACACTGGACTTCAAGCAATGTGGATTCTGTGCCTCTCCACTCTTCCTCCAGACTCTGGGACCTTGATTTCCAAATGACATGCAAAATTTACTTTCATCTGAAAAGAGGACTTTTGACCACTGAGCAACAGTCCAGTTCTTTTTCTCCACAGCCCAGGTAAGGCACTTCTGACGTGGTCTCTGGTTCAGGAGTGGCCTGACACGAGGAATGCCACATTTGTAGCCCATGTCTAGGATTCTTCTGTGTGCAGTGGCTCTTGATGCGCTGACTCCAGCTTCAGTCCACTCCTTGTGAAGCTCCCCCAAATTCTTGAATGGATTTTGCTTGACAATCCTCCCAAGGCTGCGGTTCTCCCTCATGCTGGTGCACCTTTTCCTACCACACTTTTTCCTTCCACTCAACTTTCCATGAACATGCTTGGATACAGCACTCTGTGAACAACCGGCTTCTTTAGCAATGACCTTTTGTGGCTTACCCTCCTTGTGGAGGGAGTCAATGACTGTCTTCTGGACATCTGTCAAGTCTGCAGTCTTCCCCATGATTGTGTAGCCCACTGACCCAGACTGAGAGACCATTTAAAGGCTCAGGAAAACTTTGCAGGTGTTTGGAGTTCATTAGCTGATTAAGGTGTGACACCATGACTTTCCAATATTGAACTTTTTCACAATATTCTAATTTTTTGAGACACTGAATTTTGGGTTTTCTTATCTGTAAGCCATAATCATCAACATTTCAAGAAAAAAAGGCTTGAAATACTTCACTCTGTGTGTAATGAGTCTACAGAATATATGGGCATTTTCAGAAAAGAGTGAGAAAAAATATTGAACTTTTTCATGATATTCTAATTTTTTGAGATGCACTAGTGTGTCACCCTGATAGAGACAGAAGCCTCTTTTAAGTGTAAATCTCTCCATTGATTTTTCACATACCAAATTTAATTTTGAGCTTTTCAATGTCCCTTTATAAGAACATGTATTTATTGTGCTGTTATTTTATTGGTTGTCTTTTTTATCAGGAAATTGAGTGTGTATTTAAGTTTCAATTACACTAAAGAGAGATTGGAGAGCTTGCATTTCATTACCAAATATATCATGACATCTCTGTAGCAATGCTCTGTGTGTCAGGAGATACTACAGACTAACCAGAAGGGGTCAGTAGAGTAAGCTGCATTTAAAGGACGGCGTGCATCCTTTAAATGCAGCTGCTGCCGTTACCCACCTCTTTCACATTTTTTCGATGTCCAATCATCAGTTTGGAAACATTCAGTACTCTTGAGTTCAGCAGCTTTATTTCTTCAAATGTGGCAGAATCGAATGCATCACAAACCAAAAGAGGCAAATATATCATCTATGTCATCATTTTCTTTGGTATGAAGTGTCTGTTCATTTGTTTTCCTGTTTCTTTGGTTGTCTCCTGGGAGCCCAGACTCTAGGATCTCAGTCCTCTTCCTTCTTTTCTTCATCCATTTCGTTTTCATACCACATCTAACTGCAGAAGACTTCATTTGACCTCTTAACAAATGAAAAGGAGTTCTCAGGCGAACATTTCCTAGCATTGCAGCAGAAGACCGGCAGGACTTTGGCACTGACCCTTGAGGAGAAAAAGCCCAGTAAGCTTCCTTTCTGAGGTTGTTGAACCTTTTGTGGATTCTGGGGATGAGGATGAACAATATAAAACATCCAGTTAGTTTAGGTAGCAAAATAAGTAGCAAAAAAACCCTAAAAACTAAAATAGCACAGGGCAATCCATCTATACCTACACTGGGAGCTGATAATTTCTACTTTAGTCGGTGATTTCTCTGAAGTAAAAGTTCTGTAAATGGCTTCAGACAATGATAGCATGTAACATTAAAAACCCAGCGCTAAGTACTGTAGGTGGAAAACTCACTAAAAATTTCACTTGTGCCAAATCTAGAGAGTCTGGCTGCAAACCGTTCATCTCTGACTACCACACTCACAGACCGTTGATCTGAGACACAGCATGTCTCAGTAATTAGCTGGTACAGCATGTTTCTAGTTTTCCTTTTTTTTTAAATTCATATTTATTAATAAACAAAGTCTGGCAGTTACATTCATGAAATAACCATATTGCAAACATTAAAGTCTAAGCAACACTTCATAAATAAGACTGAAAAAAGGTACAGGGGTCTAACGAGATTAAAGTATATATAGACTTATTTTAGAAGTAGTTCCATGACCAGTGGCTCCCTTTAGCTTCTGTCACGTAGTTAGTGTCACTACAGTACATAAGCTAATGTAGCCAAGTTACTTTAGGAGCATGAGCTTTAGCAAACATAGCTAAAGCTAACAAAGCTACATAGACAATGCATTTACATAGCTTAAATAGTTGCTTTTTGAGCTTAGCTTTGGCTATGCTAGCTACTTAGCTCTGTTATCTATAGCTAAGTTAGCAACTTAAGTAAAATGAGCTTTAGCCTACATAGCTAAAGATAACCAAACTACATAGATGCATAGCTTAGCATAAGCAATGTTAGCTATGTAGCTCTGTTGGCTACATTATGTATGTAGCTTGTGCAGCTAATGAGTTAGCATTATTAGAATGTTGTCATAGAGGACAAACTTTTTTTGTTTTTTTTTCCAGTTAGCAGACTGTTTATTCGGGCTTCATTAATTATTTAATGATTAAGTTTTGAGGTCAGGTGTTTCACTTTTGGTATCCGTACAACTACCTTGAACCTTACACTAACCCTAAATGGAAGTTTATTCTGATTTTATTTCTAAAGTTCAAGCGTATATTTCCGTTCAGAAGACTAATCTGTGAGAGTGGCCATCAGAGATGAACAGCCTGAAGCCAGACTGTCTTGGGAGCCAACTCTGCCTCATGATTGGCCATGGTTCAAATACACTGCCTGGCCAAAAAAAGAGTCACCACCAAAAAAAGGTCACACACTATATAATTATATAATATTTCGTTGGACCGCCTTTAGCTTTGATTACAGCACGCATTCGCTGTGGCATTATTTCGATAAGCTTCTGCAGTGTCACAAGATTTATTTCCATCCAGTGTTGCATTAATTTTTCACCAAGATCTTGTATCGATGATGGGAGAGTCTGACCACTGAGCAAAGCCTTCTCCAGCACATCCCAAAGATTCTCAATGGGGTTAAGGTCTGGACTCTGTGGTGGCCAATCCATGTGTGAAGATGATGTCTCATGCTCCCTGAACCACTCTTTCACAATTTGAACCCGATGAATCCTGGCATTGTAATCTTGGAATATTCCCGTGCCATTAGGGAAGAAAAAATCCATTGATGGAATAACCTGGACATTCAGTATATTCAGGTAGTCAGCTGACCTCATTCTTTGGGCACATAATGTTGCTGAACCTAGACCTGACCAACTGCAGCAACCCCAGATCATAGCACTGCCCCCACAGGCTTGTACAGTAGGCACTAGGCATGATGGGTGCATCACTTCACCTGCCTCTCTTCTTACCCTGATGCGCCCATCACTCTGGAACAGGGTAAATCTAGACTCATCAGACCACATGACCTTCTTCCATTCCTCCAGAGTCCAATCTTTATGCTCCCTAGCAAACTGAAGCCTTTTTTTCCGGTTAGCCTTACTGATTAGTGGTTTTGACCCTTCTTAAATAGACTAACATCTTTTCCACGACCACAGGATGTGTCTTTCAACATGGTTGTTTAAGAAATCAGCTGGGGTTAAATGACTTGTTGCCAGCTGAAAGATAATCGCCCATGCAGTAATTATCCAATAGGAGGCTCGTACCTATTTGCTTAGTTAAATCCAGGTGGTGACTTTTGTTTTGGCCAGGTAGTGTATAAACCCCAGGGCAAACACTGTAATAACGCTGAAGGGAACAAACAGCTTAAGAACAGCCACACAGACAAAAAAAACTGGCTCTGCATCCATGTCAGCGTTAAAGGAAACAGAACGCAAAGATGGGAGGAGTTCAGTGAACGTGAATGTGCTCAGCTGGCACTGCAAACCTTCAGTCTGAGGAATATGTTTATGGAAACTTCATGAATCATTGTGTTATGTTACTATTGTCAAAGAATGAGGTCATGCAGTTAGTGTTACTGTAGCCCCCTCCTCTTTAGGTGTTTATATTTAAACATTTAAACGTATCAGATCATCTCACATTAAAGGGTACATCATCTTAAGAAATGTACACTTGAAGCTTGGTTATTATATACTGAAATGTCTTTATAATATGGCTGGTTTTACAACAACAGTTCATAAAACAGATCAACATGTATGGATCAAGCTAAACTGAATAATAAATCATCACATTTCCAATCTAGTTAATTACATTATTTAATTTTGATTTAGCCAGATACTAAATGTAGGTCCACATATCCTTAATGCTATCCAATCAAAAATTGTAATCATGTGTATAATAAAGTTTAATAGATGTACTGTATGAAATGCTGCATTAATATTTTGTTGTATTTATGGTAAAGCCAAATTGAACTAACTAGCCAAATCTAAAAATAAGCATAGTAACTGTAGCAGTGCCTTTTTATAACATAAATGTTTATGCGTTCATCATCACTTCTCACTACTTTTATTTGACATAAATGAAAACGTATTATGCTCCTTTTTGTGTCACATGACATCCTAAACACCCTGTTTTATGTCAGTGAGCACAAAGCCTGAAGCAGTGACACTGAAATAACAGAAAAAGTTCATAATCAGCTTCATAATAAACAATATCTCAAAGTGGGGCTTCAGGCTTTGTCATGCCTATAACCCAAAGAATGCCCGGTTATGTTGGGCTGTCTGTGTTATCCTCTTCACTACTAGACTAAGGGGCCACTAAATGTATAACTGCAGTATTACACTTACTTGTAACCTGCTGTTTCCAGGCCTTTCATCCTTTTGCATTTCAAATGCAGGAAGGTTAAGAGGCATCTTTCCTTTTTCATCCTTTGAGATCTGCACCACTGGATCATCTTTGTTAGACAGCTCTCCATGTCTGTGAAGGTCGTAGCCTTTCTCAGCTGTTTTATGAACTTCTGTTTCCTTTCAGCTTTTTGCCTTTTTAGCTGGAGGGACTTGTCCTGTAAGAACATGATTAAAAACAATGGGTTAACTGCAATATCTGATTTTTTTTAAATAATAAAAGATGTGATTGACATTTTATTTGGTTCTTACATACCTTTGGGAAGTTATTAAAAATCTTGAGAAATGGTTTCATGTCAGTGTCAGCAACTGAACCTGAAAATCAGAAAATAACATTTCAGTCCCGTGTGTTGTTGTAGTGAGAAAAAACTCTTTTTTTTTTTTTTTCAAAACAATCAACAAATCATCCAGGACTCTGGGGAAAGATGAGAATACTACCTTTATGGTGGACTGATTGTTCAACTTAAGAAGTTTTTGTTATGTAGAATATTACGGTGCAGTGTGTGCAAAAATATAAGATCAAAAATTCTATATCAAAACTGTTCATTGCACAAACTATCGAACAATGAAACAGATCCAAACCTCTGTCAACAGCTATACCCAGGTCTTCTTTAACCTTCTTTGTCTGCCTCTGGTTCTTGACTAAAACAGATGGCATCTTCTTCCTCTGCTGTTTGACTTCAGGGTCATGAGCTGACTGCTTGGTCAGTAAGAGCGCATCAGACGGATCCAGGAAGAGAGCCACATCTGCTGGCAGGGAGAAGTTTGTGAGGAACGGCATGGGTTGGGCCTTGGCCACATCTTTGAGGATCTCCAGGAGCGCCTGGTACAGAGTAGATAGGCAGCACAGGACCCCGCGGAACATAACCCTGATGAAGCAGAACAGATGTAGACTTAGTGTCCTGAAGATATTTCTAGAGCAAATAAAAATCAAACTATTCTAAAGAAGATTTTTCTAAATCTGAGGGTATCAGTGCTAAAAGTTGTACTGTAGTGATAGATGTTTTAATCTGGAATAGTCCTGCATTTATTTGCTTTTTTTATGTGTCAGTTGGGAAAAATACTCACCAGAGACGACTGAGCATGCTACTTATCACGATGTTCAAGATAAGAAACTCTTCCCATTTCATCTGCTGTTTTGAGAGTCTGAAGCAAACATTTATAAGGGCAACACACAGACTTCTAAACAGACAAGACCATGGACTAAAACAAAACAGATCAAGCTGAAGACAAATGAAACGATCAGAAACCTGAGTGAAATTAATGTTCATGTTTACAGAAGGATACATGAAAGCTCTACTGCAGCGATTCAGTGTGCAGCACATCAGCTGGGTGGCGCCAAGAACTTTGAGGCAAAGCCACTCCAGCATGGGCTGACTGGGAACTTCACACTCCCCAGTCTTGATGCCAAGTTGTCTAAACACACAAAGACACATTTCATTCACATTCACATTCCTGCTGTGTGTAATCCATATAAACATTGAACAATCACCAGTTTATTGGCCAATCTGTACCTTTATCACTGGTAATTAGCACACTTAAAGGCAGATAGTTTCACCTACCGCTGAACTCTAGGGGGACACAGCTCCTTCAGCTCCTTAAGAGAAACTTCCAGATTCATCTTCTCCAGTCTGCTGACGCATTGTTTAACCTGAGACAGATGATCCAGTGTTTAGTGTATGCACCAGTTAATGAGGTTTACTTCTCACTGATAACTCCAGTATACACAGAAGGCTTCTTACCTGCTGTAAGCCTTTAAACGTCTTGTTGCCCCTGAAACTGTTGTTAAGGACGTACAGTAACTTGTAGAGAACTCTGACCTCAGTCTGAAGAACCTCACTCCCAGTCAGTTTGAGAACCTTATCGATTTCCGCCATCAATGTTTTGATTTTAGCATCTGTAGCAACAGTAAAAACACTTTAACATTAATTTAGCAATATACAAATTCTAACTTTCTAGTCCAGACATGCTTTCACACACGCTGCACGCGGCATTATTGGCAGGTTTCACTCCAGACATCACACTACAAGTCACCCAGAGCTAATTTCAGTTAATGTGTACATCTTACCAGTGTTTGAGCTGAACTGAATACGGACACAACAGACCGCGCTGGGGATGGGGATGTTTACCCTGTTCCACAACTCCGCAGCCATGCTTCCCTGTGAAAGCTATTAGTTCTTCTTCGTGTGTTGAATTTCCGGCGGAGTAGACTCAACCGAGGCGTAGTGCTGCCCCCACAGGTCTCGAGCGCAGCGGAGCTCCTTTGACACTTTTCATATCATTTGTTTCCTTTTTCTCACATTTTTGCCTTTTCTTTTGGCCACTTTTTTGTCCATTTTGGGCTAAATTTTGCCCATTTAAACTACCTTTTGCCATTACATACCACTTGTTTCCTATTTCTTTGCCCATTTTTGCCAATTTTGACTGATTTTTGCCCATTTTAGTCACTTTTCACTCTTTTGTTGCCACTTTTAGACCATTTTTGCCCCCTGTAACTCATTTTTAAAAACTTATTTATATTGCTACTCAAAGCCATTTTTGCCACTTTTCACCACTTAGATTGAGGCTCTTGCAAAGGTATTTCTTTAACAATTTGGCTCTTTGGTTGAGCAGGGTAGAGTAACACTAGGCTAGGGTATTACCACCACCAAAAATGGACTAAAACCATGATAAAGCAGTTTTTAACCCGCTGGGACCGTTTAAATACTTGTTACTCTTTGGACCTTTAGTGCATAATATGCACTCCTCATATTGTCGCTATTAAAAAGTTATACATTTATACTTTATTCTGCTTTCATGGAGCTGGTTTATCGGCTACATCTGATACAAATATTGATATGCTTGAATATTTAAATATTAAATGCCAGATTTTTGTCATGAGGGCACCATGTTTTCAGATGGTACAAACCGAAAATATGAAGTATTCTCAAAATACTGCATGCAAAGTCGTTTTTTTGTTTTGGATTATTACAGCCTGCGAAATGTCAATGATAAGCAGCAACACTGAAGTCAAATAGACTTTCTTTGGAGTTTTTAATGTTGGTGTTCTTTCTTCATGTCCTCAGTTGTTCCTCTTTGGGCTGTACAGTGGTGTAATACTGTGTCCTTTTTGTTTTGCCTGTTCTTAGATTGTTTTGATTATTCCCTTCCTTTTTAAGTTTCTGGTTTGAATACACTTTAGGCCTTTCTTACATTTTCAGGGCCTGGTTTCTGGTGCATTAAAACCAGAGGTGCAAAGTAACTAATTACATCTACTCAGATTACTGTGGTTGAGGACTTTTTTATGTACTTGTACTTTTTTGAGTACGTTTTGAAATCACTACTGTTACTTCTACTTGAGTGAGTTCTAACCAGAGTAACTGTACTTTTACTTGAGTACAATACTTACGCAGTGGCACACAGCAGGAGAATGATTCCACATGACATCCATCCGTCTTCAGGTGGACAGAGTTCTCCATCAAGCAGTGTTAAGAAGACAGGATTTAACACAAAATTAAAAATAAATAAATAAATAAAGCAAAACAAACACGCGGATTAGGATGCGTGATGTAGACAGTACACTGTTTTTAACCAATCATAGTGTAGAGCAGGCATGTCAAACTTAACCACAGCTGGGGTCGAATTCTGAATTTGGGTCCAGCCTGAGGGCTGAAGACGGTCAACATTTAACCACAAACTGTCAACCTCATTTTCACCAGCAATTAATCATGGGTGAAAACACCTTAGCACTGATGATAAATGATTCTGAGATTGAAAAAAGTCAAAATGATAAGTTTAAAGGCTAAAAATTTGAGATAAAAATCAAACTTAATAGCTCAAAATGTCAAAACATGGCATTTAAAGTAAAATAAATGAATAACTAAATGCAAATATAGGAAATAAAAATTTGAAATCATGACTTTTAAAGGTCAAAATATGAGATAAAATTCAGAATTATTGGTCTAAACTATCAAAGCATGAGAAAAACATCAGTCTTAAAGTTCAAAATATTTCTTCAACTTCAAAATTGAGGATCAAAAGGTCAAATTACAAGATAAAAGTTAAATTAGGGAGCTAAAAGGTCAAAATGTGAGAGAAAAAAATTTAAAAAGACAAGTTTAAAAGGTCAAAATGTTTCCTAAAAATTTAAAATTGAGGATCGAAAGGTTAAAAAAAAACAAGATAAAAGTCAAAATTGTCAATCAAAAAGGTCAACATATAAAATAAAAAGTCAAAACCATGACTTTGTCATAACTGTGAGATGCAAAATTAAGAAAATGAAATGAAAACAGAAATGTATTTCCCTATATTCCTGACTTTTTCTAATTATATTAACTTTTTCTAATTTTTACAACCTAACAAGGACATTTTAAATCATCAAGGTTAAGTTTACATTTTTAAACTAGAGGAAATCTGCAGACCTCAAACCAGTGGACCAGTTATAATAAAAATATGATATGATCTGGTGGGCCGGGTATAACTGCACCACGGGCCCGTTTTGGCCCCCAGGCCTTGAGTTTGACACCCCTGGTGTAGAGACATGCTCTTACTTCCCATCATGCTTGGTTGTGCACAAGAGTAAATTCATCTTTTTCTTTTTTTATTGTTAGTTTTCATGATGCATGGTTTATAATATCATTTTATCGGTATGCATTATTTATTACCAATTTGTAGTTTTATTTATCTATTTTTTTATTACACCATGGGTGAGATAGTTAATGCATTATTACTTAAAACCGTGTTTCCACAAATTATTCTAGGGTTCCTATAAGTGTGAGGCTCTGGGCTGCAGACGAAGGTAGCCCATGTATTAATGCACTCATGGTATATTTGAATTCTTAATGTTGAGACGTTGCCTGTTGAACAGTGACCCCTGCTGCAGTCTTTTCTTTGGTCATGTTTCTGGTGGGTTTTTGTTGTTAGATATATTTGCACCATGTATACTTTTCTGAGTTCTGCGTAGCTGCTAATGATACCCAAGATGGTTGTTTAGTAAAGGATGTGATGGAGCCAAAATGTGTTTGAAAATTGTGTGTGTAATTCTGACTTTAAACAGCAGATGGAGCCTTGGCTTGCAGTGAGCATTACTTCAGGCTACAGGTAATTGATTCAGGTGTGGAAAGAAAAAAATGTTTGAAAAATCTCTGATTGCCAACTGGACACAAGGGGCTGCATGTGATTTGCTTCTAATGTTCATTAACACCCGTTACATTAAAGATTGTTTTGAAACCTTTCAGACTTAAAAACAACATAATTTTTGGTTCTGTCTTTGTTTTTCTTCAATTCTCATTTCAAATTTGTTAATTTCATGTGTTTAGATCAACATTTTGTCAACTAAGTAAAAGATTTTTTCATAACAAAGTGCCTCCAACAAACAACTTTGAAATAAAACCAATCTCTCACTCCAAACCCTGACGGCTTGATTTCACATCTCCTCAAGAGCTGGCATGAGTTCATCTCGGGTTCAGTTTCCATGGCAACCAAAGCCCCTGAAAGTAACTCTAAAAGAGCCAGGTATTCACAGAGCACTGCAGTCACCTAACAGTACATCAGGACACTGAGCAACATCCTTGAAATATTTGTGAAGATTTGAATGTGCATAGGCTGGATTTTACTCAACAAATCCCAAATATATACCATAATTCAACCAGTCTCGCCATCTGACAGTAAAAATACACCTCACAGGTGGATTGTCTGAAGTGTCTGTGGCTTCTTAACATTGCAAATAACATGCCTTCTTATCATACATTATCTTAAGCCATTATCATGTCAAAGAGCTAATATTAGCCATTAAGCTAATTACCTTCCCATGAAAAGCTTTATTCTTCTTACTTCCTGGCAGACACTGCATATGACTGTTGACTGGAATGACTGCCTGCCCTAACAAAAACATGAGCATTGCAAGGTCATGGCAGGAAGTAAGGATGCTTGCTTGTTCTCAACCACAATCTTGGAACTGACTGGGTATTTTTGTCTCATTCCAGGGCACTTTAGGTGAGACGCTTTTGGAAATACAGGATAAAAATCAAGATCCAAATGCTCTGCATATTCATAAAAAGGCTTTTACTGGTTTTGTTTTAGCAACTGCACAATACAAACTGAAGAAAGTCCCTTTGCACATAATAAAAGAAAAATATATATATATTTTTAAAGAAAAAAATATTGTAATATTGATATCATCTTAAAAAATTTAATTTACACTCTTAACATTCTTTGGCAGTTCATGAAACATGAAGGATTTCTCCATAACTGGATGCTTGGATGTCAAAGTTCATCCTTTGTCTGGAAAAAAAAAAAAAATTATGTTAGTGTCAGAAGGATTTCAGTGGGTTACAACAAAATGAAGATTCTAAAACAAATTCTGAGCTGAATTTGTTTAAAGTAACCAAAAATAAAACAGTTTGTCATATTACACCAGCAGAAGTACAAGAAGTAACAATCACTTGTTTAAAATTGATGCTACGGCCCCAGCCTCTCCAATGTGTGAGATTAACCTCTGTGGAGGGTTCTGTGTGTGTATGTGGGTGTGTTTGTGTGTTTGCTGTGATCTTCAGGTAATGTCATCCACTTGTGCTGCCAGCTGAGAAGCTTGATTGGTGTGCAGCTGAACTGAGGCAATTAGCCAAACAGAGAGGACCTGCGCCAACAAACACCAGATTCGGGATTTTCCATCAAGACCAGTCGAGACCAGCACTGATCTGCTATTCTTTGACTTCATTAATGTAATAATAAGGAGAAGCACTTGCTAAAACAACAAACAGCTACACCTGCAAAAACAGACATCAGTCCATCTTATTTCTAGTCAGAAATACCTCTGAACACTTACTTTAGGCCTCATTCACCTGATAAATCTAGATAAACATCCCATATTCAGATATTTAAAATAATTCCACACTTGTCAGTGGCTTTTAACTACATACAAGGGTTTATATTTTTTTTTACAAGAAGTTAGTAGAACAAAGTTGTTAAGATTTGAGATTTTTGCATGTTGTGCTTTGAAAGAGTCACAGTCACCTAAAATTAAAGAGAGAATGCTCTTTAACTGTTCAACCTTGTCATGGCTTTTACAATTGATCTATGGCCTTGGTCTTGACTTGGCTTTGACCCCCAAAAGTCTTGGTCTCGGGCAAGGCTTGGTCTCTGATAGTGTGGTCTTGCGTGCAACACTACTAGCAGCTTGGGATCAGCATCCACTGGTCCTTTCAGTTGCCTCTTATCTTCCGTGTTTTATAAAACAATTTTACCTCTTTTGTAATTAAATAACTTTCATTTTAACCAATTAATTCTGGTTTTGTTTCTTCCCTTTTTCACCATGAGCTGGATCATAACAATTGAATTTTGATATCATTTGAAATTACACCAAAGAAAAAAACACTGTGTCAGGTTTGAAGGTTCCTAAATATCTCCTGGTTAAATGCACAGGTCTTTTTACTTTTGCCTACTTAGAGCTCTGACTAAAATCTGTAGGTGCTTAAAATCTAACGGACTTCCAGAACAGTAGTGCAGAGTCTGGTGATGTCATATTATATCAGCATAGTTAAACCCGCGTTTAACATTACTAGAAATCTAATCAGCCAGACTGATCGAGTACACCGTGTGGATTTGCAGGGCTCATAATATATTAGTTTTGCTTGCATTAATTCAGAAAAGTGTTATTGCACCGCCCACACACCAGAGGGAGCCACACTCTGTAGAGTAGTGTGTACCACCTCTAGACTGAAAAGTTGAACTGATTTAACATTTATTCTCATTTACTGCTGTTATATAAAAGCTTTGTTCTGATGTCACAATAATGGTGGGCTCTGACTTTACCTTCTGAAATCCGAGGGTCAAGTTTATAAGCATGTTTTTAATCAGGACTTTTGCCCATAGACTCTTTTTTAAGTGTTCAAAAGCTCATATTTATGAGAGATGGCTTCTTCGATCTTTAGTAGGTCAGTGAACATAGTGAAATTGTGGTTTTATTTAGATTGACAAATTGTGAATCCACCAAAGAAAGGTGTTTTTTTTTTTTTTTTTTGCAAAGCTAAATGTATCGTTCTGGAATAACAGAAGTGCAGTTCTATCATTGTCACTGAGGTAGTCCTTTGAGATTCTAGATGTAAAGGTTCTCTTTTCCTTCCTAGTTCTACTTTCCCATTTTATAAGTCCTAGTTGCACAAAAGCCTTGTTAAGCTATTTTGATGGACAATGACTGAATATGTAATAAGACCTGGGTACATTACATTACTGCTCTGTTCTGATGCATTTTAAATATCTTTGCAAACAACACAACCCCATGATTTAAGGAGAGATGAAGACTCTCACAAAGATTTTGGCACCAGTTGGTACAGAATCTTTTGTGTTATCCAGGTTATGCCTGTAAGCATTAAAGAGGTGATACAATGCAGCAGGAACTTAATAGCATCTCTTACCCTCTTTCTGTGGCAGGTACATGGGAACAGGTCATCAGTGGGCTGCTCGACCAGCTCCATTCCTGCTCGAATCTTTGGCTGTGTGATCTGAAGTTTGGCATAGTCCTAAAAGAAAAGCACTGAGCTTACAAAAACAGCTGGGACAGGTAGGGGAAGGACATGGTAGCCCCTCTTTCACATCAGTACCATGCACACTAGTATGTTTTTATTTATAATCTGGTCTGGGTCCTTCCGTAAGTGAAGGTGTACACATGTAAATATGTAAATATTACTGTTATTTGTAATTTTTTTATATTGCATTTAAGTATTGTTTGTATATTTTACTCCTTACTTTTGTTATATATTGCTAATTTCTTGTCTCTATCTTCATGAGCTGTTGTAAAAAACAAATTTCCCTCCATAAGGGATCAATAAAAGTTTATCTTATAAGAAAACGAGAGTGACGCATACATAAGGCCATCCAGTGTCAGTGTGCTGCATATAACCCTGGTCCTGGCATAAATGCAGTATGAGGGAGAAGGTGCAGCACGGATGAGACTTCTTTGGGTAGTGTTTTGAGTTTCAGTAAAGTGATTTCTAAAATTATAGGACTGTACAAATATTACCTTGAAAAGTTTGTAGTAATAACAAAATATGGTGTCTCCCATTAGATGGTTGCGGGCAAACTGCTGACCCCTCAGTGCAATTTTCTTCGCCTGCAAAAAGATGAAATGAGAATCATTACATTTTTTTTCCTTTTTGTAAAAATAAAACATAAACAAGAAACTATACAATATAAAAACACCTGCTTATGTGAACAAGTAAATGTGAGAGTCTATTAAACACACAAAGAATTGTTCCCTGCCAGTGATCATTATCACCTCTTCATCGTGGTCACGAGCCCATTGGATCTTTTCCAGCAGGTCACTGAGGTCTGCTTTGATTGGGATGTAGTGCTCCCATGGTTGAAGCTCATTGTAGAAATGCTCATAATAACCAGAGTCTTGCTTTAAAACCACGCTGTCTCCAGCTAGAAGGTATGGCAGACGGTACGCTGCCACAGTGCCATCGATGTTGATTTGGTATTTGTACTGGAGATAGACATGGGACAATTCAAATTATTCAGTAATGATGAAACTGTTAGAAAATGATTATACAAGTGCTAGTGTAGATAAATATTTAGAGCTTTACTTTAATCATGAGCCAGAGGTTCATTTATTCTGTGTGATTGGTGGGCCTAAAGTCAGGTACACTCGAGCTACGTTCACACTGCAGGTCTTAATGGACAATTCTGATCTTTTCTCAGATCTGACTTTTTTGTTTGGCTGTTCACACCGCAGTGGACTTTCAAAAGATTAGATATGTATCTGACTTAGAAATGCACATACGAAAGTGGCCTGAATCTGATTTGAAATGGTCAGATTCAATGTGACTTGCGCTGTTCACGCTGTCAGAAAAAAAATCAGATGTAAGTCAGAGTCACATGTGAGCAAAAAATCTGATCCAGGTCACTTTTAACTGTTGTGTGCATGTAGCCTCAGCTTGTCTGAACCTATTAACTAGATAGGGGGTAAAAAATCCTTAAAGCAACAACAGGAGAGTTAAATCTGAAGTCTCCCTTGCTCTAGCAGTACTATTATCCACTCACCATCACATGCCAATGTTTGCTTCAGAAAGACTCTCCAGATAAAAAGTCAATAAAATATATTTTCTCAGACAGTTTATGAATAAATGCAATTAAAAAGTAGCTCACCTTAAAAAAGTCAAAGAAAGACACATGTTTAACCAGCGGCCCATACAGGCTCTCATCATGTTTGAAGAAGAAGAAGTTGGTAAAGGCAGCATCTATCATGCTAGGATGAGCTCGAGAAAGCTTGACCAGCTCCAGACGTTCTTGACGACTGTCCCGGCCTCTCCAGAAGGCGGTGGCATTCTTTCTGGACCATGCTGGCCCAGTGTTGGCCTGCACAGACATCATGTCCAGACTGACTCTGTTTATTGGATAGAAATCCTGTCGTCAGTTATTAACTAGAGGATACGATATTGCTCTGTAACTGACAAGGACTCATATACAGCATGCACATACTTTGATATTTCCATTTTAGTCAAGCAGCTGATTTAGTAGAATCAGTTTTGCCTCAATATAAATATATACTACAGATCCTTGCTTTGCTGTCTCACTACCTGTGCAGTGCTGTAGTAAATAAAACAGCATTTTGTCAAGCAGCAACTCCAGTTGACACTGGATTTACGGGTCAATAAAAAACAAATATAAAGAGCTGGCTCAGCCTAGCAGTAAAGCTAAATGTTTCCAGGCAACTTTGTTGTCACACAGTAATTTGAAATAATGAGCATCTGAACACAGACTTGTTTCAGTCCTGTCTGCCAGTGCCATTTTATCATGGTGCAGTGGTATAAAATCCTGCTACAGCAGACTGCAAGTGTCCATGCAGACTACGGCTAACATCCTCTTCTAGTAAGCAAGATACAAACTTTTCACAGTCACCAGGTCGAATGGCAGTGAGCAATGCATTAGTAGAACTCAAGAGTGAGTGGTGGTAACCTCAGTTTTCTCTTTTACGGACTATTGCTAACGCTTAGTCTTGTGGACAGTTGGAAACATTAACATGTACATTTTTCCAATTAATTCAGTAAAAATCTTTGTTACAGATGCAATACTTTACCTTCCCATGGTCTCAAGGACAGATTCAGTCAAGTCATAGGTGGGCATGACTATATCTCTGGTATTGTTGGAGCCACACCAGGAAAAGATCGGATGGAGTTTTTCAGTGGGTTTCCTCTTCTCGAGAGGCCAGTCTCCCAGGTTAACAAAAAACTCAACATCAGGGAGCTGCACCTGGGCCATGTTGAAGCGAGGGGAAAAGAGTATTAAAAGATAGATAGATTATAAATAGAGAAGCACTTCAGCTTTGCTTATTCATATTATACATTTATGTTATGAGATTTTATTTTAGTGGTGATGAATGACTGATATTAACAGCATCAGGAGAAAACACTCTTGAATATTTGAGCTTTTTCTTTGTCATTGACATCTATGGTGACATCTATGTTGGTATCTTCAGTCGTTTATAAAATGCATGTAAGAGTTAATCTGCCACACTAAGAGAGAAAGCAAGAACAATCACTGCCTGCTCTCTCTATTGCAGACCTACAATTCTGGGTGAAAGAAGAAGTGCCATTAAATGTGGACTGCATGAGACTCAGACTGACACCAAGCCCCAAGGGCGAGTGCAAATTCGGACAAAGTGGCTAATCTGTAATTTTATTCTTCTTGGTCATGTATGACAAACACTAAAAATAAACTGAGCATAAAAAGTAAGGAAATGTGTGTTTGGTAGATTATTTCTTTGCTGTAACAATGCTTCCTGGTAATAAATCTTAAACTGTTGGAAAGCCTGTTAATTTTCCCTTTAACCACATTTATAAGGAACATGCAATTGTGGGATGAGCAGCAGAGCTGAACCTGTGGGTTGCACCCATGAAAAATTTGCCAAATCAAATAATGCTGTACAGCTTATTTTTCTGTTGCTACTGATCCTGGCTCCAACCACTGGCGATCCCATATCACCACAGTCTGGGACCGAACTCTATCCTCCAAGATGACATAGCTGGCCCCCACAGAGCGGGGTTTATCAGAGACTACCTCCAGAATCTGGGAGTGGAGAGGACGGGGTGACCTGCCAGCAGTCCTGACCTCAACCCGACTGAACACTTGTAGGATCAGTTTGAGCGTGCTGTTGGCGCCAGAGTGACCAACACAACCACGTTGGCTGACTTGCAATGAATTCTGGTTGAAGAACGGGATGCCATCCCACAGCAGCGTGTGACCAGACTGGTGACCAGCATGAGGAGGAGGAGCCAGGCTGTTGTATGGTTCTTCTACTGAGGCTCCTGTTTGTTAAAGGAATTTACTGTTTCTTCAGACTTCAATCATCCAGTTTTGGCAAAATTTTCATTGGGGCAAACCACATACTCAGCTCTGCTGCTCATCCCATAAATGCATGTTCTTTACAGATGTGGCTCCATTTAAAAGGGAAATAAACAGGGTTACTATAGGAAATGATTTAACTGCCCTTGTGTGAACTCATGTGGTGTTAGAAAGGGACTAAAGGCAAATATACCAACTGAAATGAGTTTTTCTTTAATTGTACTAATTTAAATAGCTAAGGCAGTGCTTACCTTTCTGGTGAGTGACAGTAAGATGGCATCCATGAAGATTCTGAAGCCTACATGCTCTCCAAAAGTTTTTATGTAAACCTAAAGAGAGCAAAGATTTAGGTCAAAAAGTATTTAGAAGTTTATGAATTAATTTTGAGGATTTTCTGCAAATTCAGTGTACTGAAGAATACATCATATTTAGGTTGAAAGCTAAAACGTTAGTTTACTAGGGAGCTAAAAAGCTGCTCTTAGTTACATGAGAAATGGGACTAGGTGCAGTTGCCAACTTACATTTAAAAGCTGCTACTAGGTGTGGAATATTTTTCTAACACTAAATTTATTTACAAGTTTACCTTGAAGTTGACTCAAAACATGACGTCCAAATTACCATGGCAGTCTAAATAACTGACAACAGATAAACTCATGGATGTTCCCAGGTAAAGGTAAAACTTTAACAATGTGTTCTTGGTCGTATCACTTTCAGAGGAAATAGGATTAACGTCTAGAGTGGTACTCTGAAAGGATTACACCGTTGAACACCTGTTTGTTGGACTGTTATTACAGGTGTGTCACATAGCTCCAGGGTTTCCTGACCAACCTTGCATTACAACATGGCCCTAATTACTCTTCCACCAAAGAAATGTTATACTTTATTACTATATTAGCCTTTAGCAGATAGAGAGCCTTGGGGTATATTTGGATAAATTACTTCTTATTGTCAGCCTTTGTTTTGTAAAAGACAGATAGCTAACTGTCAGTCAACTATGGGTCCATCACCTGTCTACTGTTGCTCATCGACCAACATTATCCTAACATTATCATTACTAGAACAGCAGCTCGACTTTTACTGCTATAATTATTAGTAATAGTCCTCTCTATTATCGTTCCAGCTGCTAATGCTAGTACATGGTTACTAATTCTTCACATATTGCTACCATCATTTCTGACATCACAGCCATATCCTGCAAAATGGAAAATGAGTTAAAGGACACAACAACCATAAATAAGTCCTCCATTTCTGGCTTTGTTGTTTCTCTTGTCCCTCTTCCTGCATCCCCTTCCTCTCTCTTTGCCCATCCCCTACCCTGCTACCCCCTTTCTAATGAGCGAGGATTTGGCACCTGCCGCCTTTGGCCCCCGTCCGCATGGAGACGAATTCAGGAGTATATGCAAAAGATTTTTGTTGTATTGGCATTTCATCCACACACAAACGGGGTTTTGGGGGGCTGTAAACGATACTATTTGAAACCGGGTCCCAGAGTGAACAAATCTCTCAACGCTTACTGTTTCATCTGTGTGGACAGCCAACCGCATCTTTCATGAAATGATTACGTCACACATAGCATAACCCACTTACACTGCATGCGCTGTCAAACCAAAACAACAATGGCAGATCACAGGGTTGTGTTTGTGCCGCAGTAGCTATCGAGCTTACTATGGCTTTATCAGCAAACTCTGATGCTCCTTTACCACCACCGCGAACAGCGTACACCAGATGTTCTTAAATCCAACATGGAAAACAACCACAAGGGCAGCTAGGAGAAAGTTTGTGTCAGTTTTCCGTGATCTTCTTCTCTCTTTTGGTGCATTTCCATTGCAGCGTTACAGAGCCACTTACAGGCTTGACGTATATACTACAGCGTTTTCAGTCGTTTCAGTGGTTCTGTGCTTATGCAGACATTTCCTGAAACTATCCCGTATTATGGAAAACTTTTTAAAAACAAAACGGAAACATAGCGTTTTTGTCTCCGTGTGGACAAGGCCTTTGTAAAGTGTCTTGAGATAACTTTGGTTATAAATTGCCGCCATACAAACAAAGACTGATCGCCTGATTGATTCACTCTGGGTTAAACCACAGTAAGACAACTGCTTGCTGTTAAAAGCTTGTTGTTAAATTCAATGTGGGGGAAGTGAATGTCTAATATGTTGATATTTTGGGGATTGTGGTTCCAATATTTTTGCTTACTTCTTCAGTTTTGTGTATCCTTGGCTTTGTGGGTGGGAGGTACCTTGTTGTCTTTGACCGTGTAGTGGCAGAGGCTTTGTCTCTGTCCAAACCGTTGTGGGATTTCCTGTGCATTGCGATCTGGATCGATGCTTGCAAAGAGGGCCAGATCCCTGTCTATCTGGGGGAAGGACTGAGGACAGTGCATGTGGGTCTCCCATGCAGAGCCACTGGGCTGAGGACAGTCGCAGCCCTCGTGGTAGTTTTGGCCTGAGGAGGAGAGGAGGATCATTTTTTCCATCTGGTATAAAAACGTGCCATCTTTAACAGTTCCTGGAGGCTGAAAAAACAGCTCTCATTCTCTTTTTGATAGTTCAGACTGTGCTTTACCTTTTAAAATAAAAGGTGACTGTGCAACATGCTTGTTCTTGAGCAGAATGTGGATTTCTAGGTCTCTGTAGGTGGCATACATTCTGTAGCGAACAAGAAAGGAACCATCCTGACGATCCAGGACCTGGATCCATATCCGTACAAACTGCTCTGCTGGAGAAACCATCTTCACTTCAAAAGTCTTCTCACCAGGGGAAGTTGTTAAACTATGAAGGAGACAAAACGACGGGTGTGCTGTTTGAAAAGAATAAAGTAGGAAGATGCATGTATGTTTGCAGACCTGAATAATGCACTAAGTGATGTAATCCTGGGACACAAAAAAAGCCAAGAAATATAAGATTAACTCATTCAATAAATGTGTTTTGTCAAAATGCCCCAGTAAAAGCCCTTCGGACCATTGTCAGTGCTTTCCCTCCCCACTAAACTATATAACTTTGGTTCATGTGCGTCCCATTCTATGTTGTATTGCTCTTTACTCCAGTGCATTTGATTTCAAGGGAAGCACTGAACATATTTCCAAAGTTGTTTATTTTGCTTTTAACTATGTAGATGTTGACCTACAGCAGAGCTGAAGCTAAAAGACAGCTCTTTAACCCTTAAAACTGTTTGATTTTTAGCACTACTGGTATACACTTGGTACTGGCATGCTAGAAACTGGCCCAGTGGCTGTCTTGTACACCTTCAGACAGCTACAGTCTATTTTGTTGTTGTGTGAATAATGTGAGAAACTGATATGTGTGCTGAGATCCAAGGAATGTGTAAAAGTGACGCCCACTGGGCTGGGTCGCCTTCACTGGGCCCATGGGAGCTTTTTGATGTAAGAGGTTATTTGAGGTCGTCTACCTCTTTCTCCCTGGGGCGTGACCTTTTATGTCTGCTCCCTCTATTGACCAGTATAAAATTTCAACATGTTAGAGCGAATCACTGCATTGTCCTTCCTCTGTTGTCTGCAGTGTTAATTTCGTAGACTATTAAAAATATGACCAAAAAATGTTTGTCCACAGGGACCCCAGGTCTGACAGGGTGCAGAGAACACAGTACCATGGTTTGGTACGAGATTTAGGCAAGAAAATAAATTCTTGTTCTAAAATAAAGACTAAAATGTGAGGACTTTTTATGGACTAAAATGTTTGGAGTTTTTGTCGACTAAAACTAAAACAGGTAGAAATGACTAAAATGTGACTAAAGCTAAAGACATGTAATCAAAAGACTAAGACTAAAATTACAAATAGCTGAAAATTAACACTGGTTGTCTGGCGGTACTAAGGTTCTGATTGAAAGAAGGTTATTTCCTGCCAAAAATAAAACCATATCAATCAACGGAGTGCTATTTTGATAGGTAAAATAATAATGAGGACACAAATATGTATACTGTTACATTTTCAGCATTTCTATTCATTCCAGCTGGTAAAAAACAGGCATCTTAGCTTTCAGGTGTATGAAAAGTTATGCTGGTTTATTTAACTCCTGTGTTTCCTCTAAATACTGTAGATATGGTTTACTTTTCTTGTGTTCCGTGTTACTTCAGTAACCCTTCAATAGGCGCTACGTGGAGCACTTCCAGCATTACTTTCCTAATATGAGAATATTTAATATATATGAGATATATATGAGAAATAGGAGTATTCGCTGTGTTGCGCATAAAACTTAGAACAGACTTACTTTCTCCCCGAGCTGTCCACTGCTTGTATGTAGAAAAATCGAGCTGGGAGGACAATGTTTGCCTCCAGTCCAGGTCCCCATACTAAAGTTTTAGCAGTGCTGGGTTCGGAGGCTGCCTCAGCCCCCGGGAGTTCATGCCAAGACAGATCCAGACAGAAATGCAGCAGCAACCAGGGGAAAAGTCCAAGAGAGCCCATTGTGCAGCGAGCTGGTCCTCCAACGTTAGCGCTCTTTCCCTACAGCTGTTCACTGTCTGGTCGGGCCATTCTTTGGTGGAAGATGCGCCAGAGTCAAAAGAACTGATTTATGTCCCTAACGTTGATTTTTAAAATATATATATATTCTCTCTTTTCCCATTTGGAGTGACTTTATTCAGCCATAGCCCAGTGCATGCATTGTATCTGACTTACGAACGTAAAGGATATATTTTTAAGTCTTCTGTCACTGGCAAGTTTGGAAAGATAGTTTAGATCCAGTTCGGTAAACTATCTGCTGAATTAACAGGGGGCGGGACAGAGCTCTGCGATGTAGCGATACGATTGGATGGTTCTTCCCTGGGCTGTGACTTGATTGGATGAATCCACAGTCGACGCTTCATCTGAGCTGACTTTGATTGCACAGAAATGCGGAAGTCAAACCCACGGTGCTGGCCTTTTATTTATTGATTGATTTTTTTCTATTAACTTTATTTCCACGTTTAAATACTGACAACGGTGTCATCTCAAAATATTAGGATTCTTTATCTCTAAAGGCTGAGCCCAGCCACGCTGATAGATAGATAGATAGATAGATAGATAGATAGATAGATAGATAGATAGATAGATAGACAGACAGACAGACAGACAGACAGACAGACAGACAGACAGATAGATAGATAGATAGATAGATAGACAGACAGACAGACAGACAGACAGACAGATAGATAGATAGATAGATAGACAGACAGACAGACAGACAGACAGACAGACAGACAGATAGATAGAAACTTAGTGATTTGTTTGGACAGCTTAAGTTTCTTCTACACTTTTCCAGTGTGACCTATGTGTTATGAAGCTGTTCTTGTCATTTGTAAAGGTTATGTGGAAATTTATGAATGAATTCTTACACCGGACCTCCAGGTTTGAATTATTTTTCATGCAAAGTATGAAAAGAGAGCAGCATTAAAATTATTATTTATATGCAATAATTAACTTTTTGGTCTAATTTAGGTTACTAGGAACACAACAAACTCAAACACAAAATTCATTCTAGTGATCTAAATAAAACCACACATTTAAAGCTTCAGTCTGTGAAAGTGTCTCTAAAGTGGAGAACTGTGCAGACAGCGTTGTACATATGAAGAAAAGGGGGTGAAGGTAAGTACGGCTCTCCTCTGTTGTACATCAATCAATGTTTATTTCAGTTTTGCATCAACATATTTTCAGTTCTTTGTCAAGTAAATTCTATTACACTGGTATATCTATAAGAACAGAAAGTAAGAGAATCCATTTATATAAGACAAACTTTGCTGCCATCAGAGAGAAAACCAGAAAAAAAATGCATTTTTAGGATACTACAGTGTGAAGAACAACAGAGTTCCAGTGATTGAGACAGAGCCAGAATACCAGATACAGTACCAGGAGAAAGAGGTACAACATATACAGAGAAAATATCCAAGGTATGTCATTATCCCTTCTTGTATTTTTTATTCACCTTTATCCCATGATTGAACTGTACATTAAATAGAAAAACCAAAAACATACAAACCAAAAACTTACTAACAAAACACCCTGTCGGTAGAAGTCAGATTTTTTTAATGTTCTTTTGGTTTATTTTTTTTTCCTTTTTTGTTTGTGTTTTTCTCCGCCACTGAAATGACTGCACTGAACACAAATCTCATTGACAGTAAAGAGGAGGGAGGCTTTTATTTGGAAATGTTTAAGACACCTCATTGAATTAAGTCAAGTATAAGTCTAGAAGTCCCAGTGTTACCACTTAAGGTTTGGAGGTATTGGACTGGTTTAGAAGACATTAAAGTCTTAGGTATGCCAAACAGGAAGTAGACCGAATGACTATCACCGCTGTCATTTAGCTTGTAATTTCTTTTAGGTTTTGAGTGCACATATTGCAATGCATATGTTATTTGGTATTTGTGCCATTATGAATCCAATATAATGCCACTAATGTGCATGAACCCCTGATTAATGAGGGAGAAATAGCAGTAATCCTCTGTCAAGTTTTTGGAGATCCAATCATAATACAGACAAATGCACAAGTACAAAATATCCTCCTTATTAAACACTGTTTGCAGGTGTCATATGGCTACCCAATGACATATACAACACAATCACAATATGATACACCACCATGTATCATGGAACATTTTCAGTTTTAAACAAACAAGAGCCATCAGCTAAGAGGCCGTTACCATCAATATAGGACTGCGACAAGAGGAGATCATAATCATCAATAACAATACTGAACAAAAAAGAACACATTTGCCTTCAGTCAAAATTGTTGCAAATGTTTTACACATGTACAAAGTTTCCTCACTGACTCTTGACAGAACATCACTGAAAACACCGTTTTAGCCCTGAAACTCAGGGAGCTGTTGACAATTAAACACAAGTGCTTCCCTCGTCTCTGTGTATTCTCTGACATGCAAACAGTGGTCATGTGATTATGAATAGAAGACCATTCAGGCCAAAAGGTGCAAACACAGAAAATAGAAGTCTTAAATAGATTGAAGTGGAAAGAGATGGGATTGTGTCGCTCACTTTTGATTGCTTTGGTAGAGAAGAGTCTGGTTAAACATTTGTCGCCCTCCTCCTTCCTCATCTCAACACTTACAACCCACTAGAGCGCTTAACATCCAAATCTGACTTACAGATAGAGACGCAAAGATTAACCAGACACAACAGAAAAAAAACACTCTTATTTTAATCAAGAAGACGAACTTTGACTTTGATAATGCCCTCTATTGCCAACTCAGTATTTTGTCGTATCTTGAGATGAAAAAGAAATTAAGTGATGATAAATTAATTAGCTCTTTGTTAGAGTGCATTGACTCATCTTTTTATGGCACATAAATAGTTCATAGGTGCATTCATTAGAGATTACCACACTGTGTCCACGCTTAACTCTTTCTGCATTTGCATACATCTCACAACAATCAGCTCTCTGTTTTCATACAACTGTAGTTGGGAAGTGAGAGATTCCTCATCATTCAGTGCTTTTTAAAATTGCAGCAGCCAAGGGAAATGAAGTAAGAGTGATTAGACTATGCAGAGGAAAGTGTACATACTACTTATTTGTGTTTGCATTGTGCAGCCCATAGTAGTAGCATTAGTAAAAACAGAGTAGAATTATTCTCAGTGATTGTAGAGAAAGCTAAATATGTGCATCTATTGTATATTGTGGCAATAAATGATTACTGAGACATAAAAATAAATCAATTAAACCGGAAGTACATAAAAGGCAAAAGAACAAGTTTTGGCTTAATAGCAATGCAGCTATACATTTCCCTTTTTATATATAGTTTTTGTCAAAATTTCAAAAAATAGATATATTTTTTTCATAGTCTCTGTTGTAAGCTTACAGATGAAATAAAAGGGTTCGGTTTAGTATCCATGTTAAAGTAGCATGCTGCTTTTTAATATGGCAGTTGGATATTTTAATACTCATCCATGTTTTCATGCATTTCTTGTTGATTTCTTAACATGTGACTATCTACACAGTGAGGTCCAGAGGGGAAAAAAAAACAGCACACCTGAACACGCACCCCTCCCACACACACACACCAAACCAACTTATGGGATATTTCCAGCTCCCCCATCAGGCCTATTCCGACCACCATTCTCTTTCTCTATTCATTACAACATATTGGGACAAAGAAGTAGCGCGATCACGTCCTGGAGGTGACTGTACCAACACAGAGCCAGTCAGGAGCCATGAAGACTGTGTCACTCTGGAGTCTCTCTTTTCAGTGCTCTCATTTGTAGAGTGAAAGTCGTGGCATACATTTCCCAGCAGTTCAAGGGCTGCGTCAGCGTTCCGTCTGTCCATCAGAACTGGTACCACTTCTTGTCCTTGCACTTAAGCATCAGCTGTAAGAGAAAAGGTTACTCAGTGTAAGCAATAAGTACTGTCTATGGGACTTAAAACTATAAATAAAATGTATTATTATTATTATTATTATTATTATTAATGTCTTTACATTGACAGCATTGTTTATCAAGTGTGCAGCCAATGAATGCAGCCTTTATGAGCACTGGTATAGTACAGGGGTGTCAAACTCAAGGCCCGAGGGCCAAATCCGGCCCGTGGTACAGTTACAGCCAGCCCGCCAGATCCTATCATATTTTCGTTATAACTGGCCCACTGGTATGAGGTCTGCGGATTTCCTGCAGTATAAGTTGTTAAGCCATAAAAACCTGATAAAGTAAAGTAAGAAAGATTTAATAAAAAGTCAAGAATGTGGGAAAGGAATTACTTTGTGTTTTTACTTTATACATCACAGTTTTGTCTTTTAGATTCCCAATTTCGAATCTTAAGTCATCTTTTGACCTTTTCAACTCAGGACTTTGGCTTTTTAAGCACATATTTTGACTTTTAAACTCATGTTTTTCTCATATTTTGACATTCTGAATTAATTTTTTTTAACTTTTTAAATCATATTTTGACCTTTTAAACTCCCAATTTTAAATTTAAGTCATATTTTCAACTTTTTAAGTCATCATTTTGAATTATAGCACATATTTTGCCATTTTCAACTCTTAATTTTGGCTTTTAAATCCCATATTTTGACTTTGAAACTTGTGATTTAAATTTTTTTTCTCATATTTTGACATTTTGAATTTTTATTTTTTAGTTTTATGTCATATTTTGACCTTTTCAATTCACTTTTTTCACATTTTTGACTTTTACCTTATTCTTTACCTTTTTGTTTCTAATTTTAAAATCTTAAGTTTTTTTTGACCTTTTGAACTCACCACTTCATTTTTTCATCACGTTTTGACCTTTTTAGCTCCTTACATTGAATTTTATCTCATAATTTTGCCTTTTGTATCCTCAGTTTTAAATTTGAAGTAATATTTTGACCCGTAAAACTCTTCTTTTTTGTTTTTTTTCCTCAGGCTTTGACATTTTTAACAGATGATTTGGAAATTTATCTCATAGTTTGACCATTAAAAATCATTATTTTAACTTTCTTTCTTATATATTTGCCTGTTAAAGACATGATTTTGACTTTAAATGCCTCTTGATCTAATAAGTTTTAATTTTTATCTCAGGTTTTATGCCTTTAAACATACCATTTTTACTTTTTTAAATCTCAAAATCATTTATCATCAGTGCTATGGTTTTTTTTTCCCTCATAATTCACTGCTGGTGAAAAATGAGGTTTGTGGTTAAATGTTGTTCGGCCTTCAGGTTGGACCCAAATTCAGAATTTGGCTCCTGCTGTGATTAAGTTTGACATTCCTGGTATAGTATTTCTTAAAAATGGATGAAATAAGAGCAGAGAACATCATGACCCTTAATTTGGTATTAGGACATGGAAAAACGTGGCAAAAGTGTCATTTATGTTTACGTATTTTGTAAAGAAAAATCCAAGAAATAATTAGAAAAGTTATCATCATTTGTGCACTTTAATTTTTGAAATGTGATTAAATTGAAGTTTACAACTTAACACATCTTTACTCGAATGATCATATTCCACTATTTTAATTATTATCATGATTTAAGGCTTTTACCTCATGAGCGTGTTTGGAGAAAGCCTCTGCACTGGTCATCATTAGTGCGGTTCGTTCCTCCAGCTCGCCAAGCCTTTGGCCTCTCTCGTCCAGAGCGATGCGCGCCCGAGCCAACTCTCCCACCGCTCCACCGGCTGCCACTTTCATGCCTTCCATCCCCGCCTGCCCAGGGATGTGTTGAGCCAAACTCCGAGAGGCTTTTCCAGCTGCTGCCTCACCAACTAACAGCAACATTAGGAACAAAGGATTGGGAGAATGAGGACAAACATCAAAATAACCAAAGCTGGGTTGAAAATAAGAAGTTGAAACATTTTTTCCTTTAAGACCCTAATAAAGTATTTAGATTTGCCATTTCAGGAGGTTTAGTAGCTACTAGCATAAAGCCCATTATAAACAGAGAATTAAAAAGAGAAAAAAACCCACAGAGCTCTTCTCTGTCGAAGGTATGAGCATTTCCTCCAAAGAAGCCCTTCAGAAAGCCTCTGTTCTGGACCTCAGGGGTTTCTATTGGTGTAAACAATTCTCCCAGCATCTCCTGGAATCAACAAAAACAAAAACTAATCTTAACAAGCAGATTTTTACAGCTTTAGTGAGATGCATTGTCATTTTTGTTTATCATTGATGGGTCAGAATGCCAAGTACACTTGTACTGTAGGCTGACATCACATTCAGATCTTCTATGCATTATTAAAGCTGATCAAATTAAATGATTCTTATTTATATTAATCTGATGTGACATGAAATATTAAACCTTTCCATTTATGACATTAAATAATGGAAAATAGAGTGTCACAAAATATACAAGTGTAGCTTTTACACCAAACATCTTAGCCATGAGATACCGCTAAAGTCAGAAAGACGGCATGGTTATACACGGCTGCTAACAAAAAGAAGAAGACTAAGATGTTTTAGACCGTACAGATCTGTATTAGCTCTAACCTGGCACACCACATGGGTTTGTTTCACACATCCATCTGGTAAACCACTCATGGACAATATTTGGGAAATGGCAGAGCCTTTGAAAAAAAAATAAGAAGGGTGACTGGATGAACGTTCTGTCTGTCACATCTTTACGGGCCAATCAGAGCAACAAAACACGGGACGTAGCCGCTACTGAACTGCGTCTCCACTGAAGGAGTAAACTCCATAGAGAACTGCATAACGCGAATCATGGCGACTGTATTCATGTCAGTACAAATATTATTGCTCAGTGGATTAAAACACTCTGATTTACAAACCACCAATAAGTTTAAAAACTCTAGTTTGTTTAATATTTCTTCATTTAAACACCGTAGTTGTACTAATTTATCACAACCAAAAATACAAGTAAATGGTAGTATTTTAAATGTTAATTTATAGATAATAATAATAATAATTATCATTATTATTATTATTATTATAAAAATTAAAAAGTACATTTTTTAGTAAAAAGCACTTTCAAAGTGCTGTACATGAGGGTAAAATAATGAAAATAAACACTTGATAATAAAAATGTTAAAAATCTAAAAATTACTAAAACTAAAGACATCGTGATGTGATTAACTAGATTAATTTTTTTAATGAATTGACAGCACTAATATTTATGCATAGCCCTGAAATTTATTTATGCATAGCCCTGAAATATATTTTAAGCATAGCCTTGAAGTGTATTTTTTAAGTCCAAGGCACATAACTGAATCCATTTAGGTCACCTTGAATATTTTAAGTTGATCTGAGGTGTCTTTATGTAGCTGGATCAACATAAAATCAACTTGTTTCTGCAAAAAAAGTAAATAAAGTCATACTGGTTCCAGTTTTTTGAGTTTTAATAACCTAACCTTTTTATATTAACCCTACAAAGCCTGTGGATTGACCAGACTCTGTGTCTGTTGTCAGGCAAATCCATCTTGCAGAGCTCTCATCTGCAATGCTTGTGGCGAGCCAGACACTGTTCAGACCAATCAGGGAGGAGAATGAGGTGGTAGCTACAGGCGGGGTTTAGTTGTACTGTGAGCCTCGATAGAGTATAGCGGCAGTTTTATCACAAACGGTCCACATTTCTTCATACAATAAAGAGCGAGAAACAGCACCGAAAGCTTTTCATGGCGGAATATATGTTTCTGCCCTTCTGCTGACCTGCCTCAGCATGAGTGTGCAAGGGTTAAAGGGGACCGGGGTGGGGGGTGTAGTGTGGGTCTATATATGCCAAACTGCAACCTCCAGTCCTGAAAAATGAAGCCAAGTGCAAAAAACTGCAATAAGGCAAGTGTCCACTTGAGGCTGGCTGCAGAAACACCGTAAGTCACATACACAACAGTTTAAAAAGCCGTTTTTTACACTCTGAATAAACTGGTTTACAGCCTGGTTCAAAGAACGACACGTGCCTCATTCGCTAACGTCTTCATGTGCTCTCACTGTACGGGGGTGAATTTATTTGAACCACAATCATTTCAACTATAGTGAGGAAAAACCTCACTGCGCACTGATTGGCGCATTTCATATGATCAACAGATAGCTTGACTGGCAGGTGTTACCTATCTGTCAACCAGAAGGCTAGCTTTAGTGTTAGCTTAGCTGACAGGAAGTTGCGCTCAATGGGCGGGCTCTTGTTTGCTGTTAGGTTGATCCAAAGTTTAGTTGAGACAGCGATTTCAACATGGAGGCCGCCACAGAGGGGCTTCCAAAGCTGTTTGAGTCTGCCTATTGTAAGCAGACGGCTGACGTCACTCAGGGTTTGTCCAATTTTTCACAGTCTATGGTTTACACAGTAGGAGCTGGTGGAGCAGTTAGCTCGGCTGTAGCATTGGTGAAGCCACAGTCTAATCAGAACTGGACCACATTTCTCTATCAAAACAAGAGCAAAGAACCACACTGTAAGCTCCTCTTGGCAGTAACGACGTTTTCGCTTTTCTTCCAATTAGCCGCGGCATTTAATTCACATCATAATCCACAGCTCCTGAACTACAGTAGTGTTTATGGGTAGGTTTGTTGCAGAGCTGTGCATGCGTGCTGTGAATGTGAAGAACAGAACGTTCCTCCAATCACTGTCCAAGAATTTTTTTAAAGTCCCGCCCTTCCCAAATATCTTGATAGCAAGCTTTCCCAGATGAGCTTTAAAAACCATGCAATGGTTTTAAAAAATAACTAACTGGTGTGTCTGGTTATTTCTATAGAAGACATGTTCAATAAAAATGAAATAACTAACTGGTGTGTCAGCTTGTTTCTATAGAAGACATGTTCAATAAAAATGAAATAACTAACTGGTGTGTCAGCTTGTTTCTATAGAAGACATGTTCAATAAAAATGAAATAACTAACTGGTGTGTCAGCTTGTTTCTATAGTAGACATGTTCAATAAAAATGAAATAACTAACTGGTGTGTCAGCTTGTTTCTATAGTAGACATGTTGAATAAAACTAAGTTGGATTAACTTAAAAAAAATCATACCTCTGGGCATTTTAGTGACACTGTTACCTCTAAGTGGCACAGCAGCAGTACCGTAATGGAATCTGACTACCTTACCAAGAGTGAGAATTCAGTAAATGCCCAAACACTGTAAAAACAAAGTTGGGAAAAATGTTTGAAAAATTGCTTCAAGTGGTAACGAGTAACTGAATTAAGTTTATTTAAGATGCAACTTAAGATATCTTCTTGAAATGTTGAGCTGAATGAACTTAATTTAATTGCTTGTTGCCACATTAAAAAAAAAGTTTCTCCACAATTTTCTTTTAAAAGTATAAAATAAAAACCTGGGGTTTACTGTGGCACTGTGCCTTTATTGGCACACAAACAGACACAGTGTAAACACAACAGCCTCACAGCAGTGGTGATCATACCTCACCTGACAAGTGTGACACCTGACTTCAGTGGTCTAATGAGGAGAATACTGGCACCTGACATTTTTCTGACTAGGAACCAGAAGTGAGATGCTGTAAAAGGCTAAATGCACAGACAGACAAACAGAATGCACTCATTAACCTGCAGGTTGTCACACATCTCCTGGCTGTATGTTATTCTCTGGATCTCTGTAGGGGAGCTGAGATAGAGCGCCTGGCCCCCGTTTGTGAAGCAGAAGGTTCGAGCGATGCGCATGTCTGTCAGCGGTAAGTAATTGACATCCATCAGCGGTCTCAGACTCGGCAAACTGTGAGCAGAAAGATGGAAGACAAGTTAGACACCTGCAACAGGTTTTTTAACCCAAAACTGGATACCAAAAACACAAATCAGATCCACATTTGGACAAAGATCCAGTATAATCTCAAATTTAAAATCAGTTTCTCTAGACCAGTGGTTCTCAACCTTGGGGCGAGACACTGAGAGGGGGTCACCAGCTAAGAATAATTTTCAGATAACATAGGTGCCACCTTACACAAATTTTACCAAATGCTAACCCCTTTTCATCACCTTTTAACACCAATTTCAGCACATTTTTGCCACTTAAAACCTATTTTTGTCCATTTTAAACCCTTTCCATCACTTTTTTCTGCCTTTTTTGCCACTTCTAAACCAATTCTTGTCACTGTCTGTCTGTTGTTGCCTCTGTTAACCCATTATTGCCTCTATCAATCACTTTTTAAAACCCCTTTTTACCCATTTTACCATTTGTTTGCCAGTTTATATCAATTTTTTATCCATCCCACCTAATTTCCACCAATTTCTTGCACTTTAAAGCCATGTCAGCCACTTTTTAATCCCATTTTACCACTTTTTTGTGCCTGTTTTCTGCCACATTAACTTTTTTTAGGCTTTTTTGCCACTTTTATCTAATTTTTGCAACTTTTAACCCATTTATGTTCCTTATAATCCAATTTCACCACCTTTTCCACCATTTTTTGCCATTATTCACCAATTTTAGCAATTTTAACCCATTTTAATTATGTTTTAACAAAAGATATTTTCATTTAAAGGAGGCTACACAAATGAATAAATAAACATATTTGTTTCTTTAATAAAAGTGGTTGTTACTCAGGTCAAATATAAAATATGGTTTTCACAGCTTAACTTCACAATGGACCATGGCTTTGCTGACCTCCATGGTCCCCCAGTTTGGCTGGGTCCCAGAAACCTCCCCTTTATCCCTCCTTATGGACCTCCTTGTCTCCACATGACTACCCTTGAATGTTTCTGGCTGTTCAACCACCTTCAGGTACAGTGGGGGTCCCCGGTCTCTGGCACCTTTATTTTAGGGGTCACAGGCTGAAAAGGTTGAGAACCACTGCTCTTGACTGATTATCACAACTTCTGTTTATTGTGGAAGAAAAACTAGTTTATATTGATTAAGTCTGATTAATAGAGAGTGGCCTATAATCTTGCGATTTCAGTATTACCTATAGAAATTAAACTTCCCTCAATTAAAAAATAAGAAGATGTGCTCATAGGGGAAGAGAGAGAAATAAAACAGATGCTCCACGGAGCATCTAAAGGAGTTATTTCCATACAGTCCCTGATTGATAACCTTTGCATTTCCAGAAATGTTCATTAAACTAAAACAGGTAGGTCCTAGTGGAGAATTAAATTAATGATAGTAGGATTAATTGTGTTGCCCAGTTTTACATAAAGTGCTAGCTGTACATGTTTTAAGTTCACAGTTTACAGCATGACTGGTTTTTAGAGAGGTCATTGAGGTTTTACCTGAGTATCATCACATGTCCATTAGCACAAAAGCAGGCCAGGCACACGCTGTTACACACCGATACCACGTCAGCTCGCAGTACAAAGGACGACTCTGTGATGTTGTGAACAAACAGGCAAGACTGTGAGGGCATCAGGAATACTTTGGCCTGTCTCTCAGAGCAGACTACAGCCAGGTGTCCGTCTGCGTAGGTTTCCTGGGAGGATGACGGGGAGAAGTGGACCAGCTTGCGTTTTCTCGGTCGGTCGGGGTCCTCAGCAGCATTGATGTCCCGCCAGACCTCATACGGTCTCTGAATGAGGGCGCCCGTGCAGTCTAAGAAGCCAAAGTTTAAGACTGAGCCCTTCAGCATCAGGACTGCTCCTAGGAGACAAGAGGGAGAGAGGCAGGCATGAAAAACTAAAGCAGGAACTTCAAACAGATATTTTTCTGCTGGACAGACCTCTTCCACATACATTTACCTCAGGATCCCAGTAGAGTTATCTATTTAAAATTATAGCAGTACGTAGTCTGTAGTTTGCATAAGCTGGAGTTTGCATTCTTTTTGTTGATGCATTCTCTGCAGAGGATGTGATCTGAAGTCCAAAGAAAATCCAGACAAACTTATAAGGAGACTTTTATTCCTCTTTGACTCACTAATTATACTTGGATCTGAATCTGTTCCCCTCTAGAAATCGCCTGACTACTTTAACATTCCCTCTCATGAAACAACTGCTGCCCCAAAGTATCAATGTTTGCGTCTGAGTGTGATTTCTGGATCTCTGTAGCATGTTTGCTTTGCTGTTTCCTTTAATAGGAGGGCAAACAAACAGGGTGTATAAACTATTCATGTGTTACAACAGTAAACTCCCCCACAGCCACACAAACAAGATTTTAGAGCCACAAACACACGATCAGGAGAGAAATTCGCTTTAACTGTGCTCTCAGTGTTTCTAAAATTCACAGGACATTAGCTGTTCTTGTCTAAAGACGCCTGTGTAGCATCAATGGTGCATTCGTTAAATGTCAGAGACGGTGTTTCTTTTCAAACATACAACTGAAATTAAGCTGTAAAATCTCATATTAAAGTAATACAGAGCTGCTGATTACAAGGTTAACTGCTGCACACAACACAGCAACAACAGCTTCAACTCTTCTGGGAAGGCTTTCCACAAGGTTTAGGAGTGTGTTTATGGGAATATTTGACTGTTCTTCCAAAAGCGCATTTGTGAGGTCACACACTGATGTTGGACCAGAAGGCTTGGCTCTTAGTCTGAGCTCTAAGTCATCCCAAAGATGTTCTATTGGGTTGAGGTCAGGAACCGACCCATCATTTTACGTAGCCTACCACTTTGTGGCTGAGTTGCTGTCATTCCCAATCACTTCCACTTTGTTATAATACCACTGACAGTTGACCGCGGAATATTTAGGAGCCAGGAAATTTCACAACTGTGATTGGAACACCTGATTTCAATTATTTGGATGGGTGAGTGAATACTTTTGGCAACGTGGTGCATTTTCCTCAACTGTGGCTCAGCAGGTAGAGTTAGTTGCTTTGCCATCTTTGATTTTTTGGCTGTGGGTCTGATCCTCAGCTCCTGCCGTCACATTCTGATGCATCCTTGGGCAAGACACCCCAATCTGCTCCCACTGCTTCATCGGTGGCATGTACATGTGTGTCTCCGTAGCAACCGTTTCCATCAGTGTGTGAATGAAGAGTGAATGGGTGTGGATGGGTGGGTGTGATCTGTGGTGAAAAGCGCCATCAGTAGTCGCATGACTAGAAAACCACTACACAAGCTTACATCATATGACACCACATTTGAACATGTTGTCTTTATCTTTGTTCACTAATCAGGAACATGACTTCTAATGAGTTCATCTGTTTATTAGTACTGACCCTTTAAGAGCCATACCAGCTTCTAAAGGTTATGTGACGATACTGTAGTTATTCTGCTTTAAAGTGCTGGAAGGGTTGGTGCTTAAAGGTCACTGCGAGGAAAATGCATTAATGATGTTTTCTTCACTTTTATGCATGCTCCATGCTGTTCCAGTTTAAATTTCAGGGCATGTTTACACCAAACCCTATCAGAGAACATGTAAAACAAGCAAGAAGTGAGCGTACACTCTGAGACCAGAGCTATTTAACTCATAATGAAGCTGAGCATTAAACTGACCCTTATGATAACCTCTTATGTGATGAAATGTAGGAAAAGCCCCAAACACAGTCTAAATCAATGGTTCTCTACAGGTTTCTCTTCATTATCCACCATCACATCCTCAGAAAATGCAACACAAATGTTTGACCTTTTTACCATTTAAATTCATTTAATGAAAACGGTTGCAGCTTGAACCCTAGATTGAATAAATCATAAATAAACAAAGAGACAAGACAAAGCAATTCTGTTTAGAAAGATCATCATTACTGAAGCCCTGAGAGGGCATGCAGGAATTTTATGATGCTTCATTTTCCTGAATAATGAAGCATCATAAAAATTACACATGCATTTTATTTATTTTCAATGGACCTAGAGGAATAACTTAATCATAAAAAACAGCTTTGCTCTCATAAGATAAAGAGATAGACAAATGGAAATATTCAGAAAGAAAGCTGCTTTTGTTATCAGAGAAAAGCAACTAAAACAAAAAGCACACAGTGAGTGTTAAACAGCGTTGATTTTAACTCTTAAAGTGTCATTTTTTCTTTCTTTCTGGGTGAAATGGCCTTCAGTGGTGGAGGTATCCGACTCTGTAGAGTCAAATCATCTAAACTCCGCCCACAGCCATTTCAAATCTGGGGTGAAGTTTCCCATAATGCTCTCTGACAAAGTGTTTAGATGCTTTAGATGTACTTAAATGTGTGTGGATGTTGCCTTTTGTACAGTGATCACTGCTGGTATTCCTTTGCCCATGTGTTGGTGTCATTTTTATTGTCATTTTACATGTTAAACACTTCTGCACCATGCCTGTAGTTATTCACAAAGTTGCTCCCTTCCTGCCCGGGGTAAGGGAGAGTGAGGAGTATCAAAATCTGGTGCCAACACGGCACTGGTACTATAATATCTGATACCTGTCGAATTACAACACTTAGTGATACTTCATTTAAAAACCCTGACAGCACAAATGAAAGGAAAGAAATAAGATATGGCATGTGAATGACTGATGTGATCAGTTTCACCAGCTTCCTTTCTTATCCAGTGTTTGACTGGCAGCTAATAAAATATTTCTGCTAATCATTAATGATACTCAGGCCGCTTTTATTCTCCTGCTGAGTTTAACCACATTTTCTCTCTCTAAACTACCAATTCAAGCACGTTTGATATTTACGATTCGGGATTTTGGAGGCTACGACGCGATTTGGAGCAGTAAAACAATCGTGTTGACACCACACACATGCAGGCTACTCAGACAAACAGTCGTTTGCGACGAGGCTTCTCTCAGGATACACCCCCACGATCATTAGGGGAGGCTCAAATCGGGATTAAAATCCTGTAGTGGCCGGCCTTAGAGTCACAAATTAACCTAACAAGCATGTCTTTGGTGGTGGGAGGAAGCCAGAGTACCCGGGGAGAACGCACGCATGCACAGGGACAATATGAAAACTCTGCACAAAAGGCTTTGACCAGGAAGTGAACCATTAACCTTCTTGATGTGAGGCAACAGCGCCTACCCCTGCACCACCGTGCAGCACTCAATTAGCACCAGCATCAGGAAAAGGACCAAACATACCCAACCCTAGAAAGGCATGTAAGCAATGAGCAGATGTGCGCAGACTTTAATTTCAGGACACATTGAAGCTCTGCAACTATCTCTCTGCTCCTCTGTTTCCATGAGACACCTTACTTTGCCACAGTTGGGCCCCAAACTTGTAAAAACCTCATATTTATTTATTTAGAATTATAAAAACTCTGGGAAAGTGTTAAATTTAACACCATGGGAGTCAAATTAAAACTGATGATTTTTCTGTGTAAGTTTTGGAATAACTTAAGAGTTAAAAATAAATCAGAGTTAAAAACTAACACTCCAACAATGGACAGCTATACAAACTAGTGTTAAATTTAAGACAGGCCATTATGATGTTTATGGATGTTTGTCTGCTTAGGGCTTCCTTATTGACACTTTGACCTTGTTTCATTTTGTTTCAATGTTTATTATGCCTCGATGAATGGGTGAGTGTGGACTGTAGTGTTAACTAGTAAGGTGACATATAAGTGGACTTTATTCATGGTCCTTAGTTGGCACAAAAGATTTCATTCTACATCCACAAGTGAATATTTTACTGCAAATTTAACAAAAAGGAACACATGGTGCTGTCTCGTAGCATTATTTCCAACAAAGACATTTATAGAGCTTTTTGATTCTTCATCAGAGGTAGACTGAATCTCCAACCACAGCTTCACTGCAAAGTTAGAGGAAAAATATCCACAAATGAAAGAAACCTGAATCAAATATTTTATGGTTTGCCTTTGATTTTGAGTGAAAATGTCACAATGATTTAACATTTAACAATGGAAGTAATGACAGTTAATCAGTTCTGGTTCTGTTGTGTTTTTGTTCCTGAAATATTCATTTGTGTTAAGAGTTTGGTTCATTTCCATCTAAATGTGGTGGCACAGTTGGTGCTAGAAACAAATTTGTTCATACCCATTTTCAAAATTAAAAACATTGTTTTCTCTGTGAGGTTCACGGTCTCATAGGGACTTACCGCTGGGGCCAAAGGTCACAGATTCCTCCATCCTCTCCTCCTGGTCAGTGGGAATGGACATTGGGATGAGCAGGACAACGCCCAGACTTGTGCCCACCCACAGACATGGGGTAGTGAGGGCGTCACTCTTGCGGCCGTAGGACTCTCCAAACTGCAGCGTGGTGATCGCTTCTTTGGTGTCCCGGTCAATGCTGGACACACTGGAACTGCGGGAACGGCTGAAGGAGTTTTCACGGCTCTCAGTAGCTGCCACCGCCAAACAAAGAAGCAAGGAACAGGCACAAGTGTTGAAAGAGGAGAAATATAAGCGAGTGGAAAGACAGAGAAGTGAGAGGGAGAGCAGGAGAGAGAAAGGTAGAGCTGCAGAATGTAAAGAAGGTATCAGTGTGTGAGACAAAAAATAAGTATGAAAGACTAAGTCAGAATAAAAGTCAAAGGTGAACAGTCAGGAGAGATGAAGAGCGCAAAAGAGAAATGTGCACATATGGCTAGTCTACGTGGCATGTAAAACAGTGATGTTAGATGCTGAGAAGCAAAACAAATCAAATTTAACACGAGACAACTTGAAGATCATTTTCAAACCAGACCCTGCATAGTTCTGGTCCTGTTTAGAGTACACAGATTTTTACAGAGAGAAACCCTCTATCCAGTGGCCTGGTTACACTCACACATAACATTTAATCACAGTCATGGGTGTATATGCACGCAGACAAAGGCAGACACACAAAAACACATGCACATCCTTGCAGCTGCACTAAATCATAACACTCCTTTAGCTGTGTTGAGTGCTGCCCATTCAAGTCCCCCATTGTGTACTTAAAGCCCCCATCATACAAGTATTTCTGTATTGCGGCCTTTCTAAATTATTCAGAGCCAGGCAATGTGCAGTTCTGCATTCCAAGCCTGATCTTACACTGAGTGCAGTGCATTCTGAGGAGCAGGCCGCCTGGTGTTCTCATTTCAGGCTGGAGTAATATAATAGTAAGAATAGAAAGACAGATGTCAAATATGCAATTTATAGAAGCATTAGAGCCATTAAATAAATATTCACACATTTCCAGAAACAATTCCATCATTTATAGCTTTCTCAGGGCATGCAGTAGCCCGTCTGCTGTCTGCAAAACGAGGCTGACACTGAGATTTGCTCCAAATACGTCATCATCCCATCACATTCTAAGGGCAAGGACTTCTATGCATACAGTCTTTGCAGACAAAAACAGCGCCTCGGGACAGACTGACAGACTGACTGACAGGTTGACGGACAAATGTATAAAAATCAGCAGTTGGTGTGTCTGTGGCCAAAGCCCCCTTACCTCTGTCACTCCAGCAGTAGGGGGCGCTGGTGTGGTGCTCATCATGGGAGTACATAGTGACTCCATGTAACTGCTGAAGCATTGCCCTCCTGGATGCATAACCTACTTGTGCCCCACAACACGAACCCCATTTAAAAGAGCACACCAGTGCCCAAAGAAACACACACACACACACACACACGAGGGCAACCACGCGGTCATAACAGACGTACAAATGGACGACAGTACCAGAGTGACAGAGAGGAAAAGAGAGAAAATATGCACCTGAGTGTGGAGAGATTGTTTCAGACACAAACAGAGGCAGATAAAGAGAACGGGACCAAAAAAGGCAGCGTGCCCACGTTTCTAGAGGCTTGATAACCTTTACTCACATATCCATCTTCTCTCTCAACATTTCAGCGAAACTAAACCTGAATGCAAGAGTAGTGGTTTATACTTTACTGTTCTTAAAAGCATCATCCCATTATGCATTTCAGAGTGACTGTGCTGCTCTTCTAAAGGCACCAACAGGACAACAGTCTACATCCTGACAATGCTGACGTGGTTCTGCTGCAAGTGCAAACATATTTAGAGTCAAATGAAGAGCCATTTTAATACAACACTAACATAAATGCGCTCTACGGCTCATATATCTCTATTTTTCATCTGTATTTCTGCATGTTCTCTCAAACCTTACAGATACGGCTCAAATGTTGCAATACCATCTGTAACTGCAAGGGCAGTGTTGAGCAAATTGGCCTACGGTTCAACACAAGCAGCAAAACGCAACAAATAAGAGAACTGAAATCAACTTTCCTGAGGAGATGTCGGTTAATATTGAGTGAGTTGTGAGAAACTACGGACGTATCTATGATGTTAGCTCACCTGGGCACAGACAGTCAGACAACTACAACAGAACAGCTGGGCAGAGGACAGACAGCAGCAACAAAGAAGAAATGGAGGTCTATGTATGACTGTGACCTCTAGTGCAGTGGTTCTCAACCTTTTCAGTCCGCAAACCCCCAAAATAAAGGCGCCAGAGACCAGGGACCCCCACTGGACCTGGAGGTGGTTGAACACAGCCGTGAATATTCAAGAATAGTGCAGACTACGCCGTCCATAAGGGGGGATACATGGGGAGGTCTCTGGGACCCAGCCAAACTGGGGGCCCATGAAGGTCAGCAAAACCATGGTCCATTATGAAGTTAAGTTGTGAAAACCATATTTTATATTTGACCTGAACAATAACCACTCTTACCAAAGAAACAAATATCTTTATTTATTCACTCGTGAAGTGAATACCCTTCTTAAATGAAAATAACTTTTTTTAGAAACATAATAAAAATGGGTTAAAAATGGCTAAAATGAGTTAATAATGGCAAAAATGGCAGAAAAGGTGGTGAAATTAGATTTCTAAAGAATATATTTGGGTTAAAGTGACAAAAACTGGTACAAAAAATGGGAAGAGGAGATCAGAAAGTGTCTGAAATGGTTTTTAAGTGCAAAAAATGTGTGGAAATTAGGTGGAATGGGACAAAAATTGGACATTAAGTAGCAAAAATGGGTTAACTGTGGTAAAATGGGCAAAAAAGTGATGTAAAAAGTGATCAATAGAGGCAATAATGGGTCAACAGAGGCAAGAGTAGGCAGAAAGTGGCAAGAATTGATTTAGGAGTGGCAAAAAAGGCAGAAAAAAGTGATGGAAAGAGTTTAAAATGGACAAAAATTGGCAGAAATTTTCTAAAACTCGCAAAATTAGTGTTAAAAAGTGCTACAAAAAAGGGGGGGTTGTAAAATTGGTGTGAAGTGGCAACAGTGTAATTTAAAATATATTCTTAGGTTTTTTTTGAGACAGCTGATGACTCAGTGCCAAAGGGGGTCCTGACCCCAAGGTTGAGAACCACTGCTCTAGTGGATAAACTCTAGCATCAACCCTAAGTAGCAGACTTTTAGGATCAGGGTACCAAAGTTTAATTTATTTTGAAAGGGTATTTCACCGTATGGAAATCAAGAAAACTGCCAGATTCACTCGTTTTTCGTTTCTGGACAAGAACCATAAAACGAGTAATTGACACCATTTTTTTTCCTTTTTTGTTTTTGAATTAAAACGGTAAAACGAGGAAACCAACTCTGAAAAAACGGTGGAATTTTGTTTCATGTCTTTTCCTTTTGTTGTTTTACAATAAGACAGTAAAGAAGCCAAAAGGGACGGTCACATGACCTGGAAGTCTGTGTAAACTTTTCAAAATAAAAGCCTGAGTAAGGACGGACAGACAGATCTAAGAGATGAGTGCCTGCATCTGCTAGTGATTTAAAGATGCTCCCTTTGGCTGGACTTCATCTTTTGAAACCAACAGTTAAAGATGTTCTGTATGTGTGGAAATAAATAATTATTTCTGAAACTGTAAATATTTACCTTAACTCTTCATGAAATCAATAAATCTAAAATCTACACTCCTTAACAGGGCTGCAAAGTTGGATTAGCACCTCTCTCAACCTCATACAAAAAGTCCAAAATAAAGTTAACATAGAAGTAGGACTGAAGGAATGTATGAGACATTTGTTTTATAATGGTTTTCAGCATTCTTTACCACAACATAATGTAAAATAACTTAAATTCAATAACTATCCATCCATCTATCATCCATCCATCCATCCATCCATCTATCATCCATCCATCCATCCATCCATCCATCTATCCATCTATCATCCATCCATCCATCCATCTATCATCCATCCATCCATCCATCTATCATCCATCCATCCATCCATCTATCATCCATCCATCCATCCATCTATCATCCATCCATCCATCCATCTATCCATCTATCATCCATCCATCCATCCATCTATCATCCATCCATCCATCCATCTATCATCCATCCATCCATCCATCTATCATCCATCCATCCATCCATCTATCATCCATCCATCCATCCATCCATCCATCTATCCATCTATCATCCATCCATCCATCCATCTATCATCCATCCATCCATCCATCTATCATCCATCCATCCATCCATCCATCTATCATCCATCCATCCATCCATCCATCCATCTATCCATCTATCATCCATCCATCCATCCATCTATCATCCATCCATCTATCCATCTATCATCCATCCATCCATCATCCATCCATCCATCTATCATCCATCCATCCATCCATCTATCATCCATCCATCCATCCATCTTCCATCCATCCATCCATCTATCCATCTATCATCCATCCATCCATCATCCATCCATCCATCTATCATCCATCCATCCATCCATCTATCATCCATCCATCCATCCATCTATCATCCATCCATCCATCCATCTTCCATCCATCCATCCATCTATCATCCATCCATCCATCCATCCATCTATCATCCATCCATCTATCATCCATCCATCCATCCATCTATCATCCATCCATCCATCCATCTATCATCCATCCATCCATCCATCTATCCATCTATCATCCATCCATCCATCATCCATCCATCCATCCATCTATCATCCATCCATCCATCCATCTATCATCCATCCATCCATCCATCTATCATCCATCCATCCATCTATCATCCATCTATCCATCCATCTATCATCCATCCATCCATCCATCTTCCATCCATCCATCCATCTATCCATCTATCATCCATCCATCCATCCATCCATCCATCTATCATCCATCCATCCATCATCCATCCATCCATCCATCTTCCATCCATCCATCCATCTATCCATCTATCATCCATCCATCCATCCATCCATCTATCATCCATCCATCCATCATCCATCCATCCATCTATCATCCATCCATCCATCCATCTATCATCCATCCATCCATCTATCATCCATCCATCCATCTATCATCCATCCATCCATCCATCTATCCATCTATCATCCATCCATCCATCCATCTATCATCCATCCATCCATCCATCTATCATCCATCCATCCATCTATCATCCATCCATCCATCTATCATCCATCCATCCATCCATCATCCATCCATCCATCCATCTATCCATCTATCATCCATCCATCCATCCATCCATCTATCATCCATCCATCCATCCATCTATCCATCTATCCATCTATCATCCATCCATCCATCCATCCATCTATCATCCATCCATCCATCCATCCATCTATCATCCATCCATCCATCCATCTATCCATCTATCATCCATCCATCTATCCATCACTATTCTCTTGCTCAGGCTTTTACTTTGGAAAGTTTACATTTACTTCCAGGTCATGTGACGTCCCTTGTAGCTTCTTTACTGTCTTATTGTAAAACCAAAAAGGAAAGGAAATTAAACAAAATTCAAAAATTTTTTCTGATTTTGTTTCCTCGTGGTACCAGAAAAGGAAAAATGGCGTCCTTTTTTCATGATAGCATGTTTTTTTATTTCCATACCGATTTCCATACGGTCAAATGCCTTTTCAGAATAAATGACACTTTGATACCCTGACCTGTGAGCATGTGGGCAGTGACGGCTGTAGCATTCATAAAAAGGAGCATAAGCGATGCCACTGGCAACTGCAAAGAAAAATCTTCTCTTATTTTGAGCAGCAGCTCAGTTTTGCAATGTGATGATGGGGTGTGTTTACACCGAGTAAGAGAGTCAGTGGGGTGCTGACTAATGAAAGTCAGGCACAGTGGTACTCTGACAGGACACAGGGACCCCTAGAGGGCCCTGAGGGTGCCAGGGGGCTAGCAAAGCAGTGTGAGGGAGGGGATGAGGGACAGATATTCTGAAGCACATGTATCTGACAGTGTTGGAAAAAATGGGCGGACACCTGGAAACCCCCTCTTAGTACTTTATGCACAAAAATAACTGTCTAAATATGTAAAAACAATGAGAAAATGTTAGTTGGTAGAATTTTTTTTTTTTTTTTTTTGTTCATAGGAGTGTACAGCAGGGAGACACCAACAACCCTTCACTCTACACTCACAATCAAATTTAGCGATAAACATAAACCTATGCTTTCAACTTCACCATGTGTAAACACAAACCAAACAGTCTCCTAGAGTGTATCTTTAATATTTATAAGTGAGCCGCCTAACTGAGATGGGAGCTATGGAAATGCGACCTGTACATTCAGCCTGGCCTCCCCTGCCATCTCCCTCCCCTGACTCTTTTCCTGGCATGTAGACCTCATTAGCATCTGCCCCATCTCGCACTGCTTGATGACCTTTAATTATTCCAGTGATCCTGCTGGTTTTTCACTGTGGTAACCCAGTGCAACAGATAAACAAGAGCACAAAAGGTGGGTGACTAATGGAACAGTTTGCTGAGGGAAGCAGACGGTTAGAGAAGAGCTCAGAGAAATTCAAAGAAAGTGCCTCTGAGTTTGTGAAACAGCATCGGTGCAAAATGGAGATTTTGATCAGAAAAGACTGTAAAAAAACGAGTCATTACACAGTTTTATCTAAAAATAATAATACTGACAGTGTGTCTTAGAAATACATGTTAGGAATCTACAAGGTCAGAACTGGACAAAGGATCAAACACAGATCCCAGTTGTCATAGGACGCTGCACTAAGGGGTCAAAATTAGAGCAAAATCTCCCAGGTTTGTGAGCGCGTCTGAAAGCGGGAAACACAAAGATATAAGAGGACTATCCTTTCAAAATAAAGCTGCATTCTTCTGAAGTCTCAGAGCTCCTTATAGATGACTTTCTCTGTACTTCTGTTACTTAGTGACGTTGTCTGCTGTTGAAAAAGTTCTTTTTAACAGATAGTTAAATTTGAGCTGAGGGCTTTTTAAAGCAAACATGGATTCTGTAACAAATTGACAACTCCTCGCTAGACTGATGAGTCTGAGTAACAATGCATACTCAGCTTTTGTTCATACCAACGAATGGCATGCTAAAAAACAACTAGATTGAAAATAGCTCAAAAAGTCTGCCAGTAGGTTTCCCATGGATATTACCAATGATTAAAAATGCCAAAAATCAACAGTGTAAAAGCGTCTGGTTGATCATTTTGCTGTAGCCCTGGTAGAAGCTTTAATAAAACATTAACTTTATGCTAATGAAAAACTGCCTTCCTCTGGCTCCAGGTCACTGCGGTATAATGAGGGTAATAGAGACGGCAGCATGAATCTAATTGCTGAATTGGTGTAAAAAGGTCAACTGTTGCACAGCAGCTGCACTGCATCTTTCTAGTTTATTATTTGGTATTAATATTTCACATATGCATGTTGGTTTAAACCTAAAACTGTGCCTGAACTGATAAATGGTTGTCAGTCAAAGGTAAAATATATATAATGTCACAAGGAACACACTCTTTCTTCAGCCTGTAAAACCCTGGAACACTGTGTGTGTTCCTGTTGTGTGATGTGTGTGCAGGGGCGATGCAGTACTGTGGCATTTTGGGAACAGATGCAGTGTTGATTCTCATGGAGACGTTGGCTAGGCTGTTTAGACAAAAGCATTTTAAAATGGCCACGGCAGTGTGCACACACATTTATGTTTTTATGATAATAATTCCTGCATGTAAAAGATTAGCCTGTAAACTTCATTATCCCTCACTGTATCAGTAGTAAGTATGCATTTTATGTGTTAACTGTGCATACTCCAAACAAAAACTATGCACAAAAACACATAAAAACACATGTTTATGATTGATTTAGTGTGGGTTAATGCATTTTATTCTCCAGTTAGCATGTTCATGTACAGAGAGGAGGGAAGATGCCTGAGAATCAGCATAACACCCATTTCAGTCCTTTAGAGTATATATTTATGTATCAGTACTTCATTAACGGTCACATACACTATATTGCCAAAAGTATTCACTCACCCATCCAAATAATAGAAATCAGGTGTTCCAATCACTTCCATGGCCACAGGTGTATAAAATCAAGCACCTAGGCATGCAGACTGTTTCTACAAACATTTGTGAAAGAATAGCTCGCTCTCAGGAGCTCAGTGAATTCCAGCGTGGTACTGTGATAGGATGCCACCCGTGCAACAAGTCCAGTGGTGAAATTTCCTCGTTTCTTAATATTCCACAGTCAACTGTCAGTGGTATTATAGCAAAGTGGAAGCGATTGGGAATGACAGCAACTCAGCCACAAAGTCAAAGAGTCGATCGCTACAGACCTCCAAACTTCATGTGGCCTTCAGACTAGCTCAAGAACAGTGGTAGAGAGCTTCATGGAATGGGTTTCCATGGCCGAGCAGATGCGTCCAACCCATACATCACCAAGTGCAGTGCAAAACATCGGATGCAGTGGTGTAAAGCATGCCGCCACTGGACTCTTGAGCAGTGGAGACGCGTTCTCTGGAGTGAAGGATTTGCACTTCTCCATCTGGCAATCTGATGGACCAGTCCGGGCTTGGCAGTTGCCAGGAGAACGGTACTTGTTCCAGTGAAAGGAACTCTGAATGCTTCAGCATACCAAGAGATTTTGGACAATTCCATGCTCCCAACTTTGTGGGAACAGTTTGGGGATGGCCCCTTCCTGTTCCAACATGACTGTGCACCAGTGCACAAAGCAAGGTCCATAAAGACATGGATGAGAGAGTTTGGTGTGGATGAACTCTACTGGCCTGCACAGAGTCCTGACCTCAACCCGATAAAACACCTTTGGGATGAATTAGAGCAGAGACTGAGAGCCAGGCCTTTTTGTCTAACATCAGTGTGTGACCTCACAAATGGGCTTCTGGAAGAATGGTTAAAAATTCCCATAAACACACTCCTAAACCTTGTGGAAAGCTTTCCCAGTAGAGTTGAAGCTGTTATAGCTGCAGAGGGCGGACTGACGTCATATTAAACCCTATGGATTAAGAATGGGACGTCATTTAAGTTCATATGCGAGTCAAGGCAGGTGAGTGAATACTTTTGGCAATATAGTGTATTTTACCCATTTAAGATAAGTGTATATTGTTCTCAGAGGTCCCCAAAACATGCCTGTGAAGTTTGTTGCTGAAAAACACTCCAGTATTGGATTTTTGCAGGTCTATACACCCCTCTTTTTCAGCCCTGCTCAGAACGAGCTGTTTCTGTGTCTGTGGCTTTAACCATGCCCCCTCTCAGATAATGGACGTGGCTCTCCTGACTGAGGATCAAAAATCCTCCACCTCAAAAGATCACTGAGGCAGCAGTACTGTAGGGACTCAGAGTCACTCTCTGGCAAAGGGAGTCACTGTTACTCCTGCCTCATCTGGAAAACCCTGTCTTTTTAAAAAAGAAACAACAAAAAAACATCCGTCTCCTTCCTCCTCTCAGTACCAAACTGCTCACTTTCTGTGCATTTTTAAAATCCTGAAGTGAGCAGAGTTCACTTACACTTTACGCTTTTGACAAAATATGGAAGTGACCAGCTTAGGTGGAAACGTACATTTTTCACAAACCACATTTCAAACTAAAGCACAGCAGTGCTTATCAACGTCTAAGCCTCTAGGGCCAATCATCATTTCTGCTCAGTTTTTATAAATTATCTACTTCTACAACCTGCAGTCTCTCAGGCCAGCGCCTGCCATCCTTACTTTTATTAATCCACCACCCTCAGAAAACCACACAGACATGTGGATTAAAGTAAAAGGAGCAGCAAAGTTTGGCTCACAGAATTTGGCAGTGGCTTTTTCTACACAAATCTAACGCAGGGGTCGTGCATAAAATGTCCAACATGACGAGAGGAAGTCACAAGTCCCACTGCCATAAAAGCTTACATGGATTTGTTTCACATATCCATCTAAATAACCTTCAATGCTAAGCATTTTGGAAAGGGCAGGGGATTTGAAAAAACTCCGAGGGTGATTGGATGATCTCTCTGTCTGTCACACCTTTAATCAGAGCGACAAAACATGTGACATAGCAAGGTGCGCAGCTACCGAGGATTAACGTGAACCATGTCGACTTTTGTCGTTTTTGAAAAGAAAACTCACTGCTGTTCTTTGTTCTTCTATTAACAAAGAAATGTCATCAAGTTCTCACAAAACTGGCGCTTTAGCAGCATCCACACTAAGCTCGTACGCCATAACTGCACCAGCTCCCGCTGCTGCTTGTTAATGTCACGACTCTGCTGTGCCTGAAAGTATTGCCCCTTGTCGCTGATTGGTCCTGTCACTTTCTAACCGGGCCCAAACGGTTCAGATGGGAGCTTTGCAAGATGGATTCACCAGTGAACAAGGAAACGGGCATATCCATCTGCTTTGCAAGGTTAATAAAAGCTAGTATGTTTCATTCTTTCTGAGAGAAAGGGTTCTGTTTATGTAGGATTCCCTGTCAGGGACAGATGAACTGTGATTTCATTAATGGCACTCTATAAAATGTTGATAATTTAGTCTGACAAGAGCCATGTTTGTCACAGATTTGAGGTGAATATCTTTCAATGCAATATCAGTGGTCCAATTTAGGTCATTACTTGATACCAAAATCATTTTTTATTGTAGCTTTGGCTGTCACTTGTGATGAATAAACTGAAAAGTGGTAATCCAACCTTCAAGCTGTTATTTGTTTTTTAAAGGAGAATGATGCTTCTAAAAATGTCTTTAGAGGGGATTCAACATTACTAATTGCATCAGACCAGATAAAACAACCGTTGAAACACACATAGACAGAAACATTCTCACACACACACTTCCTTTCTATTAGACGCAAACAAACGTACACACAAACATGAACGCAGCCTGGTGAGTTAATTCGTTTAAACATGGTGTGGTGCAGTGTTAGTTTCATCGACTAAAACTATGACTAAAACTATTCGTCGACAGGCTTTGTTTCCATGACAAAAACTAGACCAAAACTAACAAAAGTAGATCTGTGATGACTAAAACTTCGTTAGTTTTTGTCAGAATGACTAAATATAGACTAAAATGTAATTTAGTTTTCAACAGACATTCAAAATCTGTGATATTTTTCCACTGTGGGTAAATCTGTCAAAAAACAATGCATCTGTAGCTCTTCTGCCTCTCAGCTGTAGAAAGCAGGGACCCCAGGTTTGGTAGAGTGCAGAGAACACACTACCATGATTTGGTACCAGACTCAGGCAAGAAAATAAATGCTTGGACTAAAAGTAAAGACTAAAATGTGAGGACTTTTTATGGACTGAAACTAGACTAAAATGTTTTGAGTTTTTGTCTACTAAAACTAGAAAGGATAGAAATAGCTAAAATGTGACTAAAACTAAAATGCATTTCATTTAAAGACTAAAACTAAAATTAAAATGAAAATAAACGTCTGATTTACTAAAGAGAAAGTAAAGAGTCAGAGTGCATATCAAAATAGTCATCTTGTTCTACCTTCTCATATCTTGTATCAGTGAGAAAACCTGGGACGGTGGCTGTCAGAGATGTTGCAACACTACACAGAAATCTTACATGTGCTCTGACAGTAACAGTACATACTTTATTTTTAAAATCTATGACTGTAAAGGACAGTGAAAAGGCAGAGAGCTTTACCTGGTTGGGGAAAACATTGAGATTTTCATTGCAAACACATCAGTTCTGCTTTAAGGATTTAAGGTTCTGCATTGCTCCTGTAATTGCCCAGTTGTATGTTTAGGGTTGGCTTAGGCCTAACAAACACCGCTCATGAACAGAATGCAGTCATTGTGAATCTTCAGCAGTCATAGCAGAAGTTTTTGAAACATTTCTTTAATATTGCATATGACTTAAATGACAGTAGATGCTAGCAGATGTATTTGGCTGCTGCAGACCATGTTTTTATAATTCAATGAAATCCAAAGTTTCACAGACCTCGTGTCCCGTTACAGCTGCCATCTTCTTTATGCAACATTTGACACAGGGGTTTATGGATCAGACAGTTATGGATGTTTTTAAAGAGGGTATCTGCAAACTGTTCACTGCTGCCCAGTCCTGGTAACTGAAACATGCAAGCAGGTGTTCTGCTGTCAACTAGCGGAGACATGCGTTTGCTTTCCGTTGACTTAGTTTAGCCCTAGATAAGTTCACTTACCGCTGAGGATGAGAAGATGGCATGCACTTGTTGGTAAGTAGGGTTATCTTATTATGTTAGAGGCTAAGGAGGTTAATGAGGTTGGGGAGACAAGCACACACCTTCAGTGTGGGACACAGGCAAAGAGATCTCCATGCAAGCAGCGGACTGGGCCTTGCGGAAGGGTGGTCGGCCGGGGCCTCTGCGGGTAAGCCGTGGCCCCTCAGGACCCATTGGGACGCGAGGCTTCCCCGCCGAGCAGGGCTGGGATGTGGGGCTAGTGCAATGTCCATTGACATGATCTGTAACAATGGCAAAGCATTAGCAAACAACACAAAGAGGGAAAAAATCTTTGAGACATATTCTTATCCATCTTCCAATGTCACATAGTGTAATAATCAGCTAGATGGTTCTCTTTTCAGCACTTTACATAATTAATTGAGTTTTTACACAGGATTTGAGATTTTAACTCTTAAAAATGTTTTAATGCAGACTTTATTGAGAGGAAAAGCTTTTCCTGTTATATATCTTTCTATTATACTATGTGACCTCTGAAGATGGATATATATGCAGTGTTATAGGACCAAGCTGATGTTGAAAATCAGACTGTAAAGGAGAGAGATGGTAGCAAGGAAGAGGGGAAAGCAAGAGTGAATGAAACAGGGCTGATAGTGATCTGAGGAAGAATCAGAGACAGGGAAAAACAGCAAGGAGAGGCAGAAATGCAGAGGCACGTTAGGAGTGCACTTTCATCCAGTCTGAGATTTGGTATAAACTCAGATTCATCTTAGCCGTTTTCCCCTTTTAGATCAATCAAAATATCTTTTTACAGCAAAACCTGTTTTTATCGCAGGTCTCATAGCAGTAGGGCTGGGCCAGATGGTTAAAAATGAAATCTGATTTTTTTCACACCAAACTTGATTTACACTTTTAATCGATGTTTTTTTTTTAGCTGAATGTCCCTTTAAAAGGTCAAAGTGGGAGCTGTAAATGTGTCTTTAAAAGAGCACTATGGAGGCTTATTTACATTCACACTCAGGCTCTGAAAGTTTTAATCTGCTTCAAAAACACACTGAAATGATGCCAATGTCTCTCCATGATCTATGCATGTAAACAAGACCATCAGAGGAATATTGATCATTTCTGCATGGGCGTAGCACGGGGGGCACTGATTACCCAGACCCACAGGAGGGAGGGGCCCTTGAGAAGCTTGCATTGAAAAATGTGTTTTTATTTATTTTTTCTTAGTAATTATTGTCATTAATGAATCAAAAGTAAGTAAATGAGTCAGCCAGTAGACTGTATCAAATAGAGTAAAATACAATACTGGAGGGGCCCTGCTCCTCTCTTAAAAATGTCCAAACAGTGTAGCCTAGCACTGCAAAATAATGCAAGTAAATTGAATTTGACCATAGTAAAAATATTGCTCATAAACTGGGAGATCATGGTTCGAAAAATGAATCTGAATGGATAGATATTTGTAAAAATGATGCAGCATTTGTTGCTCGGCGAGCTATTTAAAGGAGGCTCTGTGTAATAGTCTTTCTAGGGGCCCTAAATCCCTAGCTACGCCCCTGCATTTCTCTATTTGTATATGGTTTCTCGTCATCTCTGCCACAGCTCCAGAGTCAGATAAAAATGTTGGTAAGCAGACCAAAACTAATTTTAATATCAATTTCTACTGGTAAAAACATGATTACTAAAACTCATCAGGATGTCTTTCTTAGTCTGAGAATACTGTGGTTACATGTGAGCAATATGTAAGAAAAAAATACATCATTTTGTTTACAGTGATGCCTGAATTAACATAAAATTAAAGCTTCTTATAGTAGCTTTTACTATTGGCATTTCTGCAGTAAAGTTGAACAGCAAATCTTGATTTTCCCCCCCAAAAAAACAAACAAAAATAATTGATTGAATCAATGTAATGCCCAGCCCTACATAGCAGAAATGGCTCTGATAAAGCCATAGAAAAAAATATTTAAAATCTTAAAATGAACCCTGCATGATCAGACAAGTTCATCTTGTTGGATAGATATCTGCATCTCTCAAATGTATATTGAACTAAAAAACTGACTAGATATCTGCATTTTGAGTAAATCTGAGCTCATAAACTCACCAGGAGGCCGCCATTTTTTGGTCCACACTGGTAGTCTGATGTCACGTAGCTAGAGTGCTCCTCGCCATTTCTACGTAGTTGTTTTTCCAGACTGGCAGTATGTTTTTCTGCCATCACAGCTTTCACACCAGACAGGAGTTTGCTGCGTTTGTCTCCCTGCTGACAAAGCTCTGTCATTCCTCCCAAGTTTTACCTCAATAAACCTCCCTACAAGTGACTGGATTCAGTGTATTAAATTTTAAAATTCTCCATGTGTGAGATGTGCAGCGTCTCTGAGATGCAGCCCTAACACTGGCAGAGTCTGAAACAGCGGTTACTGCATGGGAACGGAGAGGGCTAAGTGACGTCAGACTACCAGTGTGGACCAAAACATGGTGAGTAATTTGAGTTTAGAAACTCTGATTACTCAAAATGCAGATATTTAGTGAGTTATTTAGTTCAATATACTTATGAGAGATATAAATATCTATCCAACAAGATGAACTTTTTGATCACGAAGGGTTCCTTTAAAAACACCAAACATTTAAAGTAACTGAGAAGGGCTGGCTGTGCTGAAGATTGCTCTGACTGGTATTATAGCTTTGTTATCATTTAAATTTACCATTATTTAATGACAAATCAACACCATCAACCCAGTAACCTGATCATCACTGGCATCAAAGCCGTCCTGATGTTATTCTTAAAAACATTTTAGAGTTTATTTTACAAACTTTTCACATTTTTTCTGCACTCTGCCCTAGAAACTGAGGCTAACACCATTCAGTCTCCTCTGCTTTTGTCAAAGGAAACACTGGCACATGGACTCAAGCTCTCTTTATCATTTCAGGGAAACTCCAACGGTCCAACTAAAACCAGAGACATACACTCCAAATATACGCCACACTACTTTAGAGAACAGATAAAAACTGGAACTTCAAACTTCAAAAATCAGCAAATAAAGTTTTCTTTATGTGAAGTTGAATATTTAGAAGGAAAAGCAGAAACACTCATCACTGCATTTATCTGTTGGGAGTGTGAGCATGCATATACACACACAAATACACACACCTGCACTCACACCAATGGTAGCTACAGTAAATACACTTTTCTGCTCCTTCTTCTTCTTTCTATAAACACTTTATTTTCTTACTATATGAATAAACATGCACGTCTCCAGATATGTTTAATATCCAGGACTAAGCCCAAACAAAGATGGCTGAGGGGTTATCAGACAGTTTAATGTGCTATTTTTGTGCCCTTTCAAAGAAAAAAATTAAATTAAAATGCCAACAAATCTATGCATCATTTAGGCAAAAATAACGTTATTCAACCTAAAAAAAAAAAAAAAAAATTTAATTCGTTTTTTCTTCAAAGTGTCATTATCAGTCTAAAATCATGATACACCATACCAGAGTCCAATAATTTCCACTTCTGCCTCCTAAAAATGTCTGAAGTTTATATTTGAAATAACATCGCACTGGTAGGGTAGGAGTTTGGTGAAAAAGTTTACTATTGAAGCTCTACATTTTCAAACAAAGCACATAAAAAGCAACATTTGGGGTTGGAGATATTTATTTAATCACAAATATGCTGAAAACTACGGAGCCCCAAACATGACATGGTCAAAAAATATTAAGTTGTGGCCACAATATAGCTATAACCTAGGCTGGGAATGAATGCCTAAAATCAAATTCAATCATGCTTACTTGTCCATCGTGTAGCTTTAGCCCTCGACTGCCTCTACCTTAGACCTTAGACAAGATACGCCCAATCTGCTTACCCAGCTGTCCAGGAATGATATTAATATTATTAATTAGTATTTCGTGTGCACGTTATAGCTATATTGTGGCTACAATTTAATTTTTTTGGCCATATCATGTATGGAGCTCTGTAGAAAATTGTTTTATAGAACAATGTTAATTTTTTTTTTTTTTAAACTTCAGTGAGTGTATAAATACGAAAGAGTATTAGGGCCATTTTAAAAAAATGGTACGCATTTTTTTTTAAACTCTAAGAAAAAAGACAGAATTCTGACTTTTTCTTAGAATTAAAAAAAGCATGCCAAAGTTTTTTTGCTAAATGTCCCATATTTACAGTTGCAAGAAAAAGTATGTGAACTCTTCGGGATTTCTTGGATTTCTGCATAACTTGGTCATAAAATGTGTTCTGATCTTCATCTAAGTCACAACAATAGACAAACACAGTCTGCTTAAACTAATACCACACAAAAAATGATATGTTTTCATGTTTTTATTGAACAAAACATGTAAACATTCACAGAGCAGGGTGGAAAAATTATGTGAACCCCTAGGCTAATGACTTCTCCAAGAGCTAATTGGAGCCAACCTGGAGTCCACTCAATGTGATGAGATTGGATGTGTTGGTTAAAGCTGCCCTGCCCTATAAAAAACACACACCAGTTCTGAATTTGCTGTTCTCAAGAAGCATTGCCTGATGTGAACCATGCCTGGCTCAAAAGAGCTCTCAGAAGACCTACGATCAAGAATTGTTGACTTTCACGAAGCTGGAAAGGGTTACAAAAGTATCTCTAAAAGCCTTTAAGTTCATGTGTCCACGGTAAGACAGACTGTCTACAAATGGAGAAGGTTCAGCACTGTTGCTACTCTCCCTAGTCGTGGTCGTCCTGTAAAGATGACTGCAAGAGCACAGCGCAGAATGCTCAATGAGGTGAAGAAGAATCCTAGAGTGTCAGCTAAAGACTTACAGAAGTCTCTGGCACATGCCAACATTTGTGTTGACAAATCTATAATAAGTAAAACATTAAACAAGAATGAAGTTCATGGGAGGACAACAAGGAGGAAGCCACTGCTGTCCATAAAAAAAAACATTGCTGCACATTTAAAGTTTGCAGAAGAGCACCTGGATGTTCCACAGCACTACTGGCAAAATATTCTGTGGACAGATGAAACCAAAATTGAGTTGTTTGGAAGGAACACACAACGCTATGTGTGGAGAAAAAAAGGCACAGCACACCAACATCAAAACCTCATCCCAACTGTGAAATATGGTGGAGGGGCCATCATGGTTTGGGGCTGCTTTGCTGCCTCAGGGCCTGGACGGATTGCTGTCATTGACGGAAAAATGAATTCCCAAGTTTATCAAGACATTTTGCAGGAAAACTTAAGACCATCTGTCCACCAACTGAAGCTCAACAGAGGATGGGTGATGCAACAGGACAACCACCCAAAGCAAAGAAGTAAATCAACAACAGAATGGCTTCAACAGAAGAAAATACGCCTTCTGGAGTGGCCCAGTCAGAGTCCTGACCTCAGCCCGATTGAGATGCTGTGGCATGACCTCAGGAGAGCAATGCACACCAGACATCCCAAGAATATTGCTGAACTGAAACAGTTTTGTAAAGAGGAATGGTCCAAAATTCCTCCTGATCGTTGTGCAGGTCTGATCTGCAACTACAGGAAACGTTTGGTTGAGGTTATTGCTGCCAAAGGAGGGTCAACCAGTCACATACTTTTTCCACCCTGCACTGTGAATGTTTACATGTTTTGTTCAATAAAAACATGAAAACATGTCATTTTTTGTGTGATATTAGCTTAAGCAGACTGCGTTTGTCTATTGTTGTGACTTAGATGAAGATCAGAACACATTTTATGACCAATTTATGCAGAAATCCAAGAAATCCCGAAGGGTTCACATACTTTTTCTTGCAACTGTACGTTCTTAAAAGTAAAAAAAGATCTGATTTTTTAAACCACTTAAAAAATTGAATTTCCTTGCTGTGATCAGCAAGGCCCAATCATTTTTTGTTTCTTTCTTTACATTTATCTAACATAATATTCATAACATACTTACAACCAACCCGAAAGATTTGGGGCTTTAAAGAAATCATTTGGGGCTGAAGCCCCATAAGCCCCGCCCCTCACTCCGCCCATGTTTACAGCGTTTGTCTTATTGGGCCTTCATACGAATGTTTGAACACCAGTGAACATCAGGGCAGCATCCACACAATCACAGTTCTTCTCCTCTGGTATTTTTTTTGTGTAAACATTTCTAAAGTACATTTTAGCACAGAGTTCACAGAACTAAAGCATTTTTAACCTCTCAGATGAAGATGGCAGGTCACAAGCAAAAAGATTACAGGCACATTTTGTGTTGAAGTCTTTGAGAGAGATGAGGATGCAAGCAGAGCAGAGGAAACCTGAGATTCTGATGTGTATGTACAGGAAGTTAGTGAAAAATGGGGAAAGGCTCAGTGTGTGTGATGCAGATCCAGTTAAAATGGAAAGGATGGAGAAAGACTGTCAAAGAAAGAAATCATCTGCGATTGGAGAGGGAGGAGGTAACCGAATCACTGCAGGGAAAGGTCGTCAATGGAGAGGAGGTTAAGTAAAATCAGGAGATGGTCCAATCAAGATGGAGAAAGTCTCAAATTTGACTATGAGCATGAGTTTGAAGTCACCTTTAAACACTTGCAAAATGTATAAGAAACTGATACGGAAGATTGAAATCAAATCAAAACACATTAAGGAGCAAAAGGGACAAAAACTTGAGAGCAACAGTCTCATGGGCTGGCAGGAAGGAGGAGTGAGTGGAAACAAAGGAAAAGTCTGAGTGAGAAGAAAATCAGCAAAAAGCAACAGAAAGCCCAGAAAAACAGTTTAGAGGTAGAAACTAATAGACTCAAAGGAAATCAAGTGCTGGCTTTCGCCTACCGTACCAAGATCAGTCTTAAGATCTGTTGGCAGACTTAACTTTCTGCCAGGTCCCTTTACTGAAACAAAAGAATAGGAAACAAAGCACCAGTTAATCCCTTCAAAGGAAAAGAAGAGGAAATCATAGTCAAAGATAACCCAAGGTGCAATAAAGGAATAAAGGAAAAATAAATAAATTAAATGGAAATCACTTTCATGAACAAAGAGCCAAACATGCAGAGAAGTGCAGTAGCACCTGGCAGGCATACTTTCAAATGCATGCTCCATTGTTTTCCCAGGCTAGAACCTTCTACCAGACTCTACATTCCTAAACTAAAAACACATGTCCAGTTTAACTGCTGAGCTCTGAATCTGTCATGTTTAAACGTTACTGTCATGTTGGACTGCAACAGGACTGTCAGAGCCGAGTCCCTCTGCATCTCTAAAGTTAGACTATGCTGAGGGAAGTCTGTTCAGAAAAAAAAAAACTTTTCTGCTGAAATAAAATCAGAAATCCTTGGGCCTGGGCTGATTCACATGGAAGCACAAATAAAAACGGTGACACCACAGGGTGCCGATACAAAAACACTTCACAGTCGGACACTGGATGCAAGAAAATAACTGAGTTCAACATTTTGCAAGCATTTGGCAGTAAGAAGAGATCTGCAGAGGTCAGCCTTGAGATGCATGAGTCTATTTCCCCCTAAAAGAAGGCAATGTTTCATTGTTTCTTTGTGTTTTATGGTTATCTTGAAATGTGGAGGACACATGGCGGTGTTTACATGGAATCTGATTTAGTGTGTGACACGGGGGAAATAACTAAACTGATGCTGTGTTCAGCTGTAAAACAGCCCCCCTGCTTCATGTTCAGAAAACGTAGAAAAAAAATCATTTATGGTTTCTTATTCTTCAAAAACAAAACATAAAATAGGCCACCATAAAAACATTGAAGATGAGAGAAGGTCAAAGTTCACTGAGGTGTTGGGAGTCAGCTGCAGTTTGTTTGCTGTGGGGGTCTGATTAATCAGCTTTACAAATAATATTTCAAACCTACCATTGTGCAAGTCTGCCAGGACATATTCTTACATTTTTACATACTGTAGTGCAAGTTTTGGGAGCATTTTTATTTGCTTTACATCAATATAACCCTTATATCCCAAGTTTTAATAATATGTATTGACTTATGTCTTAATACTACAATAAATTGCTTAAAAGTGCAATAAACCTAAAAAAAAATAATTGTTTTTGTTTTTTCCACATATATTTCAAAATACAGAAATTGCACAGCTGTATCCCTCAAATTTGTAATTGTAAAAATGTTGCACAATATCCTTTAGAACCACAGGAAATTTATTTGGAGTCAGTTCATAATTTGCTTTTTGAGATATAGTTAATTTTGTAACGTAAAAAATCAGGTAGGTACACGTAAGAATCATGTGACAGGTCATACATGATGTTTATTTCAATGTAGGAAGTGCTGCAGACCCGTGATCTCGTTTATAAAGATTTTTGTTGTGTGCGCTTTATTGTGTATTTTTTACAAACCCATCACTGCAACGAGAAAGCTCTCTAAAACATGGTGAATGTGTGAAATGTCAGTGTAGCTCGTCAGATTTTATATGCAAAAAGAATGATCGATCTATCTTAGCCGGTTTCAAAGCCACCGCCAATCAACAATGAATTTGCTAATCGTAGCGCTGGCGCTACACTGGGTTCTATAGGGATAAATCATCACATAACGTATAGAATTAAACAAGAATTTCTTTCCACAGGAAAATTAGGATTCTATTTGCTCAAAAAGCGAATTTTTATGCATCAAGATTCTGTTTGTCATCACACAAGTGAGCTTTGTGTGTGCGTGTGATGTGTGCTCGTAGGAACCAGATGCTGCCACAACCATCTAATATGTGCAGTGTTAATGACAGAGAAAATGATTTCATTATGAGCCTGTTCCACACAGATGCTCCTCTGTTCCTCCACACGACACAGCCTCCATCACAAACATAAGATTTAAAGGCTGAATCGATCTGAGGCTCATTTTCATTCTGAATATTGACAATAGATAAAGCAATGCTTTTAATGCATAAAACTTTCAATGTATTATTGTTGAATGTTTACTGAGAAGCACGCTAACTCCTTGCAGTAAAGCTACAACTTGGTTTGTATCCTCGGCGGAAATTATGCTAAGAAATGTTTAGTTTATGTCGTTTCTTGTAGGGCTGAACGATTTGGGAAAATAATCTAATTGCATTTTTTTCCCCCTAGAAATACGATTTGATATGTGATTATTTCTAAGGTTCCTTATATAAGGAAATAATATACAGGGTCTGCTGTACTGGTCCAGTTAGAACAGGGTCTTTTACACCGGTCCAGTTAGAACAGGGTTTGTTGTACTGGTCCAGTTAGAGCAGGGTCTGTTGTACTGGTCCAGTTAGAGCAGGGTCTGTTGTACTGGTCCAGTTAGAGCAAGGTCTGTTATATTACAAAGAAACAAGCAATAAATCATTCAATGTTAGAACCAACACAATATTAGGAAAAAACTAGAGCTGATATTTTTTGATAAGTATCTAATTGTGATGATTTTGACTCATATCGCAAATTGGATAAGAACTGGTGTATTAAAGGGAGTTATAATTTTCAAGTCGTTCTCATATTTAATAGAAAAAATGTACAAAAAAGTTGGGTTTTTGTAGACTATTCTAAAAAAATGCCTGTGAATGACTGCATGATCTGTAATGTATAACATCTCTGCTGCAAAAAACATTCTAAACTGGTATTTTGACACAAATTTCAGGTTAGAAATATTGCACCTTCTGTGATTTTAAAATTTCAGCAGGCCATATTGTGATTTTATCTTATTTTCAATTAATTGCCCAGCCATAGTTTCTTGTCTGGATTGTTTTCATTCTCCATTTCATTTTTATTTTACAGCAGTTTCTCCTAATCTCTGATTTATTTACAAGGAAAGACTGCTGAAGTAACAGAGTAGACAGTCCACACATTTAAATAAAGTTCATAATATCATCATCATTAAAAATGCTAAAGTCAAACTGTCACATCATTTTAAAGCTTCAGTGTTCTCTGAACGCTGCTTTAATGGCCGTGTCAGAGCTGCTGTCAGAGGTGAAGAGTTTAAAAGGTAGAGTAGGGTTTGGTTTAATAAGCAGAAAAGAAAACAATGGGACATTTTATTGTATGATAATATATTTAACACTATTGCGGGTTTCTGGTTAGATTTTCTGTTCTGTTTGTAATATCTGTCTTAGTTTCTACCCATCTTCTTGGCTGTTGACAGCTTGGATTGATGTTATTGGTATTTTATTGATCAGGGTAGATGATTAATGCATGTGAGATCATGAAAACGCCTGTGAAGCTGAAACCTGGCGAATGAGAATAGAGCTGCTCATCTGTTTATTGTTGTGGCAGTGCTCTGTGATTCATGTTAACTTCAGTTTAAAGACCCTGTAAAGTGAAAATAGATCTGTATTTGGGTTTGTTGTATGACAGGTCACTGTGTTATGAACCCACAGGTCAAATGTCAGTCAGATCAAACACCTCTAAATTTGTAAAATTTAGCTTCAAAATCATGAAAAATGAGGCAGTAAAATCTGCTCCAGGATGGTGTGGGCGTGTCTGTTGAAGGAGATGAAGCCACGCCCACTCAGGAGAAATACGATCCCCTAAGGTTTGGAAAATGCTACAATCTGAATTGAGTAAAGCAATCACACAGTTCGCCTGCCTCTTGACCTTTTGTTGACCTCAGAAGAAGAGTCAGTTTTCTGGCTCAAATCTCTGTTATGACGCTTTAAATGATCCATAGACCACTGAGGCTAATAGATTTGGCAAATTTACCTCACAATGAACAAATAAAAAACACCTTTTAACTGACTGTTAACTTTCAGTAAAGGCAGTGACATCAGCCAACAACAGACTGGACTGAGATGAACTGCTCTGTGAGTTTATATTGTAGCGTTAGAGGGGCGGGGTCATTCCACACTGTGGGCTCATGACATCATGAGCCCACACATTGGCCCCGCCCAAATTAAACCAAGCCAGGAAAGGTGAAAAACTTTCTAACGGTCTCAATCCAAAATTCAGTCACATGTAGATCTCAGTGTTTTCACGTTTACAGCAACCATATTCCAACACAGAGTGTGTGAAGACAAAAACTGTGGATTTCACTTTACAGGGTCTTTAATTATGTTCATTACATAAATGCTGATGATTAATTAGACATTTTTTTCATGACCTCAACTTTCAAGCATGCCAACAATTTCCTTGGGATACAGACACGCTGTGAGTTGTTTACATAGCCTAGACATTCAAAGATCAGGGTGCATGGGAGTATTAGAAGTTTTTGAGGGAACATAAATGTCGTTGCCACTAGTGGTGATGGTAATCCATCGGTCACTCTTTTCACCCTAAAACAAAACAAAAAAACAAAAAAACAAAACTTGATTGTGACAGAAAACGTCAAAAGCTAAGTTGTTTTATTTTTTCTTCAGGAATCATGATAAATGATAAATAATTAAAAGTAATAGCTTTTTAGATGCTTTTGTCAGAAGAAAATTGGGAATAACTAACAAAGTTCAGAGTCTGCCATAACTTTAGATATAAAGCTTGCAATGCCAAAAACAAAACAAAACAAAATAAAACAAAAAAAACAGGTATCGTTTTTCTCCAGTGGTTTGGGTTAGAAACCTTGTCTGATAAATCAAAATCACAAACTTGAGATTTATATAGGACTGGGTTCCCCAATTCAGATCGATTCTCATTTTCCAATGAGAATATCGATTCATATAATCCAGAGATCAATCTCTACATAAAAGGTGTTTTCTGGCAGCTCCTAGTGTGACCAGTCTTGAACTTACGTCTTTAATGCAGCTTGAAGCTTTATCTGAATTTGCCTCTAAAGGCCTTTAGACACAGAGTCGAGGTTTGACTCTTACGCCTAATCATTTTATTTTGGATATCTAGTGCAGACTATTAATACAAGCTAGATATGCATGCAGAATGAGGCACATGGATGTAAAATATAATGCCTGTACTACAGGTTTGGGGTATTTTTTTTACTGCAAATCTTGATATTTTAATTATGTGTCTGGTTACAATGTTCTTTGTGCTATTTCCAACTTATGGTCACTGAGACTCTCTCTAATGGTGAGGCAAAATACCTAAATTATCCCTACATGAATCGATATTGGATCAGATCGGAGCAAATCAAATTGAATTGGGACCTTGTGAATGGGAATTGTATTAATTCAGGCAATCAATGGTGATACCCAGCCCTTGATTTACATATATTTAAAAAAAAAAAAACTTGATGGTGAAATTCACAACACTGGTGCAGAGCATGTTGAGTCATCAGTAGTGAAGCAGATCACACATTGGGAACCATGCAGTTAGTTAGTTAGCAGTAATGAACGTTATAGCTAGTCCAGGTTGATGAGATTGCAGGTGAACACTGTAAAAAGACGCATACACAGGTACCACATATGCTAAAGAACCATGTTGCTCTTGTCAGAGCACAGTAAGAATGTTTAAAATGAGGCTCTTGCAGCAGTGACAGGAGATGTTCAGGCAGACTGCAGTCACGTTTTCTTTGACTAAAATTTGTCTTCCTTTGCAACACTGCAGAATGGTGAGGGGACCAAGTGCAAAGCAACCTTCTGTGATACACAACAAAGCACCACAGTGTCTACCCCCCGAAGCAGGGCAGAGAGATAGAGCAACAACAGCAGCCGCAAACACAGAAAGCATGAGACACAATGGCAAAGCAGCAACAAAGACAATACTCCAAGAAATACAGCAGCTATCCATGTGTTTACACAAAGAGCAACTTTAGATTAGTCTTTCTGCTGTTACTCTAAATTCAGAACCTGCGATTGACTTTCACAATTCTGGCCATAATAGTCCGGCCCTCAGGACTTCTCATCGAAGCAAATCTGGCCCCGGACTCAATAACAGTTTGACAACCTTGCTCTACGTGGTTGACAGGATCAGACTTTATCCCTTACTGTGAAATCCAAACAAATATTATAAATAATGAAAATTACAATGTTATATTATAGTCAGTGTTGACATCACTATCAATCAGTACTCCATGTCAATTTTCTTCCAACCTCAAAGGTCACTGTACTCTTCAATCATTAGACCTTTAGCTCATCAGTACCTAAACTAAGGAAGTTTTGAATTATTCTCATCTGCTCTTATGCAAACATGCCAGAACAAGAAAGAAAAGCTACATTATAATGCCAAAAGTATTCACTCACCCATCCAAATAATTGAAATCAGGTGTTCCAATCACTTCCATGGCCATAGGTGTATAAAATCAAGCACCTAGGCATGCAGACTGTTTCTACAAACATTTGTGAAAGAATGGCTCGCTCTCAGGAGCTCAGTGAATTCCAGCATGGTACTGTGATAGGATGCCACCTGTGCAACAAGTCCAGTCGTGAAAATTCCTCGCCCCTAAATATTCCGAAGTCAACTGTCAGTGGTATTATAACAAAGTGGAAGCCACTGGGAATGACAGCAACTCAGCCACCAAGTGGTAGGCCACATAAAATGACGGAGCGGGTTCAGTGGATGCTGAGGCGCATAGTGCACAGAGGTCTCCAACATTCTGCAGAGTCAATCGCTACAGACCTCCAAACTTCATGCGGCCTTCAGATTAGCTCAAGAACAGTGGTAGAGAGCTTCATGGAATGGGTTTCCATGGCTGAGCAGCTGCATCCAAGCCATACATCACCAAGTGCAATGCAAAGTGTCAGATGCAGTGGTGTAAAGCACGCCGCCACTGGACTCTAGAGCAGTGGAGACGCGTTCTCTGGAGTGACCAATTGCTTCTACATCTGGCAATCTGATGGACCACTCTGGGTTTGGCGGTTGCCAGGAGAACGGTACTTCTCTGACTGCATTGTGCCAAATGTAAAGTTTGGAGGAGGGGGATTATGGTGTGGGCTTGTTTTTCAGGAGCTGGGCTTGGCCCCTTAAGCCGTGTTTCCATCAGGGGGTCTGGTTTGATTCAGTTTGGTTTGGTATGGTTTGGTACGCTAAACCCCAAAATAGTTTACGTTTCCACAGACACCCGTGCTCTCACTTGGGTGGTGGGGCTGTAAAAGCATGCATGTAAAGTCACAGACAGCGCGAGTCAGCTATTCCAGCTGCAGAGTTATAGAAAGGATGAGTGACAGAAATCGGTAGGGAACAAGCAGTAAACAGCTTTATTTCAGCTTAAAGAGCTTTTAAGAAAATAACTACATCTTAATGATGTTAACCGCTGTCAGTACAGATCCTCAGCTGATGGAATACGTGTACAGAGACAGTTTGAGTCGTAACGCTACGTTAATATGTGAATATATCTAGTCTAGAACAGTTTATATGACAAAATATGAAAGTTTAGAGCTGTACTGTGAGAATTTGCCGCATTGAAAATAAAGTAAAAGTTCAGCTGGTGTCAAAATCAAGCTAGATTAAGTCAGAAATCTGGGGTGCGCTGATCTCGTTTAAAAATAGTCCACAGCCTGAAGTTTTACGAGCCCGTTCAACAACCACAGAGCGATGTTTTCACAGATTACCGAACGCAAGATGTAGATTAATAACTTGTTACAGATGACAGTGAACTGTTCAAAGGCTTCGTATTCACAAAACTTCTGCATTAATTTAGTTTCTCATCCATCGCGGATGGATCAGGCTGATGTGAGCCTTCAGGTTCTGCTTTGTGTTCTTAAAACCATCCAGATAAACGTCAGGAAACTTGATTTGTGGCCAGATACCAGTATCCATAGACTAGGTAACAATTTGGATCTCCGTCAAGTCCAAATATTTCCCATTTAGGCAGATATTGGTCCATTTTTCTCCTGTTTTCACCCGCTTCTCACAGCAGACTTCCGTCTTTGAAGCCCGGAGGCGAGCAGCTGAGTCGCGTGCCGACGTGAAGTCAGTGCAGCCCCTATTGTTGTGTGTGTAGCTCCACCTTTTTGTTACGGTTAGGTAAGATTGGCACCCCTATGGAAGGGTGCCGAAAAGTGGGATGGTACGGGTCAGTTTTTTGGGACCCTTTCTCCATGGAAACGCAAAACAAAGCGTGCCATACCGCACCAAACTGAGCTGGACCGCTCGGTGGAAACAACCTGTTAGTTCCAGTCAAAGGAACTCTGAATGCTTCAGCATACCAAGAGATTTTGGACAAGTCCATGCTCCCAACTTTGTGGGAACAGTTTGGGGATGGCCCCTTCCTGTTCCAACATGACTGTGCACCAGTGCACAAAGCAAGGTCCATAAAGACATGGATGAGAGAGTTTGGTGTGGATCAACTTGACTGGCCTGCACAGAGTCCTGACCTCAACCCCACAGAACACCTTTGGGATGAATTAGAGCGGAGACTGAGAGCCAGGCCTTCTCGTCCAACATCAGTGTGTGACCTCAAATGTGCTTCTGGAAGAATGGTGAGAAATTCCCATAAACACACTCCTAAACCTTGTGGAAAGCCTTCCCAAAGAGTTGAAGCTGTTATAGCTGCAGAGGGTGGACCGATGTCATATCAAACCCTATGGATTAAGAATGGGATGTCACTTAAGTTCATATGCAAGTCAAGGCAGGTGAGCGAATACTTTTGGCAATATAGTGTATCTCTAACTATAAAGAACTAGCTAGCTCAAGCTTTTTGAAAGATGAATAGAATTTCCGTCATTAAAGACTCAGTGAGAACTTGTGTTGATTTTTCGCTCCCACTGTGAACACAGCAATGCCCAGCAAATATCACTGATAAAAGTAATAAATAAAAGGCTCTCTGGGCATCATGCACTTAATCTTGCCTGGCAGGAGCTTTATTCCAAGTTCTCCTTTTTTTTTTGCTCTGCAAAGGTAAAAATGTCTCATCCCACTGTTAGTGTTGCCCACAGTGCAGAAGCATGAGTTAGCATGCAGGTGCAACACCGAACCAATCACCTGTCCAAGACAACAGTCATTCCAAGTACCTGTGCTGTTGCATTATTGCCATATAGTTACAAACCACAAGCAGATGTCCATGAAGAGGCTGAGCTTTATGAATCGTCCCCCCTCTTACCATTGTCCAGTAAGTAAAAGACTGGACTGCAGTGGCTGGCTCTCAGACTGGCCACAGGCTCTGGCAGGATGCGAGGGTCATTGTGAAGGGAGGTAGGGTAATGAACTGGAATAGGAGATCCAACAGAACAGACAGGTTTTTCAGGGCAACAGGTGAGAAACACAAAACAGTGTGGGTGAACTGAAAAGAGATATACATATATAAAGGTAAGAGGTTGGAAAACATTTGAGAGGTCATATCAAACAAAAATGTTCATTAAAAAAGGTAAATAGCAGTCCTATCCTATCTTTAAGTTTGAGACACATTATAAACAACAGCAGCAAAACTACTAGTAAAACTACTACAACAATTCTGGACACACTTCATTACCCATTTTTAACCCAAAGTAACATTTTTGTTTCAGTCGACACCCCTCCTAGTCAAACTACTTCTACTGTCAAAGCTCCATGCAGTCAGTGCACCATCTTTATCAAATAAATGCTGAGAAAACTGAAGCCAAAGCATCTTATGTCCCCTCATCTTTACTCTTTATATAACCACTCTACTTCTGTGTCCTTCAGCCAGAAACCTGATGGTCAAACACACATTACTTTGGATCCTTAGTTGACTCCAGCCAACAGAAGTTTTGTGTACTTGGAGAAAAACCATCTCTGGTACCAAGGTCTGAGGTTCGAGCTGTCTGACCCCTGTATTCATGAAGCAGCGCCTGTATCGTTGTGTGCAGTGTAAGCCATCTGCAGTGTTGGAGATAGAGCTGATGTGGAGGGCAAAGCTGTTTGTTTAAAGCTGATCTGTGATAGGAACTTTTACCTTTTCCATGAGCTTTTGACAGAGTTCTTAATGAAAGCAGCACTGGAATACACTGCATTACTTTTCAACAGCCGTGAGTATAAATACAGTTTTATGCAAGGCTCTGAATGTGAACTTTGCCAGTCAAACCAAGATAGCAGTGCCAGCAGTGCAGCGGCTTCTTCAGCTCCAACAGTTCCTTCCAGATCCTTTCAGACTGATGAACTGTTCCACATTGCCTTACCTGAACCTCAGAATCTACGGTCTTGTTTCATGCATACTGGTGATTATTTATTTATTACAGCAAAACTTAAATCCTGCATTTCGTTCTTCATTGTTTGTATGATCTGAATGACAATAAAAATTACCGACCTTGACCTTAAAAATGGTGAACATTTCTTTATCTGTTACAACCAGGCCTACCCACACTAAAAAGGTAATTGGGCCTTTTCCAGCAGTGTTAATTCCTTTAAGAAAAACTGACGAAAAATGTTGGTTACGGACCTTTATTCAAGGAGGAAGACGGGACTAAGGCCCCGTCCACACGGAGATGAAAACGATATATTGCCGTTTCATTTTGAAAAAAAATTCGAAAAGACAAAACATTTCAGGAAATGTCCGCATAAGCACGGAACAGCTGAAAAGACTAAAACCATGAAGGGTGAACAGGACCAAAGTGTGACTAAAACTATTTTTGTCTAAAGACTAAACTAACACTGCTTTCCACATGTGATTTCCAAATATTAACATGTATTACATCAGTAGCATTGGTGCTAGCCTCATGGCAAACCTATAGCTCCTTTCAGAGCTTAAAGCGTGTTGACACATGATTGTTGGGCTTATACGTTCCCTAAAAGGTGCCTTCCCTCTCTTTTCTGACATCCTACGCTATGCACTGGTCATGAAGGAAAGCTACTCGCTGAATAGGCCATTCATATCATTACCAAGAGAGGCTTGGTTTACAGTTTGAGGCTTTGGTGGGTTTAAAACAAAATTCGATAGCCATAAGTTCACCTGGACTGTTTTAGACCTCCATGGGCCCTCCATGTGGCTTAATCCTCCCTATGATCAGCCTTGCATACAAAACTGCAACTCACACGTACATCTACAACGTCATCACATAATGCTTCTTTATGTCATATTTGCAGGGGTCAAAAAAAAAAAAATGCAGAATTCAATACAAGAAATTAAGCATACTTGTTTATGGAGTATTCTTAGGTTTAACCATGTAATATATTAAATTTCTAGAAAGCAAAACATTTGCTAGACTGTCTACAGCAAAACAATTATAAGCAGGTAGCACTGATTCAGTCCCAGTCATCACCACCTCCTTCTCTCCCCATCGCTAAATTTATCCTGCTGGGTCAGGAACGAACCGCTGGCATCTCAGCTTGTTAGCGCATCTCACAACTAACGCCGTACAACGCCACATATGGCATCTGCTCTCAGAGAAAAGGAGGATGGCAACCCCAAACAACAACAACTACCACAGACAGACATCTGGACCAAAAATAAGACAATAAAAAAGGCTGGGTAGATATGCCTACAGGAGGGAGCAGGGCCAATTATGCTGTGGAGGGAGGGAAGGGAGAAGGACAGGGGAAAGGGAGGGGAATGCAGAAGGAGAGGTGAGAGAGACACCTGCAGCTAATGACATGCAGGGTGAATCAGGATGATGGCTGCCTTCATTAATAAGTTGTCTCCAGTCTGTTTCTGGCCTTCAAGGAACTACACACCTGGTGGGGCAGAGGTAGCTTCACTGTCTCTAATGACCACAGGATGACCATGACTGATGAGATTTAGCAGGAAGAACCCAACAATAAACGTCAGACAACACAACAGAGCTCTCTTTCATCTGCATTTACAGCCCATTTAAACACCATTCAAATACTGACAGTTCATTAATGGCAGACCACACTTTAAACTAGTAACATCTGTGTCTTTATAGAAGGCAGTAATTCTAAAAATGGGCTCCCCAAAGCTATAATTTGTATACTTTCTCTATTTTGGTATGCTCGGGTGAGTTAGACACTCGAGTTGCTGTCTTGCCGTGTGCCCCCTGGTTTTCATTCATTTCTTCATAATCCCCAGCAGGCTCATTATGGGACGTCCTGACCATAACATCATCCATGGTTCAGGAGTGAAAGACTCTTCTGACAAAAAAGCTAAGAACATCTTGTTCTGGCTCCATTCCTGTTCTGTTCCCCTCTATAAGACTCAAAGGCAAAGCTCACAGAAAATCACAGCTCTACACAAAATCAACCCTGAAACAAACAATTCTTACCCTGAACATGAGTTATAAAACATATTAAGTATTACTCAAACGTGCAGTTAGAAACTCTAGAAAACATACACAAAATATTTACTATAAGGCTCAAACGTTCAGCTGATGATTAGATTACAGAAAACACCCTTTTCATAGAAGAATCGAGTCAAGTCAGTTTGAGGTTATCTAAATAAAAATATAAACAAGGAACAAGTCTCAGGATATAATAAATGCTTTGCCATTTAACTTGTTTTATTTGCTTGGCAGATGAAACCAGACTGATTTACTGAAGAGCTTTAAATGCATTTAAATTAGGGCTGGGCAATTAATCACAAATGAGACTAAATCGCATTATGGCCTGCTGCAACTTACAAATCTCAGACGTTGAAATGTTACTTTAACTTTAAATTTGTCAAAATTGCAGTTTAATATATTCATTTTTTGCAGCAGCAGAGTTTTTTTGCACATTATGCAATAATTCAAGTGTCATTTTTTAATGGTGTACAAGAATCCTCCTTTGTGTGTTTTATGTATGTTTTTGTTTTAGTTAAAATTAGTGACATAAAAATGATAATCCTCTTCAATAAAGAAATGGGTATCCAATTTGCAATATGAGCAGAAATAATAGTTCATTCTATCTAATATTGATGAAGCTTGCCATTGGTTCATAGCCCAAGCTGCCTCGCCTCCCCCACCCCAGCCGCCTCCTTTATAGCTTAAAGCTTATATTCAGATTCATGCTACTGTGGATTATTTGCTTCTAAATTTTGTTTTGTTTTGTTTTCATTGCACGGTCATTTATGTTACTACTCATATGAGGGTTTCTAGCCATGCACTCTCTGAAAAGTCAAACCAGGGATCATCTTTAGAGCAGAGCCTTCTCCGCCAAGTAAAGATGTAAATCCATTTTGCAATAAAACAGTTAAATATATAATAAGTGTTCCTGACTGTTGTAGGTTATGATGTAGAATGATTAATTGCTTGAATTTGGTGAAAAATGCACAAGATGAGGAACCTAATAAGAATTGCATATTGGGAAAAAAATTGCAATTACATTATTTTTGTAAATCGTCCAGCCCTAATTTAAATTTACAAGTTTAAGTTTATTATAATTTTTCAAAATGTCCAATCATTCCCTCAGTCTATCCTACCTGTTTTGCTTCGTCAGTTAATTAAGCTGGGTTAAAATTAACAGTTAGGAAACTTTCAGTTACAAAGCATGCAGAGCCATGATGGCACAGCCGATCTGCTGAGTGCAAAAGATGACATCCTCATCGTATCTAACCTGTGACATCTGAATTTGAGGAGATGAAGTGATTAACCACAGAACACGTTAACACAATCACACACTCTTCCCAGTTTCCAACATGTCATTACAGTCTGTAAAACTCTCATTACCTCACCTGTCTCATCCAACTTCAACCCAGTATCCACAGATCTTTTACATTTTCAGTCTCATGTTTGATCTCCTTCATCCAGCTTTTTCTCCGTCACATCTACCCTCATGCTGCATCTCCAAAGATCAAACCTGAATCCTAAGGTGACCACCTCATTAGCATAACTAACATATAAGGGGTCATATGCTTCATCACATGACTGTCCATTACACATTCTGTAGAACAGGGGTGTCCAAACTATGGCCCAGGGGCCAAATGCGGCCCACGGTCCATTTTTGATTGGCCCACAGCAAATTCAAAGGATAAAATAAAACATGGCCCACATGAAAACGTAAAGCTTGTGCTTAACAGAACTGTACTTCTCGTTTTCAGCACAAGGTGGTGCCACCATGTTAAATCTGTAAACAAACATTTTGACAAGAAGATATCTTGAATGATAATGTCCTGATGGGTTATCACAGCAGATAGCTGCACCTATAACTTTTCCGGGGCAGAGCCAGTGGTAGCCAGGGCTAAATGGGTCCCCTGAAATCTGATTCGCTCCCCAAAATCCTTAAAATGACTCTCCATTTGCCCTGTCAGCCATTAACTAGCCATTTAGGCGTACTCAATCGCTAAGCATGTATTAACTTACATTGGATTAGTCATACTAACTTTAAAATCCTCATGATGAGGAATACGAAAGTGGTCCCACCACCCTAATATATTTCTGTTTGTGGCCCTCTGTGGAAAAAGTTTGGACACCCCTGCTGTAGGATTTCATGTAAGTCAAGCACTGCAACACACATGCTAGCTATTTTAACCAAGATAAGTAGGCTGGAGCAGATCATTATTATACAGACAGTAATGTAAATAGTTCACCAGCTGTAACTATGCTGTCCTAATCTCTTACTAAAGCTGTGTTGTTTTTTATATTAGGCACATTACTGTCAAATGTCATGACTGACTCAACTGTTCAACACTGATAACAGTAAAAGTGTTTTTAAGTTTGCATCTTACAGCACTGCTATGCTCCCTTTACTGTTTACCCTCTAAATACTAGCCATGTTTACTTGTACAATTAATAAACAAAGAGTAATGAAGGAATAGGTGGAATATATGAAAAGTGAGGACTTCTCCTGCTTACCTTTGTCCAGACATTTAGATAAGTGAGTAGACTGCAATCTAACTGCATTGACAACTATATGAAAGCATTTCTCCACCCACTTAACAGAGTAGTCAGCACATTTTCTGAAAAGTGACGTCAACATCAGCACATTAGACATGATTTAACTTTACACAGTCATCTGTACTTTCAGGTGAAGATGCTGCTCTGATTGGTGAGGTGTTCACCAGCCGCATATTTTAAATCAGAGCAGACTGGCAGAGCATCGAGGCTCTGCAGAGCATACAAAGGTTTTACATTTCCATACCTTGGCAGGGTGTTTCTTTTCTGTGTGTGTCAGGAGGTTACCTGAGGTGGGCGACTTGCTTCTCTCCATGTCAATGGACTGCTGGTTGTCAGACAGTTCAGTAAGGCCTGCCACAGCCAAAAGCAGCCGAAAGTAGAGAAGAAGGGCACAAACATTACGTCAGTTTTTTAAAAGTCTGTCAAATGTAGAGAGCAAAAGTAAATAAAGGTGAAATCAGCCACACAAAGCCCCGACAGAGATCTCAGAGTACAGGTTAGCTAAAACATAACGCTAAATCACAAAATCAATTCCCCCGTAATGAGCTTCCCCCAAAGTCTCAAGTTCATTTTACTCTGAATCTTTTTGTCTCTTTGGAGCAGAGTGGATGATCCCTGCTGTGACCTACACTACAGTATGTATATATATATTTATACAAGGCCTATAAAAAGGATTCACCCTCTTGGTAGTTTTACCCTTTTATTGGTTTTATAATTCAATCATATAAATGAATATAAGTTGACTTCTTGACAGAAAAGATACAAAGCTAGGGCTGCATGCAGATACCCCAGCACATGTCTAGGTTTGTCACAATCACAGGTATGTGGGAACTGGGGATGTTAGCAAACCCATGCTGTGTGCTGCAGCATGGCAGAAAACCATGTGGATCCTCCCAGGAGTGTCATTAAGTTAGAAAAACATGAGCACAGTACACTTTGTGTATGAAGTAATACTGCTCCTAAACAGTAGGTGGCAGGATGGCACAGGTTCATATGTAGAAGTGATCAGGTCAGATCTATTTGTCACGTAAAATTCAAAGAAGACAGCGCACTTGAAGAGGTGCTACAAGGCCTCTTAAAGTGGGCGGGGCTACAGCGTAACCATGGCATCAAAATTTAAATGTGTAAAGGGGAAGACCCTGATCATTGTCCAGACTTAAGACTAACTACAACATCAAACACGTTTGATATTATCATAACGCCAAGACTGATGAAAGTCTGCCTTAAAACTGCTGAACTCAATCTAATGACCACCTTACACTGAACGACTGAGACAAAGGGAGCGAGCTGCGACTTCAGAAAGACTTCCAAGATTTCAGAATTTTGCTTGCAGCTTTGAAATTGGAGGAAAAGTTGTCAGGCGTAAGCCGTCCATGTAGTGTGCTACAGCATGGCAGAGAGACCATGTAGATCCTCCAGGGGGATCATGAAGTAAAAAACAAAAACATGAGCACTGTGCACTTTGTGTATGAGGTAGTTCTGCTCCTTAACAGTAGGTGGCACTATGACAAAGGAAGATGCTTGTATGTAGAAGTGATCAAGGCAGGGATATTTATCATAAAATTCAAGGAATTCTATCACCACCATTACCAGAGGTGCATCTACTTAATACTAGCTTGAAGGGTGGAGTATTTATGCAACCACTTATTTAACATTACATTTTTCATCTAATTGACATTCATTTGTACAAATCTGTTTTTCACTTAAAGGTTTTTTGGAGAAAAAGAAAAGTCAAAAAGTCAAATTATACTGATAATTGATTTAGAAAATTAATAAAAGGGTAAAACCTCCAAGGGGGTGAATACTTTTATACACACCTTGTGTGCATACATACTTAGATATATATATACATAATAACTCCTGCATGGGTGCAAGTTACTGAGTAGTGCAGATCTTGTGACAGAGGGTCAAAAACAATCAAATATTACACAAACATACAAGTCAGAATAAACAAACTGCATGCAGCAAGCACAGACCTGAATGAAAAACCAGACCTTTCTTCTAAAGCAGGGATGACCAATTCTTTTGAGTCTTACGGCTTTAATTTGTTTTCATTTTAGGACCTAGTGGACTGTTTTTTCATCAAAACTATAAAAATGTGACTTATTTGGAATATTTTTAATGAATGATTCCAAGAATTGCCTTTAAAGAATATATTAAAATCTTGAATGATTAAAGACTAGTCCATTTATTATAAATTTAAAACTCTTCAAAAATCTTGGACTAAAAGTGTATTGTACACTTTTGTAATGCTTAGCCCAGTGGATGATTAAGGCTCTATTCACCCCACTAACTTTGCTTCTGTTAAAATATACATCAGATAGATCATACAATATTTATATCTGCCCTTACTAACAGGCTCAAAGGAGTGGCTCTGTCTGCAAAGGACATACCGTTGGACATGACTGGAATAGGCCTGGTCTGCTTTATGTTGCAAAACACAGACATGGGAATACCAATTTAATTCTAATCATATCTTTGGTGTGTCCCTTTGCTTTCAGTCGACATCATCCATTACCAGTCCCTATGGCAACCATCTCCCTGCTATTTCACCAAAACACTGCATCCTCCCCCTCCCCCACCCACACATCCCTTTAGGAGGACCCGACTTACTCTGATAGGATGTACGGATCCTTTTCTTTGAATCTGAATAAAAGTTAGACAGGCCACGCATGCAAAACTCTGTCAGGCAGGCCCACATGCCCACATCAGCAGCCACAGAGTCACGAGAAGGTGGGAGGAGGAGGAGGAGGAGAGGTAGAAGGAGGAGTGGTGGAAGGAGGTAGGAATAAAGTAAGAGAAGTGCATGTTGAGTTTAAGGCAGAGAGAAAGAAAGAGGATAAAATAAAGAAAGATTTTTCCAAAAAGGTTAGAGGGGTAAAGTAGGAGAGAATAAAATAATAATCAAATTTTAAAGAGAAAGTGTGTGGATGTAAATAGAAAGAACGGAGTAAAGAGGGGGGGAGGGAGGGGACAAAAGGGAGGGATTGGGGAGAGAGAAGAACACACAGGCTTAGGGTGAAAAAGGAAGTGAGAGCAAGCAGCAACCGTGTTAATGTAAGAGGAGGACATAAAGTTATACCGTCTACGGCTGAAATCCCTAAAGATGCTGATCTGATCCGTCATTTCAGAAGTCAACTACTGTGTAAGCCAGCCAGCAAACTATCAGAACTGACAAATAAACCATGCATTTAATTATTTCTTTTTATATACATAAACTGTTTAATTTCACAATATGGTCATTTTTTATTTTACATGTTCTGGCTGGTATTCATTATGACTTAGCCTATCCGACCCATCAAACTTAAGATAACATAGTATCATTTTATGGAGAGAAAGTTTGACTGACACAAATATAGTGTTCACATAGATATATGTGTGATGACAACAGCTAAAAATGTTGAAGGAAGAACAGAAATTTAGATTTTAAAATGCTGATAAGTCCCCATAAAGAGAAAAGGACAGCTCCTAATCACTGGTTCAGCAGTTCCCATATGTTTTAGTTCTGTGGCGTCCTGAGGTTTAAAGGCAGTCTGAGTTTTGTTGATTCTTTCACCTCCAGAATTGATTTGAAGTTACAAAATAAAACGAATTTCACAAAAGTAAAAGTTTGGAACAATAAGTACAAAGAGGCAATGCAGAAATCCCCAGGTCATCACTTTTTCTATGGCAGCTTTCCTCACAAGTCCTACAGCCTGTTTAAGGATATTCAATTACAGCTACACTGAGTATGTTACAAAAAAGCCCAGCACTTTAAATTCCTTCAGGACAGCAGATTTCTAAAATATTAAACAACTGTAGCGACTATGAACTCAAACCAGAGGTCAGTAGGTTGAAATAAGGAAAGGTACAGCTGCTGTTGTCCGTCTCAGACTCTGTTAGCATTAGAAACCAGTAGCTGAGGAGTCCGATGACAGAGGACCTCTGGACTCTGTCTTTATGTGAATGCTCAAGCAGGACCCAAATAGATAGGAAGAGATTCTCAATGACAACATGCATAAAAATGCAAACAAGAAATGACAAACAGCCTGTGGACATGCACCTCATGTCATAGTGCAGACATGTGACAGTCATACAGTGTTGGACAGGAGGGTTGTTTTGTATTTGTGACAGAGAAAGAGCCAGAAGAGAGGAGGTGTACAGATGCAGAGCTTAGAGGGAAAATATCTCAGTCTTTAATTTACTTACTGATAGACAAAGATGTCTGCTAATGGCTTTAGCTGGCAGTGTTTAAAGTTTAGTGAAGATATATAAATAAAGAAAAGAAGGACTACCACAATAAAAAAGAATGGTATTTGTAAGGGCTGTTGAATGATTACTTGTAAGGACAGCCTACTGATTACTTCTTAAATTGCTGAATGTTCATGTTTTAACAAAGTGATTCAGTTCCTCTTCCTGAAGAGATATTAGGCTATATAAAACTTAATAAGCTCATATTTATCACTGAGGTTTTCATGTTTCATTCGCTGCACATAATACAGAGAACGCACCAAGTGGTAGACGCTAACTTTGTAGTCCATCAACGTTAAATTGTAGTTTTTACTTAAATAAGAGAGCGACGTCTTTAACATCCACCGAGGGATTTCTTAACCATCGCTGGTCCCCTCTCCTATCCTTCCTCTCCCACCTTTCCTTGACCCTGTGATGTTTTTCACCGGGGTTAAGGGAAAAGCGAATAGGAAAGGACTTTGGAAGTAATTTTTTAGCCTCTAAGATTAGACTAGTTCGCTACCTATCTAATCTAATCAGGAGTGTACTAAGGTGACCGGTATCTGGCTGCTGCTAAGGTGGTCTAATTACGGTGTGCCTACCAGGAGGATAAGCATGCAAGTGATGTGGTTTATAAAATGTAATGCTTTAATTTAGCTCAACTACACTGGAACTGGTGCATTAATGTGACAGCTCTAGTATATAGTTAGGCTAATAACAGATAGAAGGGTATCTTCCACTAATGACTCTGAATAATCTAAATCACGGCATTTGTGAAGAGGTTTTAAATCTGGGGAAGCCCTCAACCTGATAAATAGCTTTGAACAGGTAAAAGACATGCAGGCAGAGATTCTGAATAAATGTTATAGGTAAATTGATATACACCACTGCTATAATAATGCTGTTGAATACTATTAGGATTTGTATTATTGATCAGTCTAATGTAGAGAAAAAGCTAAAAAAAAATGAGAAGGCAGAAGATCTAGGCAGAAGAAAAGCCAGTAGAGCTATAGAGGAGAGGACAGCAGATACAGAGATGGGCTTCATGTAATGTTCACATCATTGATAATAATGCTGTGATATTGGGGGTTTTTGTGTGTGTGTGTGTGTGTGTGTGTGTGTGTGTACGTGGGTGGGAGTCTACCTGAGGTGGACTGTCTGTGCCTGCGCGGGGAGCGGGTGAGGCGCTGGTAGGGGTCGGCGGCTCCGTACAGATCCAGTGTAGACATACACAACAGGACAGTTTTCTGCAAGTAGTCCACCACCGCTAGGCCATTACAGTTCCCAAACGCCAGACTGGACAAGCAAAAACAAGGCAAGAAGCAGGTGCACATGCAGAGACACACAGACAGACATTTGCAAGAGAAAGAGTGTTTTCAGTCGACATATTGCATATTATAGTGGCATATTATTTTCAGCCGGTTGGTCTCTGTGACATCAGGTTGGAACATGAAGCCCTATCAGACAGAGTCATATTAATTCTGACATTTATGTGTAATTACTGTCACCAAAACCCTGACAGAATCTCACACCAACAATGATGCTGTCTGCAGAGAATCATGTTTTACTCATGGAGACTCAGACAACACTGGTCGAGAGAAATCTGCTTTCTGTCTCCATTAAAAAATGAAAAAAAAAAGTAATAATTAGAAGATTTGTGGCTCATCAGCTGCTAATCACAATGAAACATTTAAATACACAACCCTTTAACTGAGGCTTCTCTGAACATCAACCACAGATTTAAAGTAAGCATGGTACATAAATATAAACAGACTTGCAGACTATTACTGCTCTTCTGTTTATATAACATTACAGATGGGGAATGCAATCAGTTTTATCGAACATTTAAAAGTTTTACCAAGATCCGATATGACCATTCATCACTGACATTATATATGCTTTTTTATTCTACATTAGACTAGAAAGAAAAAGTTCATCAAGTGCATTGGTCTAATTTCTAGTAAAAAAAAAAAAAAAAAGGAGATGATTACAGGTTTTTTTAAATCACATTCAGCTAAAAAGTCAGTATTTTCCCCTGCAGCATTTAGTGGAATTAACTTGGTAAAAATGAAACATTACATTTATAAGAAGGCCTATCTAAATGCTAGTATACGAGTATATGATTTTTTCTTAAATTAACATAAATTAGAAAAAGGGCCTATCCCATTTCTACCCCTTTGCCCCCTTCCCCTTGGTTTTGTGCATTCACTTCAGGTGAAGGGATATCTAGATTCTCTTTTGAATCAAAGACTAGGGATGAGATAACCTTGCAAAGCAGATCGATACGCCCGTTTAGCATTTTCGTGTCGTTTTCAAGAACGACAAATGTCTGTACTGACATCTACAGTCGCCATGGTTCCCATCATGCAGTTCTCTATAGAGTTTACTCCTCGGTAACTACGCACGTGCATGTCGGCAGCGGCAACGACATCACGTATTTTGTTGCACTGATTGGCCCGTAAAGATGTGACAGACAACATTCATCCAATCACCCTCTGAGTTTTTTGTTTTTTTTTCAAAGTCTCTGCACTGGTTCACTTGCAAAATGGCACAACAAACTACAAAGGAGGTGCTTAAATGTTCTACATTTCTGATTTATTTTAGAAATATGACAGTTGTGTTTCCTCATATATTTAATCTCTAGCTAGTAGAAATGGGAGTCTACTGAATATTGGCACTCGCACATTTAAACAAAGGCTATTATCTGTATTTATAAGGAGAGGATTAACATCGACATATGTAGTATGGGAATTTTGAGTTTCTTTTGTTCAGACATAAGGTGAAAATAACGACGTTAGTTGTTTTTACCTTGACAGTTTCGGCAAGCAGCTCTCGCCTTCTTCAGAAGCGTCTCACTGACGGCGTGTGACGGGTCAGCCGGCAGATTTTGACAGCCGGTAAGGTAAAAAAACTAACAATGTTATTTTCACCTTATGTCTGAACAAAAGAAACTCAAAATTCCTGTATCAATAAGAAGACATGATGAACATTTTTGAGCATATATAGTATGGTCCACTTTATTCAACCATCCCTGTCAGCCCCTCCACAGACCAAAACATGCTACTCTGAGAACAAAAAGAAATGATCCGCCTCACACTGAGATAGACTTTGCTGTTTACTAAGAGCGAACAACGCGTTTCACCTGTAGCTTCTTCAGGTCCGCCCAGCATAATCAAATGGGCAAACACAGGTGTGCATGGGGATCTCCGTTTAAGATGCTACTCTGAGAACTTTACTGTGTGAAACTTAATGCCCATATCTTCTCCCAACAGTTTTGTTATTTGTGGGCTTATCCTCACCTGGTTTCAACCACAGCCGGTGCTAATTGGAGCTAATTGCTGATAATAGCTAATGGCATTTAAGTCTAAACCTTTTTAAACGTCCCCTCTAGTAGAAATAAGGAGGCACCGACATGCACGTCTTCTGTTAGAGTTTTAACTAAAACAACCATTTGGTCAAAGTTAGACTGAAACATTAAACACTGTCACTATTAAAAACACCAGTATAATTAAACTCAAGCATTTAATTTTCAGTGATCTACAGCAGCTTTTCCTCTTGTAAACTTAACCTGTGTAGTCTTAGTGCAGTTTTTACCATCATTACTTTCAGTGCTGTTATGACAACAGGAAGCTGATGCAGGATACTGACCAGATCAGCCTGATAAATAAATACTTCTAAAAAAATAGTCTACATTCCTATCCTACATATACAGATGGATTTTTATCAAAAAGAAGACCAGCTGACAGACATGTAAAGACTTACAGGCCATACGCTGAGTTGATGTCCAGGCTGGTGATCTGTTGTGGAGGTTCTCCATCGATCCACTGCAGCTGGATGACTAGCTCTGCTTGGTAGCCAGGAGGGACTCGAACCATCCGGTCCTTCACCCTGAAGCAGACAGTTCTTTGTTATATGCATGCAGCAGAAATAGGCTTTAAGAGCAAATTCACACACTGGCTTTGTTTGGATAAATTAAAGAGAACATGCCCAAAAATCCAATCTTCATAGTATGCATTGAAATTTAAAACTGAAAATGAGAATTAAATTTTGCTTCACTTATATTTCTATATTTAAACAGCATGCATTATTAAAACAAGGCATTGATATTAATCTGAATTTTCTTTATATCCTCTACATGATGAGGAAAATCTAACTTAAACTTAACAAGGAGAATTAATTGTTTAGTTTTAGCTTACATATAGCTGGATCAAGATACTCTAGTATTTAACTGTCTGTGGTCCAAATATTTTCAGTTTACGACTACACTGGATGAAGACCATTAAGCCGTTTCTTGTAGTTTCCTTTATTAAAGGTCACATTATGCAAAATACAACTTTTCAGGCTTTTGTAGCAAAAATATGTGACGCTGGCCTGTCCTCATTCCCCCTAAAAATCAGACCCCCCCACCCTTCTCCCCTTTTCAGAAAAGTTGTGCTGAAACAAGCCGTTCTCAGATTTATTTTCCCCCTCATGATGTCATGTGGGGAATTAGCCCCACCCCCAGGTTTGGTTGGCCCTCCCCCACTTAGGAAGAAAGTTCCACCCTGCCACATCCATTTTCTGAGAGGGGCGGAGTCAGGGGCGGAGTCAGACAGCTCAGTAACATTTAAAGCCACAGACACAGATACAGATCGTTCTGAGCAGGGCTGAAACAGAGGGGTTTTTAGACATGCAAACATCGAATACAGGAGTGTTTTTTCAGCACCAGACTTCACAGGCATGTTTTGGAGACCTCTGAGACCAATATAAACTTCTCTTAAAGGGGTAAAATATGTGACCTTTAACTTAATGAACAATTCCTGGCACATCATAAGACAAAGGGATTTGTAAAAATAAATGTTTTCTTAGTTAATATTGCAGAGAGACTTTGATAAAAGGATCTTACTTGAGGCAAGGGACGCTGTGTTTGATTCCCTCAGGTGTCCCACTACTGGGGCTAGCTGGTTGTCTGTGATGGGGCTGAGGTGAGTGGGAGCCAGACTCTGAGAAGCATGGATCATTCTCGTTCTCGGATGGAGAGATGACATCTTCGGACTCACACTGTAAACGGACTTCGAGTGCCTGAGGGAATCACAGATAATTTGATATAAAATATTGAATTTTAGAATGAATGATTGAAGCACAATCCAACGAGTAAAGTAAGCAAAGTAAACTGAATTAGCTAAGTGAGAATTATAATGATCCAGGCAAACTATGAGAAGGATCCACACACGTTTCTGTAGAGAACGTAGAGCTTGCTGAATATCTGAAGAAGCTTGCAGCAGTTACACAACACGAATGAACCTCCGTACCTGAGTGTCATCTCACTCACCTCTATCTGAGTGTTGGCCTCATGTTTGCTGAAATGATACAAGATGATGTGGGCAGAGATGCCGACCACACAGAACATACGACTCTGGGGGCACCAGCTGACCATCTGAACAGCAAAAGGGTCCTCTTCTACCAGCTCTGCTGCCCGGCCCTCTCCTGGCTTTGGCTTTTCAAACACTTTGGAGGTCTTCAGCTTGTACAACATTTGTAGCGTGACTGGCGACAAAAGGGGTTATTTTTGATATTATGTAAATGCAGAAGAAAGTATTATACAAATTGCAATAACAAAAGAAGAAGAAAGCAAGAAGACTTACTTGCTGATGCATCCCAAAACTTTATTGTACCATCAGCGTGTCTGAACAAAAAGAGAGCATTCAGTGATTAAGTGTGCTTTATTACCCAATTAATGAAACAGGAAATTAAGGGAGCATGTCAATTTAAGAAAATTAAACTGTAAGAAACAAAAGTTCTTCAAACTAAAATAGTAAATATGAATGTTGAGGGTCTGATGCTTTTAAAAGACTGAGATAGTGGGATCTGCTTTTGGGAAAAAAACAAGAAAAGAACATAAGATGCCATTTTAACCTGCAGCACAGGACAAAAAATGTCTAAAACTTGTCCTGACATTGCTGAAAGCTGAGTGTTTCCTAAAAGAAGAGACCACCCGGAGTGGGCTTCAGAACAGGTTAGCATCTCTCTCAGTTCCTAGCATGCAGTCTGCTTACCCTGTGATAATGATCTCTGGGTAGGTGTGGGAACCTAACGTCCATGTTCCTCCGCTGATCGGCCATTCCTGACAAAGTCAGAGACACAATATTGATCATTTTGAGAATCAGTACGCTTCACCAGTTACTTATCTTTTACTCTGGTGTTGATGTTATACTTTGTTTTCCTGACCATGTTTCCATATCAGCAAACACTGTCGCTCTGCTTTGTGAACTACATTGATTTTACCATAATGTGCTGACTTCTTAGCAGTATTGATTTTTCTGTCATCCTTCAGATCCTTTACATTACAGTTCAATCTTAAAAGACCAAAAAAGAGATTTTTTCTAATTCAAGCCAAAGTATTTCTGTGTTCTAAATATCTACAGCTGCATTTTCCTTCTAAACGTAGCCTGTGAATAAATACTGAAACATCAGAAAACTGGAGAAGAAAAGTAAGTATTGTTTCATGTGTTATTTCTTCCCTACCTTTTGGCTGTAACCGGTTTTCTTGTGTTTTGCTCCTATAGAGTAGAGAATGGGAATAATGTCTGGTGGACAATCTGCAAAATAAGCTGTGCTGGTAACTGGAGACTCATGGACGTCCATGGGGTAGGGGTTCTCAAAGACAGGGAAGCTGCAGAACAGAAGATCATACTATGGGGTACTCTGTACAACTGAAGGCTCTACAGCTGGAAACATACAGAAGTCCCTTATTTGTTCACTGTAATAAGGATGAGTTTATTTATTAAAGTAAATGACACATGTGAACAGTATTCTCCCTTCAAACAATTACATACAATACCATCCTATGTCTAATGTTAAACTGAGGGTGTGCATAAATGTGATACACATACCTGCTCTGTGTTAAATCCACCACAATTAAGTCTTTCTCCAAAAGCACCACCACTGCATATGGCTCCTGGACCTCTGTAGGACAAAATCCAAACTCAAGATGATGCTCAAACCATACTTGAAGAGTTTAACACAAATATTCAAAACTTTTCAAAAGGTTTTGAGTGGGATGTTTGCTGACAAAGATGGGGCTTTTAAAGTTATCCTGGAACAATCACCACTGTAATCATGAACAAGCACAGGGGGGCTTGTCAATAAATAAAGTCAATATGAAAAAAAGAAACACTACTGGTGTGCAGCTGAACACTAACTAAACATTTACAGGAAACTGAGGAGAGACTTAAAATAACAGTCAAAGCCAATCGGCTGGTTTGATAAGAAGAAACAAAACAGTGGTGTACAATTTTTCAAATGTTCACACAAAACCACTCGGGAAAAGCCCAAGCAGACGCTCATTCATAAAACACAGACTCATACTCTCCTTATCACTGGTGCTGAGATGATGAGTCAGCACAGAGCGCTACAAACCATGAGTACATATAAGCTCGCCACACCTGGACCCAATCAGGGGCAATCAGCCACACACACCTGACTCTGCAGGTGTTAACTCCTTCACCTGCCTCAGTGATCGCCCTCATAAATGCCCTTTGTTGAACCACAGAAGTTTGGAGCTTTGTTTCTATTTTAACACAATATTGGTACAAAAACAATTCTGAATATATCTGAATCATAGGCTCTGTCACTGGAAGCGGCAGACTAGAAACTACAGCAGTTTTGAAGACAATATTATCAGATCTGCAGGTGTAGAAATATGAAATCAATATTTGCAACCGTCTGACACGTGTTCATTCCAGAGTTTATCTTTTATTCTCATGCACTGATTCTTTTGAAGCAAGTTTTCAATAAATAAACACTTAAGATTGTTTTTGCTGTTTGTATGTCAGAAACTCAAACACATCAATAATTGAACCAATGGCTCCATTGCCCTAAATATATTACTGGAAGATACAATAGGCCAGCCTTTCCCAAAATTTAGTATACTGTGGACAATTTTGAAACCTTTCTAGGGTGTTTAACCTCAATTTTTATTCCACAAACAGTGAATTCAAAGTGAACCCTTAGTTTTCAGATACATTTATTTAACCAGGAACGTCTTAGCAGAATAAATGAACCACCATCATTTATTTAGTTGTGATCAGAAATCTGCAGTCACCTTTATTTTATTTTCTAATATTAGCTCCTTAAAGCTAGTCCTAGTAACTTTATATAAAGGACATAAAGGCACCGATAACTCTTCTCTTCTCTCTGTTAGCTCATACATTTTTCAATAAACATAAACATCTATAAACATCTTATAATTTAAAAGTGGTTTCAATATTCATGGTCTTAATGGTTTATTGTAAATTACGTCTCATATCCTACCTGCTCTACCTTCACGGCTCAGGAGACGTGGTCCGTTGGGAAGCACACATTCAGGTAAATCCTTTATAATCTGTCTATGTACTCACCGTTGTTGTAAGGAGTCTCACAGAGAACCATGAACTCTACAATAGGGTAGTCCATCTCCAACGCTGTGATAGCCTTGCCGTGCATGATGGTCAATGTGGGCCGCCTTCCTGCCTTGTCGTATGAGAGACCCCCAGAGAAGATGACAAAGGGCTCGCTGTTGTGGAGGCAAACGGGACATTAGGAAGACCTGGTCTGTGTGCTAGTGGATAAAACTGATTAGCCACAAAATGAAATAAATATTCAATGAATGATTCATTCCAATTAAATGATTTACACTGTTTAACATAAATCATTTGTTTTGTCATTTATTATCAAAAAAACATTTAAGTGGGTTGTCATAAATAACATGCTTATTTTCACTGAAATAGCCTCAGGAATATTCTTACTGTTACCATAATATAAGATTAAATCAAACCAAGAAACCAAAGATAAACAAAACCACCCTCTCAGTGCATGAACATTTGCTAAAAAGGACACACCTGCTTCTGGAGGTCTTATACTCCACTTTGAGGATGGGTTTACATGATTCCTTTCTCCCATCTTTCTGGATCTTTCCTGAAAAAGAGAATAAAGAATGGACAATATTAATGTTATACATTTCTTTAACAGGTCCTAGGTTTTTTTTGAACCGGTACAAACCTTTTTGGGACTGAAGAGGTAAGCTCTGATTTCTTTTTCCTCAACATCAGACAGCCCCAACACACTTTAGCATATCATTAGCCTCCTAGCATAACTGCCTAAGTGACTGTGATATCGGCCTACACTGCATATTCATTGTTCTTTATTTTCTAAAATCCTTAAGGCAGTTATGCTATGAGGCTAACGATTTGTGTTTATGCCTTTTAAAATATCTCAGCTGGAATGCAGAGGGGTCTTAGATTGAACCACATAGGCAGAATTTACTGAAAAAGTTTTCTGAACCAAAGAGAAAAACACAGCACGATGTTTTCAGACTACAAGGATCTAATTCATCTAGGTTAAACAAAATCTTATGTAGAAAATCTAAATAGAGCCCAGGAGCTGGATAAGGGATGTTTGAGACTGTCCAAACTGACCGCTCAGTCTTTGGTTTGATTTTCCAACAACAATGCCACTGTTAGGAGATCTCAGCACGTTCTATGCTGGATGCAGTTGTGTGTTTGAATACAGACTGTCTGCCAGTAAGCTGACAGAAAGGACGTTCCTGCAGAAAGTTCCAGTAGGATTTTTCAATAAGAAGTAGAGTAAACATGGCTGTTTAAGGAAATACAAACCAGGTCCTATATACACTATATTGCCAAAAGTATTCACTCAACCATCCAAATAATAGAAATCAGGTGTTCCAATCACTTCCATGGTCACAGGTGTATAAAATCAAGCACCTAGGCATGCAGACTGTTTCTACAAACATTTGTGAAAGAATGGGTCACTCTCAGGAGCTCAGTGAATTCCAGCATGGTACTGTGATAGAATGCCACCTGTGCAACAAGTCCAGTTGTGAAATTTCCTCACTCCTAAATATTCCACAGTCAACTGTCAGTGGTATTATAACAAAGTGGAAGTGACTGGGAATGACAGCAACTCATGGGTAGGCCACATAAAATGACGGAGCGGGTTCAGTGGATGCTGAGGTGCATAGTGCGTAGAGGTCACTGACTTTCTGCAGAGTCAATCGCTACAGACCTCCAAACTTCATGTGGCCTTCAGATTAGCTCAAGAACAGTGCATAGAGAGCTTCATGGAACGGGTTTCCATGGCCGAGCAGCTGCATCCAAGCCATACATCACCAAGTGCAATGCAAAGCGTCAGATGCAGTGATGTAAAGCACGCCACCACTGGACTCTAGAGCAGTGGAGACGTGTTCTCTGGAGTGACCAATCACGCTTCTCCATCTGGAAATCCGATGGACCTGTCTGGGTTTGGTGGTTGCCAGGAGAACGGTACTCATCTGACTGCATTGTGCCAAGTGTAAAGTTTGGTGGAGGGGGGATTATGGTGTGGGCTTGTTTTTCAGGAGCTGGGCTTGGCCCCTTAGTTCCAGTCAAAGGAATTCTAAATGCTTCAGCATATCAAGAGATTTTGGACAATTCCATGCTCCCAACTGTGTGGGAACAGTTTGGGGATGGCCCCTTCCTGTTCCAACATGACTGTGCACCAGTGCACAAAGCAAGGTCCATAAAGACATGGATGAGAGAGTTTGGTGTGGATCAACTTGACTGGCCTGCACAGAGTCCTGACCTCAACCTGATAGAACACCTTTGGGATGAATTAGAGCAGAGACTGAGAGCCCGGCCTTCTCGTCCAACATCAGTGTGTGACCTCACAATTGCGCTTCTGGAAGAATGGTGAAAAATTCCCATAAACACACTCCTAAACCTTATGGAAAGCCTTCCCAGAAGAGTTGAAGCTGTTACAGCTGCAAAAGGTGGATCGACGTCATATTAAACCCTATGGATTAAGAATGGGATGTCGCTTAAGTTCATATGCGAGTCAAGGCAGGTGAGTGAATACTTTTGGCAATATAGTGTATATATGCCGAGATAGATGGGAAGATAGTGTTATTTATTCACAGATTATTTAGCTGCTTCATTAGACTCTTAATGGTGAAAAATAACATACTAACATAATAACAACATAAAGCTGCTGTCTTGTACAGGTGTTGACTCCTAATGACAGCGGTCTTTTCTCCCTCTTGTCTGAGAAGTTCATTGTTTGTTTGAAGTGATTTATCTATTTTGGAGCAGAGTATGCCTGTTTATTCTCCACAGGAGCAGTGGGAGGCTGAGTCCCCCACTCTAAATTTAGCTGTCCTTCATTGCTTTTCTCTTGGTGAATTTTCCTGAAATGACAGCTAACAAGAAGACCTGAAAATATCAGGATTCCCTGTAAGTATAAAGACTGGGGAGAGCATGAGTCAGTCTAGCTAAAGAGAGAATAGAGAATTCAAAAGATTTTATGATTTAAATGGGTTGTTTAACAGTCCTATAATAGACCTATTTGGGAATGACAAAGGTTAAAGGCCTATTTTATTGAAGCAGAGCTCACCCTGTCATACCTTACTGTGCTGCAGGTGGCTAGAGCTGTGATTAGCTTGTAGAGGTTCAGAGTTTAGGCTGCACGGCGGTGCAGGGGTTAGCACTGTTGCATCACAGCAAGAAGGTTCCTGGTTCATATCCTGGTCAGGAAGCAGGTTTGCATGTTCTCCCCTGTATTCATGGTTTCTATCCAGGTACTCCGGCTTCCTCCCACCACTAAAGACATGCTCATTAGCTCCAGCCCCCAGCAACCCCCAACGGGATAAGCAATACTGAAAATGGATGGATGGTTTCCCTGAAAGGCTTTTTGTAAGGAAACTCTTTGACCCCTGACAGTGAAAGAGTGCTTTTCATGTCTTATGAAGTCCATGTAAAATTATATCTGTGCAAATTTTAAGCTCTTTCTGAATCTAAGGCGGCAGTGTCTGTTCCAAACTTTTGCACCAAAGTGTTTCTGCTTCATGCTAGCTGTAGTCATGAAACCAAAACTACTTAGTAGGTCTGAAAAGTCTGGGTTGACATGTCAGGGCCCTGTTCATTTAAAAGAAAAAACCCTTGTGTATTCCAGAAACATCTGTGGCCAGACTTGCAGCGCTCTCTGCTGAATAATGTTCATATTTTGGAACATGGGCTCATCAGTGTCACTTCTCCTTCACTGGCCAATAAAAATCAAGAGGGGGTGGGACTTATGATACCTGCTCTGCCAATGTCAGTTGCAGAGGAGAAACTGATTTAACTCTACTTTTCAAGGGTAACGTTTCCAGGTTTACAGTTGCTGCAAATGCCCGGATGGGATTTCCTGAGATTGTTTTCATGTGTTCTCTGTGATATGTTATTATTTTACTTAATTACATGCATGGAGTTATTTAAAAATGGCATTATTGATACAACACAGGAAAGCAGAAGTCCATTTCTGTTACCTGACAATAATAAACGCTGATCAGAGGCACTCTGAAACTGAGGAGCACTGTCAGTGCATAAATTATTGTCTATGGACAGGCCCTAAAACCACCTTCAGGCCTATGTTTGGGATACTGGCATCCTAGCTAACCTGGGGTTTGTCCTGTTGGCATTCCTCACCACCACAGCACAGTAGAGCAGTAATAGTTCAATCTCTAGTGAGGAAAACATATTCACGACCCACATCATAATGTTTTAGATGTGCTTTGTTATGTAGACACAAGTGAGAAAAAGTGTAAGTCAATGAAAACCTGTTTATTGATCTTTGGTACATCCAAAATTATACAAAGAGTTTTCTCTTCCACACACTAAACTCAATAAATGGTTTATCTTCAATTTTAATCTCACTTTGCTATGATAGGCTACTCCGTAACGACCCTTTGTTATAACAAAGACTGTATGAGCTGTAGTAAAATGTGGAAATATCTCACCATGAGGAAAAGTGACCTGGAATGGCTTGGTGGTGTTTCTGAGGTTCCACAGCGTCAGGCTGCCATCGGAGTGACTGCACATGAACTGCTTCCCTTCATGATGCCAGCTGACTGAATGGATCGCCTGTAGCAACGAGCCAGAGTGAAAGAATGTTCACAATCATGCAATATCTACTACAAATCAAAATGCTTTCAGGTTTTGATGATCCAGGATCCTTGTATTTCAATTATGACATAAACATTTAAAAACAGCATGGTTTGGATGAAGGCTTATTTTAAAAATACAGTATCAAACAGAGTTTGACATGTCTTTTGATGCTTTCCTGTGTGTGGTCAGTGATGGAGCAGTACAGTTCAGTTTTTCTCTCACAGCCAACTGGCAGCCGTTTGGAAGGGCGTTAGCCACATGGACCATTGCTGGAATCAGTGCTGCATGTGGAAACAAAGGCTAAAACTGACAGATGTGCTGAGGTGTTTGGCAGAGTTGATCAAACTCTGTCAAAGTAGTACAGAAGGCTCTTTCTCACGCCCTCCGAGTTCACCTGAATGGAGGAGAACAATAGTAGGGGTTTGACATGTCTGTCCCATCATCAGGACCAGCTGAGCTGCACCTGTCACACCTGTGTGACTCTATCAGTATACTTTATATCTCAGTTCACCAGGTTGGTGCTCAGAGTCAAAGCAGCATCACAGGCAAACAAGAACAACAGGATGTTCTACAACAGGGGTGTCAAACTCAAGGCCCAGGGGCCAAATCCGGCCAGTGGTCCAGTTGTATTCGGCCCGCAAGATCATACGATCTTTCCATTCTAACTGGCCCACCAGTATGAGGTCTGCAGATTTCCTCCAGTAAACGTGTAAACTTTGCCTTGATGATTTAAAATATCCTTGTTAATCATAAAAATCTGAAAAAGTAAAGAATAAAACTGGTTAGATAAAAAGTCAGGAAGGTGGGAAAAGAAATGAATGTTGTCGTTTCTTTTTTCAATCTTGCACCTCAAAATTCTGACTAAAACTTCTGATCTTGACTTTGTTGTGAGTTTCAAGAGTCACAATTCAAAATTCTAAGTCATATTTTTACCTTTTAAAGTTGAGATTTCGACTTTCTATCTCATGTATTTGCCTTTTAAAATCATTATTTTGCCTTTGAATTTCATGTTTTGACCTTTTTAACTAGTAAGTTTGATGTTTTATCTCAGACTTGAGCCTTTAAACTTATCGTTTTGACTTTTTTTTCCATTTCAGAATGATTTATTATCAGTGTTATTTTTATTTTGTCATATTTTACTAATGGTGAAAATGAGGTTGACAGTTTATGTTTAAACATTGACCTTGTTGGACTCCTACGTGAGGCCTAAATTCAGAATCCGTGATTGACTTTCACAATCCTGGCCTCGTCCGGCCCTCAGGACTTCTCATCGGAGCAAATCTGACCCCAGACTCATTATGAGTTTGACACCCCTTTTCTACAAGATTAAAATAAAGCAGAATAATCATATTAAGACTTTCCCCATCAACTACATGAGATCACTCTGTTTTCATGTTAATTTAATGCACTGCTCCTAAAAAAAACCTCCTCTGTGGCACAGAAACATCTAACCGCATTTTTCATGGGCGCAACCCACATACTCAGCCTGCTGCTCATCCCACAAATGCATGATCCTTACAAATGTGGCGTCATTTAAAAGGGTAATAAACAGGCTTTCCAACGGTATCAGATTTATTGCAAAGAAGCATTGTTACAACAAAGAAATAATGTACCAAACACAAATTGCCTTACTTTTTGTTTAAGTTGATATTATTTTTATCTGTCAAGTTCCACAATGAAAACAGAGTGAAAAGCTCTCTTGACTGCAGTGCAGCTGCCACTAGTAGCCACTAGCGCTCCTGTTAATGGACACTGCCATGCTGCCACAGTGCAGTGAGCTAATAGCACTTAGAGCATATCTAAGAAGCGGTACAGTTAGCTTTATTTGATCTAGAAAATGTGGATAAAGTTGTGTGTTACCAGATTTCTACAAAGTAATGTCAAATCAAAATCTGTAATGTAAAATAAGTGACTGCTTAAATATTCCTCCTTCTAGTCAGTCTTTAGTAGAGTCTCCTCTGTCTGCAGTCTCAGCTCTGAGTCTGTGTGGATAGGTCTCAGTCAGGATCAAACATCTGGACTCTGGAATTTTACTCCATTCTTTGCTGATAAACTGCTCAAGCTCTGTCAGGTTGATCAGGGATCAGGACTGAACAGACCTTTACAAGTCCAGACACTAATCCTCTATTGGATTGATGTCTGGGCTTTGACTCGGCCGCTCCAGAACATTCTCCTTGTTGTCTTTAAACCATTTCTGTGTAGCTTTCTCTGGATGCTTCGGCTCATTGTCTGACAGGAAATACATATTCTCCCAAGCCGTAGTTCTCTGTCAGACTGAAGAAGATTGTCCTCCATGATTCATTTTACCCTCTACCTTTAAAGCCTTCCAGGGCCGGCAGCTGAGACGCATCCCCACAGCATGATGCTGCCACCAGCATGCTCCACAGTGGGGATGGTGTGTTTGTGCTGATGTCAGTGTTTGGCGTCTTGTCTGTTGGTCTCAAAGCTCCATTCTGGTCTCATCAGACCAAAGATCTTTCTTCCTCTTGACCATGGAGTCTCCCACAGTCCTTTTGGTGAACTCTAGTCCAGATTGAATCTGAGTTTTCTTCAACAGTGTCTTTCTCTTTGCCACTCTCCCATAAAGCTCTGACTGGTGAAGAACCCGGCCAACAGTTGTTGTCTGCAGAGTCTCTCCATCTCAGCTGCTGAAGCTTGGAACTCCTTCAGAGTAGTCATAGGTGTCTTGGTGTCCTCTCTCACTAGTCTCCTTCTTGCACGCCCACTCAGTTTGTGAGGACGGTCTGATCTAGGCAGATTTACACATGTGACATATTCCTTCATTTCCTCATGATGGATTTAACTGAACTCTGGGGGATGTTCAGAGACTTGGAGATATTTCTGTCTCCATCCTCTGACTTAGACTTTTCAATAACCTTTTCTCTGAGTGTTCTTTTGTCTTCATGGTGTAATGGTAGCCAGGAATACTGATGAACCAGTGACTGGAGCTCTGTTAGATTAGGTCAGTCACTTTAAAGGGGGTGAATATTTATGCAGTCACTTATTTACATTACAGATTTTTATTTAATTGACACTGACATGAGAACAAACCAGGAGGGCCACTTTTAACAGCTTTTCTCCCTAATTATGTGAAATATTATAACAAATATCAGGTTCACAGTTTAGTACAAGCCTACAGAATAACTATATTACTTTAGAGGGATAATAGTGCAGTGGTGGCTGCTGCAAAGATAATGAAATAAAGATGAATAGGCAGTTATGTAACAGGTAGGTTGATTAACATAACATAGGTGGATTTGTCAGTAACCAGACTGCATGGATTCAGGTCAGATTGACTTCCTGTCACTGTTTTTGTTGCTTAAATAAAGATTTTCCCTCTTGTTGACTCTGTGATTGATACAGATAGTTTGGACTGAAGATCTGGTGATAACACTAGCTCTAAAATCCTGACATAAGGCAGCAATGATGGCTCAAAGCTTGGAACAGCTCTCCAGATCATCTCTCCATCCCAGCCCATCTGTACGGTGGCCCTGTTGAGCCAAAAAACAGCTCTGACTCACCCTGTTCCTCCGATGCCTGTAGGCCACCAGCATGCTGACGAAGATGAGGAGCATGAAGACCCCCTGCACGGCCAGCACGGCGGCCCTGAGAAGCCAGGCCTCCTGCACCCAGCAGGGGGCGCCGTCCTGACAGCTCCTGCACCCCGGCCAGCACGGCAGACAGATGGGCAAGTTTGGGTAACACACTCGTCCGTCCTCGCTCGTGTTCACAGGGCCGCCATCTGCATCGACACCCACGCAAACCCGTGTGAGTTGAGCGTGTCCATGTGAGTGAAAAACCTTCAGATCTCACAGAACACAGCAAGTCCGCAAACAGGGGAGTCTTTACACCGCTACACCATGAAATATTTACCAAGAACCTGGTTTTTATCACATCAACAAAAACATTAGCTTCTTTATTGTTCAGGGAATCTCTAGCCTCAGCAACAATCACATGTACAATCTATCCCAACATTAGAGTAAACATCACTGTAAACTCATGGCTGTATTTATGCTGAATTTTTTAAAGGTTTATTTGGTGATTCTTTTTATGTGTTTATTGATAGAGGAGGACTGTGGATCGAGTCAGAGACAGTGGAGAAAGACATGAAGGCACGCTGATTTTAGATGATGCTGCAGCGCTGTCTTTAAAGTTAACAGCCAATCCAGACTGGGTGTGAGGCAGCTGCATCTCAGCTGTATGAGGGCTTTATTTTCGTTTCTGCACTCATGTTAACAGGCCTGGGTTGAAAACAAATGTTCCACCAAATAAAATTGATTCTCCTATTTTGATTAAGAGATAAAACATATACGTAACTTCATGCATCTTCATGTATCTGTATCTAGCCATGTCATATCACATCATATCTTCAAGCATCATATCATGTTGCATAGAAAGGTATTGTGTCTTATTATCACGGACCGTAGCGTACTGTAGCGCATGGCATTGTCACTTACACTGTATAAAAAAATCATGAATCCTTTTTTGCTGACATTTACAGTCATGGATGAAAGTATTGGCACGCCTGGAATTTTTCCAGAAAATACACCATTTCTCCCAGAAATTGTTGCAATTACAAATGTTTTTGGTATACATGTGTTTATTTCATTTATGCTCATTCCAACAACACAAAAAATCTGAAGAAAAAAGACAAAATTGATATAATTTTACACAAAATGATTGTCCCCCTTTTAAAACTGTGGGTAAATGATTTTATTTCCAGCATGTGATGCTCATTTAAACTCACCTGTGGCAGTAACAGGGGCTGGCAATCTAGAAATCACACCTGGAGCCAGTTAGAATGTCTAAAAGTTGACTCAACCTTTATGTTGTGTGTCTGTGTGTGTCACACCAAGCATGGAGAAGAGAAAGAAGAGCCCAGAATTGTCTGAGGACTTAAGAAGCAAAATTGTGTAAAAATATGAACAATCTCAAGGTTAAAGACCATCTCCAGAGATCCTGAAATTCCTTTGTCCACTGTGTGTAATATAATCAAGAAGTTTATAACCATGGAGCTGTGGCTAATCTCTCTGGACGTGGACAGAAGAAGAAAACTGACAAAAGAATGCAACGCAGGATAGTTGGAATGGTGGATAAACATCCTCAGTCAACTTCCACACAAATTCAGGCTGTCCTTCAGACTCAGGGTGCAAAAGTGTCAGCTGGGACCATACGTGGTCATCTGAATGAGATGAAGCGCTATGGCAGGAGACCCAGGAGAACCCCACTGCTGACAAAGAGACAGAAAAAAGCCAGACTGGAGTTTGCAAAAATGTACCTGAGTAAGCCTCAGTCCTTCTGGGAGAACATTTAGTGGACAGATGAGACTAAGGTAGAGCTTTTTGGAAAAGCACATCATTCTACTGTTTACAGAAAACAGACTGAGGCCTACAAAGAAAAGAACACAGTACCTACAGTCAAACATGGTGGAGCTTCAAGGATGTTTTGTGGTTGTTTTGCTGCCTCTGGCACTGGTGCCTTGACTGTGTGCAAGGAATCATGAAATCTGGAGACTATCAAAAGATTTTGGGCCACAATGTAGGGCCTAGTGTCAGAAAGCTGGGTCTGGGTCAGAGGTCATGGGTGTTCCAGCAGGACAGTGACCCCAAACATACCTCAAAAATCACCAAGAAATGGTTGGAGACAAAGCTGGAGAGTTCTGAAGTGGCCAGCAATGAGTCTGTTTTGTTGCAAGAAGGAACTCTTCAAATCTGAGAGACCTGGAGCAGTTTGGGAAAAGAAGAGTGGTCCAAAATTCCAGCTGAGAGGTGTAAGAAGCTTGTTGATGGTTATAGGAGGTGATTGGTTTCAGGTATTTTTTTCCAAGGGTGTGCAACCAAATATTAAGTTGAGGGTGCCAATAATTTTGTCCAGCCCATTTTTTGATTTTTGTGTAAAATTATGTCAATTTGTCTTTGGTTTTTTGTGTTGTTCCAATGCACATAAATGAAAAAAAAAAACACATGTATACCAAAAACATTTGTAATTGCAACAATTTCTGGGAGAAATGGTGTATTTTCTGGAAAAATTCCAGGCGTGCCAATACTTTCATCCATGACTGTATTTAAAGACCCTGCAAAGTGAAAATAGATCTGTATTCAGGTTTGTTGTATGACAGGTCACTGTGTTATGAACCCCTTAACCACATTTCAGTTAAATAAAACATGTCCAAGTATATAAAATTAAGCTTCAAAATCATGAAAAATGAGGCAGTAAAATCTGCTCCAGGATCGTGTGGGTGTGTCTGCTGGATGAGTGGAAGCCACGCCCACTTAGGAGAAAAATGATCCTCTCCAATAAAACGAATGCGACAGTGTAAACTGAGGAGAGCACTCATGCCATTAGCCTGCCTCTTGACCTTTAATTGACCTTAGAAGAAGAGGTAAAGTCTGTTTTCTATCTCAAATCTCTGTTATGAGGCTTTAAATGATCCACAGACCACTGTGGCTGATAGATTTTGTAAATTTACCTCACAATGAACAAAAAATCAGTATTTTACTGACGGTTAACTTTCAATAAAGGCAGAGACATCAGCTAACAACAGAGTGGACTGAGATGAACTGCTCTGTGATTTTTTGTAGTGTCAGAGGGGCGGGGTCATTCCCCACTGTGGGCTCGTGACATCATGAGTCCACATATTGGCCCCACCCACATCAAACCAAACCAGAACAGAGGTGGAAAACTTTCTAAAGGTCTAAATCCAAAATTCAGTCACATGTTGATCTCAGTGTTTTCACATGTTTACAGCAACCAGATTCCAACATTTTTAGAGTGTTAAGATAGAAATTTTGGATTTTACTTAACAGGGTCTTTAACATCATCATAGTTAGCACTAGCTTTCCAGCACCATCAGGGACTCTCCTACCCACAGCTACGTTAAATCCATCCTCTTCTATGAGATTGTCATTGGATCCTGTGATCCTACTCCTAATGCAGCCCTCTAGGTAAGGGAAAGGTTATGAAGGATATGCTTTACTAATGCATCAATGAAGCATTTATATCTGTATTTATGAAAGATAGATAAATTATATACAAGGCCGACATAGATGATGGGTATGTAAGTATTTACTAATGCTTTATTAATGCTTAGAGCAATGTTACTCAACCAAAGAGCCAAATGGTTGAAAAAATGCCTGTGCAAGAGCCACAATCTAAATGGTAAAAAGTGGTGAAAATGGGTGAAAGTTGCAATGAAAATAAGAGAAAGGTGGCAAAAATGGTCAAAAAACGGCCAAAAAGTGGCAAAAATGAGGGGAATTGGGGCAAATAGGCATACAATGGAGAAAATTGTGTGAAAAGTGGCAAAAATGGGCGCATAGTCAAAAAATTGAGTTAGAGGTGGTTCAAAAGCTGTGAAAAATTAGTAAAAAGCAACTAAAATGGGCAAAAAAGCTGTTAAAAGGTGGAAAAATGGGGAAAAAAATGTGCTTTAAATAGCAAAAGGCAGCTAAAATCTGTGAAAAATTGCAAACAAGCAGGATAAAAGTGGCTGAAACTGATGAAAAATGGGAAAAAAAGTGGCAATAATGATGGAAAAGTTGCTACAAGAAGTGGTAAAATGGGCTAAGAGCAGCAAAAATTGATTTAAAGTGGCAAAAAAATGTAAAAAAAGGGGCAAAAATGAAGGATAAAGGGGCACATAGGCATACAACGGAGAAAACTAGGTGAAAGTGGCAAAAATGGGTGCAAAGTCACAAAAATTGAGTTACAGGCGGTCAAAAAAACTAAAAAAATGAATGAAAAGTGACTGAAGTGGGCAAAAAAAAGATGGAAAGAGGAAAAAATGTGCAATTCATAGCAAAAGGCAGCTCAAAAGGGCGAAAAAATGCAAACAAGCAGGATAAAAGTGGCTGAAACTGATGAAAAATGGGAAAAAAGTGGCAATGATGATGGAAAAGTTGCTACAGGAAGTGGTGAAAATGGGCTAAGAGCAGCAAAAATTAATTAAAAGTGGCAAAACAATGTAAAAAAGGGGCAAAAATGAAGGATAAAGGGGCACATAGGCATACAACGGAGAAAACTAGGTGAAAGTGGCAAAATGGGTGCAAGTCAAATTATTGAGTTACAGGTGGTCAAAAAGCTGTAAAAAATGAGTAAAAAGTGGCTAAAATGCTGTGAAAAGATGGAAAAGTGAGAAAAAAGGTGCATTTAATAGCAAAAGGCAGCTTAAATGGGCTAAAAATTGCAAAGAAGCAGGATAAAAGCGTCTGAAACTGATGAAAAATGGGATAAACATGGCAATAATGATAGAAAAGTTGTGGTAAACATGGGCTAAGAGCTTCAGAAATGGATTGAATATGGCAAAAAAATGTTTTGAAAAAAAGGGACAAAAAATGCAAATAAGGGCAATGGATAGAGAAAAAAATAGATGTTGACAATAATGACCATTAAAACTTACTGTATCAGTGTGGGTGACAAACTGGTTAATGTTATGATTAATGGATCATTTTGAGGTCAAAGTTTCCCTTTTTTAAGGTTTTCTGGTGAATAATATTTCAAATGAAGACATAAAGAGCCACAAATCATCACAGAAGAGCCACATGTGGCTCAGAGCCACAGGTTGAGTAGCACTGGCTTAGAGTGTGTAGTTTTCCCCAGTTTCTTTACAACACATCAGAAGTCTACCGGGGTGGTCAATCATTAACTTACCTCGGTCTGGAGGGACGATGTCCGGGTTGAAGTATCCTTCTTTGCATCTGCAGCAGTACTGGCCCAGACGAAAACCCCGACCAGGAACGGGTACACACTGCAAGAAACACAAAGATCACTCTGACTCTAATTTAGGATTTACTGTGGTCTTATTGTTATATGAGATTAGACCTGGACATTGTAGTTAGTAGGTGGTCTTAGTCTGTAATCAAAGCAGTGAAATTTTGACTGAAATTTAACGTTCAATCCAGATCTTAATGTAGACTGAAATTTGAATCTGGTTTGAGATGGAAAAATGCTGACTCAGTCTGTTTATGTGGGACATCTTTGATTATATCTTGGCCTGTTTGTCCAGATTCAGATCAGACTGTAAAGGAGAGATGCACACCCCTACTGATAATTTCTGTTTTATTTGAATATTTACGGGGAACTGATGGCTCAGTGGTTATGTCTGCATGCCCTGAGAGGTTGTTGATCAAATCGGTCTCTTTCCATGGTTATATCTCTACAAAACAGGCATAAAAGGCCCCAAAAGAACCTGAATAATGATATGATGTAATAAAATAAATTCTATAAATATTTACTCCAGGAAAGAAAGCTGTTTCCAAGGTAACGCCCAGTGATGGAGCTCCTAATAAAGATGAACACTAATGTGAAAGTGTGAGAACAGGAGCCGCTCTGCTGCTGCTTCACTTCCTCAATGAAAAAAGGTTAAAACGAGGGGTCACGTTAGCCTCTCTCACTCTCAAGCTAGCTTCACTTTAGCACATCAGGACACACACGCTGACACACAGTCGGTGTGTGTGTTAATCTAAGCTGAAAGCTAAATGGACACATAATGCCTGGACTGAGAGCATTATCCTTTTCTAGAGAAATCCCACTCTGAAGTGAGCACGCATCCACAGACAGGCCTCTCATAGGTATACAGAACCCCCCACCCCCCACTATCAGCAGCTTTAATGCTACACGCTCAACAATAAAGTGATATTGATTACACTGAGCGACCCCTTTATTCTCCTCATGGTCACGTCGAACCTTGGTGCTGGAGTCATGGTGAAACGGGCTTAAGACGGAGCGGGCGCCAACATTATCACAGCTGTTATTAAAGAAACCAACAACTGTAGACCAGAGCTAACCGTGAGACACAAACTGAAGTCTCCTCTCATTGGCCATGGACGTGGAGTGATGCAGCACCAACCAGGGTCTAAATGATGACCCCCCCTATAGAACTACCAGGGTCTAAATGATGACACCCTTTAGATCTACCAGGAAGAAGCTAAAGGAGTACAACCCAAAGAACCGTCCCTACTGCTTCAGGGAGTCTGGAAATGGGAATCTGGTAGAAGGTGGACGGAACCATGAAGAAAGAAGGATGTGTGAAGATTTAGAAAGAAACCCTCAAACTGGGTCTTGGTCATCTCTTTGTCTTCAACACAACAACCCAAAACATCCATCGCTCCTGGTGAAGAACTACCTCCAGAAGACCAAAGCAAACCTTAGTGACTGGGCTGGTCAAAGCCCTGACTGGAACCCCATTGAAAACCTTGGTCTTTCCATTGAAGACCAAGGTCCATCCCTGAAGACCATCAGATCTGGAGAAGCTGAAGAGATTGGCCAAAGAAGAATGGGCTGAGAACCTGGTATCACTTTCATGAACCACGCTCATGTTCTCCCTCATGACAAACCAGTCACCCCAACACTCATCAGTGTGTTCAGGGCAGCGTCGCCCATAGTTCCTCACTATCTGGTGACCTGGTGCCTCCTCTGTCCAATCAGAGAGTTTGAATCCTCTGTGCCAGGTAGGACAAACAGTACCACGTGGATTTGGGGATTTCAGGACTGTTCTCTTGTGTTTCAGACCTCTGTGCTTGAAGGGGAAGTATGTCAGCAGGGCCGGGATTATCAACATAATCCATCAGATCATCCTCCTGCCCGCCACCCAGAGCAACCATCTTTAAATAGATGGCTGAGATGAGAGGTGGAGGATCGGGTCATACAGACGGGCAGCGGGGAAAAGGGAGAGTGGAGCTGAGACAAGACTGAAGTGTCAAACGAGTGAACATAGAAATGAGGCATAGAAACTAAGAGAGAGCAGTCATGTCGTCCAATAAAAGCCCCTTATGCACACGCTCTCCTCCAGCCGTGTGAAAATGGAAGTGATCAACTGAAAACAGAACAACCACCACCAAGCACAGGGACCCACAAACACGACTAAAAACGCTGTAGGATGTATGCTAGGCCGGTAGTTGGTAGTTCGACGGAAAAAGGAAATAACATGTATGTGCTAGCTTCAGCACTAAAGTGCCCTCTTGGAGCCAAAACACGTGCTTAAGTGTCCTCTTGGGAGCCAAAACACATGCTAAAGTGCCCTTTTGAGAGCCAAAACACATGCTAAAGTGCCCTTTTGGGAGCCAAAACACATGCTTAAGTGCCCTTTTGAGAGCCAAAACACATGCTAAAGTGCCCTTTTGAGAGCCAAAACACATGCTAAAGTGCCCTTTTGGGAGCCAAAACACATGCTTAAGTGCCCTTTTGAGAGCCAAAACACATGCTTAAGTGCCCTCCTTGTTGGCAAAACACACTAAACTGCCCTCTTGGGTGAAGAAAACACACTAAACTCCAGAAGACCATTAGGACCAAGAAATAGTATGAAACATTACTGTTGCAATGACTTATGTTGGGCCCTTTTTTGATCCATATTGAGCTAGAACTATATCTGACAGAACCAGTTTGGATTATCTGGTGCTAATATGGTGTTAAAATGCACTAGAATACAGGAAATGGCATCCACTTCATTGAAAATGTTCTGGTGGAAGACCCCCAGACCCCCTAGGGATTTATTTATTTATTTCTGTGTGTTCTCTACAGTCCAACGTTGAATCTACACAGTTCATGTGGATGCTGATCCTAACTACAAACTAACTTGAGTAGTCTGTCTAGTTAGTCTGCTTTAAGGCTCTATAATGTGCCATTTGTAGAACATATCAACATGTCTAAAGTGCCCTCAAAAACACGCCAAACTTAGTGCCATCTTTAGTGACGAGAACACGCTGTAGGTGCCCTTTTTTCTTTCGCCCTGCCCTTGAAAAAGTCTGTGTATGCCACTGGCTAGCTTGTAGCTGGGGCAGGTTGGTCTGTGGGAGAAAAGAAATCCACGGAACAGCAAATCAAATGCCTTAACACAGTGGTTTTCAAAGTGTGAGACAGGCCTTTCCTGGGGGTTGCCACAGAACTTCAGGGGAGGCGTAGAACCATAAACCAGAAAACAAGGTGATTTGCTTTGCTAACTTCTGCTTTGCATGGAGCAAAATGAATAGATTTGTAGATATTTTAAGGACTATATCATAGAATCAGATATTCAAGTTAGGATTTTCCTGCATTGATCCCGATGGTGCTCGAGTCACAGGGTTTAATTTGCAAAGATGTATAAGCCAATGAAAGCATGAGGCTGTGTAAACCTTGGGGTCTTCTTAAGACTGAGCAAGAAGTCTAGTGACCAAACTAGGGGAATTTTTAACAGGAAGTGAAAGGAATTTCGGTCACTGATCAAAAACAAGTGCCAAGACAGGCTGAAGGTGGAGCATGGTCTGCATCAAATGTAGAGATGAAAACTTACAGTTCCCACTAAATAATAGCGTAGAGCAGCATTACTCAACCCCGCTCAACCAAAGGGCCAAATTGTTGAAAAAAACATCTGCAAGAGCCACAACGAAAGTGCTGAAAAGTGGCAAATATGGGTTAAAGTGGCAATACATAAAAATAAGTTACAGGGGGCAAAATGGTCAAAAAGCAGCAAAAAATGGTGAAAATGGGGCAAAATCAGCATAATATTCCAACTATTTGGTGAAAAGTACCAAAAGTGGGGTAGAAAAAGTGGCAATAAAGGGCAGAAAGGGGCAAAACTTGTTTGAGAACGGACAAATTAGTAACAGGTAGCAAAAATTGTCAAAAAGTGGTAGAAACATGACAAAAAATAGCATTTAATGGCAAAAGGCAGCTTGAATGGGTGAAAAGTGGCAAAAATGTGAGAAATTCAAATAGCAAAAAGCAGGGAAAGAGAGTCAAAAACTGGGTAAAAATGGGCCAAAAGTTGCTAAAAGAAGTGACTAAAGTGGGCTTAATACAGTAAAATGGATTAAAAGTGCAAAAAATTGCAAATAAGGGCAATGGAAATATACAGACGAATTTAAATGTTGACAAAGCCAACTGTATAAGTGTGGGAAACAAACTAATTAATGTGACTTTCAATTGATAATTCCTGGGGTCTAAGTGTCCCTTTATGTAAGGTTTTGTAGGGGAATAATATTTCAAATGAAGACATTAAAGAGCCACAAATCATCACAAATGAGCCACATGTTGAGAATCACCGGTGTAGAGCAGAATAATCAGGTAGCATTGGCAGTAAATCCATTACTGAAACCAAATAACTGATTACCTGGCAAAGACGGATGTTAACGAACTTTTGCAGACCAAAATATCAAACATATAAAAATATTCAAAATGTTTAAAATTAGACATACATTTTTGAAAATATGGTTAAACTGAATCTTTCTGGGGTTGGGGGTCCACCAAACGAACAAATGTTCTCTTAGGGGAGGCTCACTCTCACACACTTTGAAAACACCTGCCCTAACAGATCCATGGAGTGTGTACAGCAAGCATGCAATGCTGTGCAATGCGACATAATGTTGCGTGCTGTTAGACCTGATGTGATGACCTTTATCACTGACCTTTGACCTCCAATATCTGACCAGTTCGTCCATGAATAAGAGTGAACAGCCATGCAGACTTTGGTAAAATGAAGTAAACCAGACCTTCCTTACTCCAGGGCTCACACTACTCTTCTACACAGCAGTGAGGTGTAAACGGACTTTCGGACTGTTTCTGTGTATTTTATTAAAGTTTGTGTGTTGAGCTTCACATCAGAGCCCAGTCAGCTCAGATAATCACTGTTTGATCTGCATCATTAGCAGATGAGACTGGAGGTGATTTAGTCTTTGGCAAAATGGGGATGTCCTGATGGCTGGTTAATCTAAGGTAGAGAACAGCATGTACCGTAAGGTCACAGTCCAAGGTCCAACCATCACACCTCTCCAAGACCCTCTTCTTCTAAACTCAACATCTGTGATACCCAATAAATGAAGACTTAACCCTGACTCTTAAAATTCAAACATCAGTTTACCTCTTTAAACAAACTTTTCTTGAATTAAACTGAGACATTTTACCATTTCATGAAAATTTTAGCTCATTCTGAATTTGATGACAGCAACACATGGACAGGCCATGTTTACCACTGTGTAGCATCCCCTCTTTAACAGCAGTCTGTAAACGTCTGGGAAGTGAGGAGACAAGCTGATGGGAGAGGAGTGTTGTCCCATTCTTGTCTGATGTAGAGTTCTAGCTGCTCAACAGTCCTGGGTCTTCTTTCTGATTTTTCTGGATTTTTTCTGATGCTCCAAATGTTTTCTATCAGTGAAAGGTCTGGACTGCAAGCAGACCAGTTCAGGACCTGGACTCTTCTCCTGTGAAGCCATGCTGTTGTGATGGATGTGGTATGTGGTTTAGCATGGTCTTGCTGAAATAGTCCAGGCCTTCCCTGACAGATACGTTGTCTGGATGGAGCATATCGTTAGCCTCTTAGCATAACTGCCCAGGTCATTTTTTGGCCATAGTGTAATTTCTGCCTAACTACTCTCCTAATGCTGCTCTTTCATTGTGCCTTATTGCCTATATCCTCAGCCAATCAGAATGCTTGTTACAGTCAATAATCACTATAAGCCTAAGTCATCTATTGATTATTATCCTTATTATCTTTTAAGACTTTTATTTGTTATGTAGTCCTTGTTGTGGCTTATCTTTTTTAAAGAAACTTGTACACATCGGGTAGAACTGTTACAGTATAAACTAGAAAAGCACTCAGAGAGCACAGACCTCCGCCATTAGCCCTATCTCCCAATACTGAAGGATCTTTTAATAATTCCTGGACCCATGTACCCCCCATCACGGCATTCACCGATTACTCCCTCCCTTCCTAGTGGGGTGGAACACGGTGAGGCAAAGCATTGGCTTCACTACGGGTACCAACAGATGCACCCATGGTCTCTCTGGACGACTGGAAGTCATGACAGAGGGCGAATATTCTTCTATTCCTCCCAGCATTGTGAGTATTCTCGCTACAATTCGCTGTCTTGCTCTCTGTTACGCTCCGACTCGTCTCCTCGACCGGGTGTGCGTCTTTCAAACTCTATAAACTCCAAAACTTTGAATATAAACACACCCAAAATGCTGCTGGGATTGAAGTTACTCATGTCCGCCATCTCCTGGTGTAAAGTAGTAACAGCGCAGACCTCCGCCATTAGCCCTATCTCCCAATAGTACAGAATCCTTTAAAAAATTCCTGGATCCAGACAGTGATCCAAATCACTCCCAAAATCTAATCTTCTTTATGCCATTTCTGCCATTTCCTGAAAATTTCATCAAAATCCATCCACAACTTTTTCAGTTATGTTGCTAACAAACAAACAAACTAACCAACGAACAAATGAACAAACCCACCCGATCACATAACCTCCTTGGTGGAGGTAATAAAAAAAAAATCCTTTGTGTTTGCCAAAATATGTGTTTTCTTTTTCTGAAGCCTTAAAATATAACTTAGGGAAATATGCTATGAGACTAACGATATGTGTCTCTAAAAGCTCTCTCTACTTTCCAGCATTGATAGTTCCTTTCCAGATGTTAGAGCTGCCCACGCCATAGGCACTAATGCAACCCCATACCATCAGAGATGCAGGCTTTAGACCTGAGCCAGGAGAACAAGCTGGATGCTCCCTCTCATCTTTAGTCCACAGGACACGGTGTCTGTGGTTTCCTCTGGCCACAGAACAGTTTTCCATGTTTCCTCTGGCCGAAGAACAGTTTTCCATGTTTCCTCTGGCCACAGAACAGTTTTCCATGTTTCCTCAGTCCATGTTAAATGAGCTTTGGTCCAGAGAAGACGGACCATGGTGTTTCTGGATCCTGTTCACATATGGCTTCTTCTCTCAATGATCCAGATTTAACTGTCATTGGTGGATGGCATGGCCAACTGTGTTTACAGACAATGATTTCTGGAATGTTCCTGAGCCCATGCAGTGATTTCACTACAGAATCATGCCTGTTTTTAATGCAGTGGCCCCTGAGGGCCCCTTCAGCCTTGCTCTCAGAGATTTCTCCACATTCTCTGAATCTGTTGATGATATTATGGACTGTAGATGGAGGGAGATTCAAATCTTCAAGACTTTGTGTTGAGGAGCATTTTTCTGAAAATTCTAGATGCAGTTGATGCAGATTGATGGTTCTCTGCCCATCTTTACTTCTGAGAGACCCTGCTCTAAAATGTTCCTTTTATACTCAGTCATGACATGTTGATAATTAACCTCATTAGTATTAGTTGTAAAATGCTCCTGCTGTTTTCATTAGTACCACTTACTTTTCCAGCCTTTTGTTGCCCTGTCCCTACTTTTTTGAGAAAATAAGCTATTTTTCATGAAATGAAATGAAAAAAATATCTCGGTCAGTGGATTCATGGGCGAGAGAATGTGCACCCATGGTCAATCAAAAGCCAGCAGCAAAAACATGAGGAGGTACAGCAACAGGACAGCAGCTTCCTATAACAGTTGATGCTTCATTATGAAGGCGTCTTTGATTCAACAGCCGTAAACATTACGTCTGCCACAGTGACTTTGTCCTCTTACAACTTTACAAATTAAGAATTTCTCATCTTTGAAAATGTTGGAGTTATTTGAGGTAATGCCAGATCTCATTTAGAATATCGTTCAACCTTTTTTTAATTATCGTAGACATTTCAGTGTAAATTCTGCCTGCAGTGATTTTTCTGTTCCTTGGTTGTTTGGACCAACAGAGACTAAAAATAAAGGGCATCTCCTATAAATCTCTTTACCTCCATGGTGGTGCGGTTGCACTGGTGAGTGTCTGCGAACCAGCTGTCTCCAGTGGTACACTGGTCCAAGTCAATGTCCTGAATGTCGACATCCACACGGATCACACCTCTGACAGAGAAACACAAACAACAACAAAAACACAGACGCATGAAGGGTTAACCAAGGCAGGTATGTGTGTGAAATACCAGCGGACATTCTGGAAGAATCTGATAACGCCATGGCATGATGTTTGGTGTTTATTACTGTAAAGTGGCAGTCAGCGGTGGACTCAGGATGTCTGAGGGACAGGAGACGAGCACAGGTCTCTGTGGTGGGCACCAGTGTATAAAGAACTGTCCCACACTCAGGGCACAATAGTTAGAAATCCTTGTTCAGATTAATCATGTTTTATTATGTGATAACACCAACTATACCTCTGTAATATGACAGACAGGAATTAACTTTGAGGCCGTTGATTTAACCAGTTTGGAGAAGAACCCCTCTACTGAGGCAGCTAAAACTGGAAAAGTGAAATATGCAGTATTTAAAGGGGCTGGGTCAGGGCAGGGACAGAAATCAGATTTCTTCCACTGAGAGGGCTTCAGTGAGGGCACCTTATGGTCTTCCACCTGAAGTCACTTTAGAGAGCCTAACCCGACCATGTTTTCTCCACACCAAGAACATGGTCATGGACGAAAGTATTGGCACCCCTGGTAATTTCCCAGAAAATACACCATTTCTCCCAGAAATTGTTGCAATTACAAATGTTTTGGTATACATGTGTTTATTTCATTCATGTGCATTGGAGCAACACAAAAGAATAGAAGAAAAAAGACAAAATTGAAATAATTTTACACAAAATGATTGTCCCTCTTTTAAACCTGTGGGTAAATCATTTTATTTCCAGCATGTGATGCTCATTTAAACTCACCTGTGGCAGTAACAGGTGCTGGCAATCTAGAAATCACACCTGGAGCCAGTTAGAATGTCTAAAAGTTGACTCAACCTTTGTGTTGTGTGCCTGTGTGTGTCACACCAAGCATGGAGAAGAGAAAGAAGAGCCCAAAATTGTCTAAGGACTTAAGAAGCAAAATTGTGTAAAAATATGAACAATCTCAAGGTTAAAGACCATCTCCAGAGATCCTGAAATTCCTTTGTCCACTGTGTGTAATATAATCAAGAAGTTTATAACCATGGAGCTGTGGCTAATCTCTCTGGATGTGGACAGAAGAGAAAAACTGACAAAAGAATGCAACGCAGGATAGTTGGAATGGTGGATAAACATCCTCAGTCAACTTCCACACAGATTCAGGCTGTCCTGCAGACTCAGGGTGCAAAAGTGTCAGCTGGGACCATATGTGGTCATCTGAATGAGATGAAGCGCTATGGCAGTAGACCCAGGAGAACCCCACTGCTGACAAAGAGACATAAAAAAGCCAGACTGAAGGTTGCAAAAATGTACCTGAGTAAGCCTCAATCCTTCTGGGAGAACATTTTGTGGACAGATGAGACTAAGGTAGAGCTTTTTGGAAAAGCACATCATTCTACTGTTTACAGAAAACAGAATGAGGCCTACAAAGAAAAGAACACAGTACCTACAGTCAAACATGGTGGAGCTTCAAGGATGTTTTGTGGTTGTTTTGCTGCCTCTGGCACTGGGTGCCTTCATGAAATATAGACTATCAAGAGATTTTGGGCCGCAATGTAGGGCCTAGTGTCAGAAAGCTGGGTCTGGGTCAGAGGTCATGGGTGTTCCAGCAGGACAGTGACCCCAAACATACCTCAGAAAGCACCAAGAAATGGTTGGAGACAAAGCTAGAGAGTTCTGAAGTAGCCAGCAATGAGTCCGGATCTAAATCCCATTGAACACCTATGGAGAGATCTCAGAGCTGCTGTTGAAGAAGCACCCTTCAAATCTGAGAGACCTGGAGCAGTTTGGGAAGAGTGGTCCAAAATTCCAGCTGAGAGGTGTAAGAAGCTTGTTGATGGTTAGAGGAAGAGACTGGTTTCAGTTGTTGTTTTTTTTTTCCAAGGATGTGAAACCAAATATTATGTTGAGGGTGCCAATAATTTTGTACGGCCGGTTTTTTGATTTTTGTGTAAAATTATGTCAATTTTGTCTTTGATTTTTTTGTGTTGTTCCAATGCACATAAATGAAATAAACATGTGTATACCAAAAACATTTGTAATGGCAACGATTTCTGGGAGAAATGGTGTAACAGTAATGGTGTAAAAATTCCAGGGGTGCCAATACTTTTGTCCATGACTGTAAATACTTTAACACTCAAGATGAATCTTGAAACCTTAACGCTGAAAAATAATAACATGGATTAATCATTTCACAAAGTTTGACCACAGTCTCTTCCCGTAGTCCTCCAGAGCTGATGTTTACGTGCCTGAGGGTGAAGAGCTGAACGTGATGATGAGGAGCAAGGCCACCCATAAGGGGGGATAAAGGTGAGAGCTTTCTGGGACCCATGGAGGCCAGCAAAGTCAAGCTCCATTGTAAAGTTAAACGGTGATATCCATATTTATTTCACCTGAATAATAACCACTCCTATGAATGCATTAGGATTATCAATGCCATAGCATATGGCCTTCTTCAAATGTAAACAACATTTTCTCAAAACAGAATTCGCATGAGTAAAAAGTCTCAAAAATGTGTTTCAAGTGGCTAAAATGGGTTAACATTAATTTAAAAGTGTTTACATCAGCACAGAATATGCAGAAGTGGCAAAATGGGCTAAAAGAGGTAAAACAGGCAGGAAAAGTGATGGAAAGGGTTTGAAAAATGGCATGTTGCATAAAGGTGGTGAAATGGGATTAAGAAAGTGAGATAAAAGTAGCATAAAGTAAGCAGAAAGAGGCAAAAATGGATTAAAAGAGTAGTGAAATGGGTTTAAAAAGGGCAAAAAATTAGTCAAAGGTGGCAAAAATGTATTTAATTGGCAAAGATGGGTCAAAAATGTCAACAGGACAGAAAGGGGAGTGGAAAAGGTTTTAAAAGTGGGGAAATGGCTTAAGGATGGCAGAAATTGTTTAAAATGGGCCAAAACTTGCAGAAAAAGTGGTGTAAGTGGTTTTGAATGTGGCCAAATGGTTTTAAAAGTGGCACAGTGGGCACAAAGGTGGTAAAATAATATTACAAATTGCAAAAAAATAGGTTTAAAGTAGCAAAAACAAGCAGAAAAAGAAGTCAAAATGTTTTAAGAAGTGGCAAAAAATGAGGTTATAGTAACACAAAATGGGCAGAAAGTTGCAAAAATGGGTTGAAATGTTAAAATGGGCAGAAAAAGTAGTGAAAGGGTTTTAAAAAGTGGCACTTGGATTAAAAGTGGTAAATGAAAATGTTTAAAATGGACAGCAAGTCTATGTGATTAACTTCAATCCATTGCCCGTAATTATACTGTAATAAAAAATACCATGGCCTTTTTCTTTATGTTGTCACACTTTTATTCTGCATTCAACACAAATCATGTATGAAACCATGTCGCTAATGTTACTGGTTAGACTGAATGTTGCATGGAAATAAATACATTTACTGTTAGATTTCCTATTAAAGCAAAGCACAAAAATAAGTAAATTAGTGTTTGTTGGATTATTTCTGTGGTGTAACAATTCTTCTTGTCAATAAATCGTGATATCCCGTAGTAGCGCCTGTTTATTTCCTTTTAAATGGAGCTACATTTATAAGGATCATCCATTTGTGGGATGAGCAGCAGAGCTGAGGATGTGCCCATGAAAAATGACCCAAATCTTCTCTGCTGGTGACCAGCATGAGGAGGAGGAGCCAGGCTATATGGTTCTTCTACTGAGGCTCTTTTTTGCTCTGCTGCTCATCCCACTAAGGCGTAGTCCTTAAAACTGTGGCTTCATTTAAAAGAGAAATAAGCCGGCTTTCTAATGGTATAAGGTTTACTGACAAGAAGCATTGTTACAACACAGAAATAATCTACTAAACACTCATTTATTTACTCGCTGTACTAAGTTTAGGTACCCTGAGATGACCTGACAGCCCCATAGATATGTAGCTGTGGTGTCTCAGTGGTTGGCTGCTGTGTTGGCAGATTTATCTGACTATTACTGCCTAAAAATAAAAATGACATTAAAAAAAGATACAACTCCTGATGTAATGATGTGTGGTTTAGACCATACATCGATCTTATTTTAGTCTATTTGATGGTCCCGCCCCCTCAGTGCGTCTCTAAAGAGTCTGGTCCTTGTACAGATGTAGTTGACCGTCCCTGCAGTAGTTGAGTTAGTGCGTTTGGGTTCTCATGTTTGGTGTCCTTACCTGAACTCTGGGGTGAGGTCGGGTTTGAGCCCATAGAACGGTGCGGACAGGGTGAGCAGCCACCTGGGCACAAAGCGTCCTTCTTTACAGTCCAGAAAGGGGGCGCTGGCCCAGCGAACCCCACTGCGATTGGTCACGTAGCTGTCGCCCTGCCTCCACTTGGGCGTGTCGAGTGTGCTGAGGTCGTTTAGGAGCAGGCGCTTCGACAGCGCTGCTGTTGGCTGTTTGGACTCTGGGAATTTAAAGCTCCTGAACCAGCTGTCGCTGGGGGCAGGGGCGGGCGGGTGCAGGCTCTCCCAGGCTTTGGATAAATCCTGCAGGATGATGGTCTGGATCTTTGCTGTGGGGTTTCTGGAGGCGCGGAGCACCAGTTGTGGCACGGCCGCCAGTGGGTCAGCGTCAAAGGTGAGCAGGGCCCGCTGGATGAGCAGGTCAGCCTCCAGGAGGGCCCGGACCAGAGCGTGGTACCACTCCATGTCCTCCTGCACCGTGCTCTCCCGCAGGTCGCTTGCCTGGAAAATCATGTTCAGGAAGTTGGCGGTGTTGGCCAGCGCGTTCAGAGCTGGCCTCAGGGGGGCGCTGAAGCTGCCAGGCAGGGACCCCGTCTGTGGTGGGGTACTGTATGGGCGTGAGCAGCGCCCCCCCTCCAGAGTGGCAGGGTCTCCTGTGTACATGAAGGTCTCTGCGGGGGACCAGTCGCCTCTGGTTCTGTGGGCGCCACTGAAGATGTCGCCGCAGACTCGTAGGGCGGTGGTGGTCTGAAGGAGGTTGGTGGGGTGTCTGAAGGTCTGGTACTGTTCGATACAGAATCAGTGCTGTTGTCCGCTCCTGGGTGACTCCTGACAGGAAGTCCGGGGTCACTTGGGCCTCAAGGAGGAGGGAGTAGGAGAAGGAGAAGAAACTGCACAGGACCCATCGTCAAAAACCTCAGAGGAAGAAAAAGTATAGGAGCGTCTCTTTTTGACCCCTCAGTGACCCCTGAAGACTAAAAAAAGAAGTTGTAGGGCTGGGCAATATGGACCATAAATTATGTTTTTATCGTTTTTAGCTGAATGGTGATTCTTGATGTTAATGTGGATATTTATATCTGTAGAGGTATGAAACCAAAGTCAGATCCAAATAGCTCACAGGCACTTTTACTGACAGCTGGCTGCACCGTGTCAACATGTGCATTAAAAAATGACGCGAAAACAAATCAAACTCCTTAAATAAGAAGGAGAAATGTGGACGGCCTTACCTATACTGATAAAAACAGTAATTTCTTACCCTACGTCTCATTTGAAAATGCATCTATAAATGCTGAGATCTGGATCCGCTGCCCAGCCCTAGTCACATGTTTGCAGAGCTCTGGACTTTCCTCATGTTGCAGCAGCAGCAGGTGTCTCTGCAGCGCTCGCAGCTCCGTCTGTGCGCTCCACCAACACGCACAACCGTGCTCCAACCTTCACTCCAACTGTGGCATGAAGACGGTACAAAAGCTCGGCGTCCTCGTTGGCGGGGAAACGTCAGGACCAGTCTCCGCATCTCTGCAGTCTCTGCTGTGCCTCCCGCCTGCGCTGCCGCTCTGTCCGCCGCGAAAAGTCGCAAAGCAAACGCAGCAAGGGAGGAGGAGGAGGAGGAGGAGGCGGGGGGATGCCTCAAAGTTGGGGGAATCCCGTGGTAGGAGGGAGGAGGAGAGCAGGAAGAGGAGGAGGAGGAAGAGTGTCGTAGAGATGGAGGGATGAAGAGAGAGAAGTCAGCTTTCTTCTTCGCTCTCCGTCCGTCTGCTGCTCTCCTATCTGTTGATCCAAACAGCTTCAAGCTGCTCTGATGGAGGCTTCTGATGCTTGTCCGTCCTCTGTCTCTCACCCCTCCTCTCTCTCTCCCATCATCCCCTCCCCACCCTTCATTCACCCTGTGCCTGTCTCCTCCTCCTCCGTATTGACAGGAAGGTGATGAGAGTGGTACATCTGCTCACAGAGGAGAGGATGATGCAGGCAGAGATCCCCGCTAAGCTCTGCTGCGTTTGGGCTCCATCCTGGAAGGTGGATTAACCCTTTCAGCACTCACACAGAGACCCTGTTTACACCTCACATTAACATCCGAGCTTGGTGTTTAGACTCTAGGTGGCTCCATGAAAGCTAGCTGAGAGCGTACAGCTGTTTCATAATAGCTCAGACTGCAGAGGTGGTCTGGGTGCCTTCATCTGGGCTAGACTGGGAGTGTGGTTCACCAGTAAGCAGAAGGTGTGGCTTACCTTCTTATCTAAGTCTGTACCTCGCTGATTGTGGTTTTGATCTGATCCGTACCCTTCAAGGTTATGAACTAAACAGTGATTCTCTCTAGATTTGGGTGGCATCTTTTATTTAAATCAGTGATACTCATCGTATGGCTCTGGAGCTGTTGTGATGATTTGTGGCTCTATAATGGCTTAATTTTAAATATTATTCACCCAGAAACATTAAAAAAGGAAAAATTTTTACCACTTTAGCACACTGTTGCCCTTTTTCACATTCTTTGCCCTTTTTTGCCCATTTAAGCTACTTTTTGCCATTGAATACCACTTGTTTCCTTTTTTGCCCATTTTTTGCTACTTTTTTCTGCCACTTTTATCCCATTTTTCCCCTTTTTCACATTGTTTGGCCCCTTTTGTCCATTTAGGTTACCTTTTGCCATAAATTACCAATTGTTTCCTATTTTTGCCACTTTTGCTACTTTTATCCCTTTTAAGCTACTTTTTGCCATTGAACACAACTTTTTCCTATTTTTGTCCACTTAGCCACTTCTTTCTGCCACTTTTATCCCATTTCTGCCCCTTTTGTCAAGAGTACCTTGATGCAGACAAGATGGCCGACATATATCCTATCCATACCGGAAGTCTCAACCAGAAGTCCGTACGTCTAAGGTTAGGCTTAGGCATTAAATCCAGAGTGGTTAGGTTCAGGGTAAGGCAGTGGGGAAGGTGATATATCTGAGATCCAGCACCAAGGGTTAGGCTTAGGCGCCAAAAAGACTGACAGACACTGACAGCTGAGTCCAACACCAAGAAGAAACTTCCGTTGGGACTTCCGGCATGGAGTGGATGTATAGCGACCATGTCAGCCATCTTGACTGCAGTTGGGTCCCTCCCTTTTGTCCATTTAGGTTACCTTTTGCCATAAAATACCAATTGTTTCCTATTTTTGCACATTTTTGCCACTTCTTTTTGCCACCTTTCTCCCATTTTTGCCCTTTTTCACATGGTTTTTTTTGGGCCACTTTTTTACTCCTTTTTGCCCATTTTAGTCACTCGTCACACATTTTTTGCCATGTATTTCCCCTTTTGGACCATTTTTTTTGCCACCTTTCACTTATTTTTTTTGTCACTCTTCCTCCATTTTGCTACTTTCTGACCCTTTATTCATTTTTTTCTCCCCATTTTCTCCCCCTTTCACCCATTTTTGCTGCTTTTTGACCATTTTTGTCACCATTAACTTATTTTTATTGCTACTTGAAGCCGTTTTTACCACTTTTGACCACTTTGATCGCGGCTCTCTCAAAGGTATTTTCCAACCATTTGGCTCTTTGGTTGAACTGGGTGGAGTAACACTGATTTAAATACTGTTAAACCTTCCCGAAATGTTCCCATGGCATGCCGTCTTCCTGCCAGGTGTTTAAAAACCACATTATACAGGTAGAAGCAGGTGGGAACAAGCACTTGTCAGCATACTCGTGCAAGCACAGCGAGCCGAGCGTGCCTCCCTGGGCATTTCGTTCAATCCTTTAAATCTTCAAGTCTAAAAATGAAAACAATGACGAAATTCATCACGGGGCTGCAGCCCTGGCTATGGGACAGTAGACTAGCTCTGTACCTTGCAGGACTTCTAAAGGGGTCATAGAAGTTTGCTCATTGGTCTACATGTGTTTTGTAGACTTGGAGAAGGCTCACTATCGTGTCCCACATGGGTCATTTTGGGGGAAGGGCTTGATTATGGGGTCCTGGGCCCTGTTCAACCAAAGTGAGAGCTGTGTCCTCATCCTAGGTACAAAGTCGGACATGTTCGGGGGGCCTTTGCCAGGGTTGCCCCGTGTCTCAGATCCTGTTTGTGATTTTCATGGACAGAATCTTGAGAACCAGGGTTCAGGAGGAGGGTTTGGTGACCTCAGAATCCAATCTCTGCTTTTCACTGATGATGCAGTTCTGACTAGCAGGTAGTTTACTGCAAAGTGGGCATGATGAGGGTCAGCACCTCCACGCCAGCTTTGCAGAAAACAGGGGATCGCTTCATCCAGGTGGGGGGACGGTGTCTCTGTCCCAAGGAAAGGAGTTCAAGTATCTGGGGGTCTCGTTCATGAGTGAGGGTGGAATGAATCGGGGGACCAACAGGAGGATTGGTGCAGCATCAGCAGTGTTGCAGATGTTGTACCGTGCCATTGTGGTAAAGAGGGACCTCAATTTACCGGTCAATCTTCATTCCAAGATCAGAAACTCTGGGTAAAGACCAGAAGAATTCAAGCAGTCCAAGTGAGATTGCTCAGGAGGGTGACTGGGCTCAGCCATAGAGATAGGGTGAATGTGCATCTTGTGCATGGGATTCAGGGTAAGTGGTGTAGCGGTGGCTGCAGAACTGGGTAAAGGTCTAATCTACACCCCAACATTTTCTTGTACCTGTGTTATTGACGGATTTCGTAGACTGCAGCCACATGATCCAGATGACAGAAGAATGTCAGATGTTGGACAGGAAGTGATGAACAGCAGTTATGAATGTAGTAAAGTTAGTCCTTCAAAGCTCTAGGTGGCGCTACACGCTGCAGCTATCAGAACATCTGATTTACCTGGAGAGGAGGTGAACCAGAACAATGACTTAGTCCTGCAGACCTCCTACTACAGGTCTAGACAGATGAAGGGGGACCAGAGTCTAGAGGACTGTAGGCTGAGATCAGAGTCTGCTTTCTACAGCTGAGAGGCAGAAGAGCTAGATGCTTTGTATTTTGACAGATTTACCTGAGCAGAGAAATATCATGGATTTTGAGTGTCTGACATAAACTAAATAACATTTTAGTCTAGTCTTAGTCATGTAAATTTACTTTTGGTCAGTTTTAAATACTTCACAGGATCTGTTTTGTTGGTCTTGGTCTTTGACCTCAACCCTACTGAGAACCTTTGGAGCATCCTCAAGCTTGATGACTTGAAAATTACACTGTCATTTGCATCGACTATCAATCAATCAATCAGTCAGTCAAGAACTTTATTTGTCCCCAGTAAGGGCGATTCAGTGTGCAAAAATATGGGGAGCATAAGAAACATAAAAGCCACATAAAACACGTAAGAATACATAAAAACATGTAACAGCACAATTGACCCATTAAAGCACAGATAGCTTAGCACAAAGTAACATAAAACAAGTAACAAATTTAAAATCCAACAAGGAAATTGATCAATTAATTCATCACACTGGATGTCACAAGGTGCAAAAGTGCAAGACTATCTCCTCCTACTGGAGTTAAGAAGGGAGATGGCAGTAGGAATAAAGGAGTGTTTGTGTCTGTTGGTTTTGATTGGTAGAAGTCTGAGGAGGGAACCTGATGGGAGAGGCTCAAATTGTAGATGCAATGGATGTGGACATTTTTGTTTCTAATGTTCAGGGACTCAAACCAACAGATAAAAGAAAAGGTGAGCACTGGCTCAATAAAGGAACGATAAATCATATTTAACAAGGACCTGTCAACCTGGAATTTAGCGAGCTTTCTGAGACAGAAGAGGCGCTGCTGACTTTTCTTATTTACTGCATTAGTATTATGCCCAAAAGTCAGTTTCTTATCGATTATAGTGCCTAAGTACTTATAGGACTCCACTGTTTCAGTGTTCTGTCGGTTGATTATCGTGCTGACAGGAGAGGGAGGGGAGTTTCTGAAATCAATCAGCATGTCTTTTGTCTTGGTCACATTAAGTGATAAGAAAGATTCCTGACACCAGGTTGTAAAATAATCAATAACGGGACCATGAGAGAGTTCCTCACTGTTCAACAAGCTAACAATTACAGTATCGTCCGCAAACTTTAAAATATGGCGGTTTTCATATGTGCTCCTGCAGTCATTCGTATACATGATATAAAGGAGAGGAGATAGAACACATCCTTGGGGAGACCCCATGGATGTTACAGACAGTCCAGAAAGTTCTCCATTTACTCTCACTCTCTGAGTCCTGAACATAAGAAAATCCAAAATCCAGAGAATCAAGAATCAAAATTCCGGAGAATCAGAGAATAATATCATTTGCATAATAATTTGAAACACGGTATAAATGCATGTGAAGTACTAACTGGCATCTTGGCCCTTTTGCCTTGATCCTCTGCATTTTATGTGAGTGGGTGTGTGTGGGGTTGCAGGATTTGAGCCACAATGTGCACACACGCACACATATGTGACTATTTTATTTAAGTGCATGTATGTGTGGCTGTGAGTCATGCATGCAGCTAGACTGTCAGACACTTGTACGCTGCTTTGGTTTATTTCAGCTCAACTTGAGCTTTTATTGTGTAACTAAAGAGGTACACGTTTGCACTTCCCCGTGTCCATGAGTCATGCTGTAGCTGGACTGGCGAACTCCTGGACACACATGTACTTATTGTTTAATTTTCTAACTCACTTTGTGCTGTTAGTTTCACACAGCCCCTACCACAGTGTTGTGTTGCGGTGCTTAAGTGTTTGGTTTGATTGCAGGAGGATGGCAGTTCTGCCTATTCAGCCATCCAGGCTCATTTCTTCACAGACTTGCAGTAGAACTAAACCCTTTTGCTACTGCCTCGCTCTCCTAAAATGATGCTGACTGGTCTAGTCATCGTTTGACCAGGAATAAATTTTGAACCACCTGTAGATATATATGGAATATGGCCATCTATCGGCTTTGCTGGGTCAAAGTAAATAGCTCAAGAGGGAGCAGAAGTAAACAACCTTCTCAACTGAAGTCTGACTCACTGGGCCCTGCTCTCCCATAACCAGTCAGCAAGCATTCTCTGTTTTCCCGCCCCTTTGAGCATTTATGTACCATTACATCTGACAGTGTCAGAGGTGGAGCCATCAGAGAAAAGCAACATAGCCACAACAACATCTCCTCTGACCTTCCAGACCCTTGAGTGATTTCAGACTGAAGCACTGGAGAATGTGTGACAGAACAATGGAGGTCAAAAAGAGGAATTTCCTGACTCACTGCTGTAGCAGAGTGGCGTCCTCTATTCTGATCACCTACCTTTTAATCCTCAGCTCCAGTAGACTGAATGTCGAACATGTAATGGGTACAAAAACTCCACCAAAGCCTGCACCTTTGTCTTTTAGTGGCTTTATATATATTATAGTAAATGCAATGTAGTGTTCTTTGAGAGGTCAGGAGACTGTAAAGAGCAGTCCATTTGTGTTTTCTCCTGGAGGACACAGTGAAGCACAGGCACATTCAGATGATCTCTCTCAAGGGTTAAGGTGGAAACGTTTCAGTGAAAGTAGATTCTACTTTTAAATTATAACAGTGAACTCGTGTTTCACTGCTAAAATTAAAGATCGTGCAGTTTCACACAAAGCAAAGGGGTTCATAAGCCGAGAGAGAACATAGAGCTTCCAAGCAGCTGATCCTCGTTTTCAGGTTTAACAGGATCAAAGACAGAGCAGGACAGATGAGCTTAACATTCTTCTACACTGAACTTATTCTAAGAAACTCATGGAGGGAGAACTCCACAGTCACTGTTGACCAGCCACCAGTGTCAGTTGTCTGGGATTGATTAAAAACGGGAAATTATCTTATACACAGAGGCAGTGGCTACTGAAATTAGAGGATAGCATTTTGCAGGATGCAACAATAAAGACCTCTGGACTTTATTTTCAGTGGGCTAGTCTGAAGATTCTACATGGGCTAAGCACAGCGTATAGGACAGTTAACGTCAAAGTGCACACAAATACAGTCCTGTGCATAAATTTCAGGCATGTAGGGCACTAAGGATTCACTGCAGGTCCTGATGTGGGACTAGAAGGAGGGAGGTGGCCAGAGTCAAGCTCGACACATTGACACGCGTGTGTTACTTGGCAGCAAAGGTCATGCTCAATGGCTTCTCTTTAGTCTGGGAGTTTTCACGCCTGGTAATATGCCTGGAGACTACCAGCGGTTTTACGGGCCCTTGGGATACCACAGCATGACCTGGGACTGAGCAGCACTGCTGGACTGCTAGACCCACAAGACTGAGGGGCTTTGCGGTAGTTACAGAGTCACACCTGACTGTGCAAATACAGACTACTTTAGTGCTTTAAAACATACTTTTACAAGCTGTTGTTCCAGTGTTCATTTCATGAACTAAAACTATGACTAAAATTATTCATCGACAGTCTCATGACAAAAACTAGACTAAAACTAACAAAAATAGATCTGTGATGACTAAAACTGACAAAAACTAAGATTAGTTTTCATCAAGATGACTAAAATGTAATTTAGTTTTTGTCAGACATTCAAAATCCGTGATATTTCTCCACTGTGGATAAATCTGTCAAAATGCTACACAGCTGTATCTATTCTGCCTCTCAGCTGTAGAAAGCAGGGGCCCTAGGTTTGGCAGAGTGCAGAGAACACACTACCATGAATTGGTATCAGATTTAGGCAAGAAAATAAAAGCCTGGACTAAAAGTAAAGACTAAAATGTGAGGACTTTTTATGGACTAAAATTAAACTAAAATGTTTGGAGTTTTTATCAACTAAAACTAAACAGGAAAGAAATGACTAAAATATGACTAAAACTAAAATGCATTTCATTTAAAGACTAAAATTTAAAATAGCTGCCAAAATTAACACTGTATTGTTGTGAACTGCAGGAGTAGGATGAACTTGCTTGGTTTTGTCTCTGTTTTCTCCTTTCATGTGGATTTTTGTGCCTCTACCTTGGATCAGTATGTGATTCCTCTTGCTCCTCTGACCTGTTGACTGCAGGCTCTGCTACGCCCCATTAGGACGTTTTGTCGATGTAGTGAAAGGAAATACAGCAGGGCATTTGTCTGGCGTCAATACTGAGTATTTTATTCTGAAATTTAACCAGATATTTTAATTTAGTTTCAGCAACTCTTCCTGCTGAATTTATGTGCAGGTCTCCAGGTCCGTCAGAAATAGAAGTGCCCCTACTGTGCCCTTTAGGTGTGGACATAGTTATTTTATCAACAGATTATTTCCCCATGCCCCTGGTAGTATGCAAGGACATCCAGAGCACTACCAGGGCTGTGTCAACACTCCATCCAGCCGGACGGTGCCCTCAGGGGGGGCATACCCAACCCATCTATGCCTAATTTCAGCCTCTATGTTTGGCCCAAACATGCCTAAAAATTCTGCACAGTGTTGTAAGTGTGTAAATGTCAAAATGATGGAATTTACTCTTACCTCTCTCTGTTGAATTTGAGTGAATGAAGAACAGCTGGCCGCCTCTGACGAAGATTCCACAAGTGAAGTGTGTCATCTGCGCAGGCTGTGACCAGTGCCCCCTATAGGCCAGAGAAGAAATGTCACTGCTAAATCATCATGCAGACACAGAGAACACTGGGAGTCCAGAGATAACAATAGATTCAGGTTAAGACGCCAAAGATGAGCCAAATTCAAGCACAGTGTTACAAGTGCGTGTGTTTAATAGAAAAATTCTTACACATTCAGAACCATAAGTAAGAGCTATACTTTTATTTTTTTATGCTTAAAATACATATCAGCAGGGATACATCTGAGAGGAAGACCCCTGGTTCCTGTAACATTCTTGTGATTGCAGCACATTCTGGTACACAGAACCGAAGAATAAAAATGAGATAATTGAAAAAAGAAAAAAAAAAAAAAAAGCAGTTTTTCCCAGACAGCCAAGAAGAGGATTTATCATTTCTCTCTGAAAGCTGTCATCTGTAATTTCATTCTTTTTGTTGGTGGTGGTGGTTTTTCTGCTCTGTCATTATTGAAATAACTGTTATCATTCCACTTTGTCAAACAATAATTTCAGATTTCAGAACCATTTTTTTCCATTGTCAGAAAGAATAAGAGGGCGTGGAGTAGCAGCCAACAGAAAAATCACACCAGACACAGAAGAAGAGGAAAAATATGAAGGAGAATAAAGGAATGTGTAGCAGAGGCAGGGTGAGTGGCAGGCCAGCACCTCCATTAAGCTGTAATTATCTTCACTATTTTATCTTCATGTCTTGATGGCATGTAGGTGAGCAGAAGAGGAACATTACACTGCATGGATAAAATTACAGCCAACCTAGCCAGGGCGTAACTACACATGAAAAAAAAAAAAAGGTAATATCTGAAGTTCTCTTTTGGTGTATGTACAGTAGTAAATGGAGCCGTTTCTGTTTGACGGAAAAATAAATGCTTCTCTAAATGAGATTTTAAATATCATGTTTTTAATATCCACAGTGAAAAAGCCATAATTGAGATAAGTATCCCTCTGCTGGTTCATAGTTTACAGTGAGCTAATGGAGTTTGATTGTGCTCTGAACGTGAAAAAAATCTGGGTCGGAAATTGCGACTTCCGAGGTAAATGCGTTTCACTGCATAAGCTCGGAAAACACGGCCGGCCGCAGTAAGCTGATGTTTGTTTTGATGTTTTTCGAGGATCAAAAATTTCTGCTGGGGAAATATATTAGCTACTTGAGGGAGAGAGAGAAAGAGAAACATCATATGCTGTAAGTATGATTTGAACGCCCCAGCGAGGGGAATCCTGCATGCATCATTGAACTTATACGGCCATCAAAGCGAGCTGTGCAGAGGCCTGTACTGTAGTAACACAAATGCTAAATTAGACTACACACAAAAGTAAAAGTTGAGGAGAAAGTGACTCTCACGGTGTGTGAAGCCATTTTGCTACGTCATTCTGACTGACTCGGGCTGCTTGGATCCTACCCGAATTCCCGCGTCAAAGTCCCGAGCTCAAGGGCCGTTCTATTGCACTTTTCCAATTTGGAGGTCGGATTTATCTGAGTTCCAAGGACAACCGAACGCAGCATAACTGCAGGTCATTTATGGGTCTATCAAAGTTTAATTATGTGACCTTGTTTGATTTTGGACATCCATCTTTCCTTCTCTTGCTGCTTCCTTTATTCCAGTTTTCACTTAAGCAAACGTATTTATGGCTAAAAATAAAACCTGTCTTATTAACAGGGAGACCCCAAGTCTGAACAGTTATTTCCTAATACAGTTTATTCCTTGTGTTTCGTACAGAGGTAGAAATGTAGGAGTCACCAGGATGATCATCAATCAAGTCACTCAGTTCATCTTAGTTAGTTTAAAATCTGAGATAATACAAGTTTTTCTATGATTTTGCTGAAAGCTGGGAGAACACTACGTGTACTGAAAAATGTCGGTTTGGTATATACCTCAGTTCTTAAGTCAAGCCCTTTTCACTCCTCATTTTAATGAGGGACGGGCGGCAGACGGGAAGCGTTTTTAACCGCGGTGGTAGGACCCAGAAGCGGTTGTCGCCCACGTGAACACGCACAGATTTTGCCCTGCCACTCGAAATTCGGCGTGTTGAAATTTCTGGCGGCAGCCGCCTGGCAGCAGCCAATCAGTTCGAAGGCGGGAGAGAACCCAGAAAAAGCAGTCTTTGTGGGTCCAAGCAAACAATGGAGGAGCTCATAATGTTGGTGTATCCTGAATATCCTGAGCTCTACAGCACGGCTCTACCTTCGTATAAAGACAACTAGAAGAAAAAATTGTGGAACCAACCACTGAAACATATTCTTTAGGGGGAATTATTTTGATGATGGAACCGTATTTTTCCCTCTGTTTTATAATACATTATACATGTTATTATATAGAGATTGTGAGGTACTCTACTGTGTTTTTGGGGAGGGGTGTGTGATGGACTTGTGGGTGGGCTCTGCTGTGACGTTCACCGAAGCACCTCTACGTCAGTGCTGCCTCGTACCGCGGCGGCAGCAGCCGCTTTAAAAAACACTAGGCATTTGGGGGGACTCCTCCGGCAGGGAGGCGGTATTCAGGGTAGCTGCCGCGCGGCGATGTGAAAAGAGCTTCACGGTTGGCATGTTTTCGGTACAGTAATTAAAGTGAAAAAATAACAGATTTTGGTTTTTTTTATTGTATTAAATTGTATAAAAATAAATAGGCTGAATAAATTACATTTAAATTTTTAATAATGCTGCAACCTCCTTCCAAAAGGTTTTCAATTAACAAAAATATTAATAAATGAATACATTTTTGAATTACTAGGTTATTTTAATTGATATATTGACAAATTTATACCCGCACTTTAAATGCTAAAATTTCCTACTTAACTTGAACACATCATTAAACCATAAGTTAGCTTGTTAAGTATGCTAATTAACATCTATCCTGCTGATTTCAACACGGACTTCAGCACTGGATTACTTTTTCAACGACTTACTACAAAGTTTGGGAGAACTTTTCACAGCCCATCTTGGCAGAGTCTCAGCAAGCTACAGGCTTCTTTTGTCCAACATAGACTGGAAAATGATGCAGAGCCATATTTGCCTTGTATTAGCAGAAAATGTCCACATGGGTAGAATGTGTTCACAATCTGATTTTTGATGACCTTGATGAAGGTCACAATCTGAAACATGTCTGTCAAACTTCTACAATTAGAGTAGGTTTCTGTTTCCACAGAGATAAAAATGATATAATGTACAAGATAAGCACGGTACACCCACACTTCTGGTTTGTGCCTTTCAAAGTTAAAGCCCATTCCTTTGGAGAAACTTGTCTTGTGTATGCAGAATGCTTTTATTCTCAGTTCAGCTATACATTAAATCAAGTCACTTGTAGGAAGATTTACTGACGTGAAAGTTCTGAATAAAGACAGGGGTAGACATCAGGGAGACACACACACCACACACGTGCCTTGTATGGAAGCTGTGACACCCAGCCAGTCTAAAATAGACGTCAGAGTGATGGAGAAGTGGGCTGAGGAGCTTTAGGTCTGTTTCTCAGTTTCTGTTTCTCAAATAAAAAAGGAAGATTTTTCTAGTCAGAGCCCAGTATTCAAAGTTAATGTCAACACAATTCAAAAAGAAATGAAGAATTTTCCATCCTTGAACTCTGGCCAAAAACACGTCAGTGAGCTGTGGATCCAAGAATGGTGACGTGTTGTGTGCAAATGGGTAGAAAAAGGGATTATCTTTTTCCACACCACTCTGCCACAGGTACAGCACACGCTGAGGACTCATACCTGATGGTCCACAGGTTTAATCAGGTCCATAAGATGCTTAGGGAAGACGGTAAACTTTCTGTTTGTTTTCGTTAGATAAAAAAGCACAATTTTACTTCATTATGTACATATAAATCAGTGGTCAAAACATGGCTAAATCTGAATGACTGAATTAAAGCCATCACTACCCATGAAGCACGTCTGCTTTTATCCTGTATCATTACTGTTGGAATACTGGAGATCTGATGATGGATTTGATTTCAGGACACTTGGATCGGGATTATTAAAGAAGGCATCGTGATGGAGTGTAGCTTACCTCATTGATAAGAAACTGCAGCTGAAGAACAGCTGCTCCACTTTCATGCTGACAGTAACAATCCACTCCAGGACGTCCCAATCTGATGGCATCATAGAGTCAAGGAAGTGTAGTAAAGTTACATCAGTGGCAGTAAAGGTGTACTACCATAGCTGTGAGAGAAAACATAAACACGTAAAATATTCTAACAGTGTGATTGACCCAGTATCATTATGATCAATAACCTTTCTTCATTTATTACAATCAGACAAGGGTTAACGGTTAGCAGGCAAATGCTAGATACTGGAGGCAATACTTTTTCACCTTCTATAATTCCTGCATTTGGACATTTGTTTCTGGCTGAGTGAAAAAAATAAAACATTTTTTTCAGATGTGGCTGCACCAACTGTGGTGCATGAAAGATGAAATAGCACAGAACAGTCATTTGTGCCACTGGCTGGGCATAGGCACGCAGGTGGTGCAATGTCCAACCTGTTTATGGAGGATGAGTGGATCTGGAAAAAAGTTCACTATGACATTTGATGATAGCTGACATACCCCACACTGTGGCTCACCTCTAACCTCAGGGAAGTCTGGTCTGGAGCAAAACGTCAGTGCAAGCCCAGGTGAGGGGCACAGCCTGAGTGTGCCTGACTCACAAGTGCAAAGGCTTTGTGTTGATAAAACACAGCTCTAGATTTTAACAGTTCAATCTAATTTCATCATCAGAAATGCTGACTTATTACTGTTTTATAATGCGTTAATGAGGCTCCTGAACCCTCACCTGTTCCTTTCAGGGATTTCAGTCAGAATCAGTGGACCCACACCCTGCAAACAACCCAGGGCAAGTGAATTAAGGGACATTAATGAGCAGACATCAAATATTTACTCAGCTGTCTGACACTGCAGAAACAGAAAAATGTCAACAGGATTAGCATGTGAATGAGGAGTGGTTGAGATTTTAAAGACCCTGTAAAGTGAAATCCAAAATTTGTCTTAACACTCTAGATATGTTGGAATATGGTTGCTGTAAACATGTGAAAACACTGAGATCTACATGTGACTGAATTCTGGAGTTAGACCTTTAGAAAGTTTTTCACCTTTTCCTGGCTTGGTTTTATTTTGAGAGGGGCGGGGCCATTCCCTACATCCCTCTAACACTACAATATAAAGTCACAGAGCAGTTCATCTCAGTCCAGTTTGTTGTTAGCTGATGTCACTGCCTTTATTGAAAGTTAACAGTCAGTTAAATGCTGTTTTTTTGTTCACTGTGAGGTTAAGTTGCCAAATCTATCAGCCACAGTGGTTTATGGATCATTGAAAGTGTCATAACAGAGATTTGAGCCAGCAAACCGACTTGGTCTCTACTCTGGCACAGAGCCAGACAGCTGCGCCCTGATCATGAGGTCACTGTAAGGTCAAAGGGCAGACTAATAGCGTGAGTGCTTTCAATCATTCAGAATCTAGTAATGAGAGGATCGTATTTCTCCCTGAGTGGGCGTGGCCTCAGTTCATCCGACAGACACGCCCACACCATCCTAGAGCAGATTTTACTGCCTCATTTTTCATGTTTTTGAAGTTTAATTTGATAAACTTAAAGATGTTTTATTTGACTGAAATTTGACCTGGGGGTTTATAAGACAGTGACCTGTCATACAACAAACCTAAACACAGGTTTATGGTCACTCCATTGGATCTTTAAGGTTTGAGAGAGAAGGGTTAATCCACTTTAGAGTCACCAGGCCGAGAAGTGAAGATGATACAGCTGTTCATAATGTTGTAGACATTGGTTTGACTCAATTAAAGCCAAGTGAAGATAATCTGTGTTCTATTAGAGTTAAAGCTCTGCACATTCGTCCATTTGCTCCATGTTTTTCTTGCATGGCATGGCGTGTTTGTTTATTTATGCATGCATATGTATAAATTCTGGTTCACCCACTGATATTGAAAACAAAACACAGAAATACCCTGAGGTGAAACGCCCACTGGCTTCAGGTGTGCTGACACAGCACACTGACAGGCTTTCATTTACATTTCAGCCAAGCTAGCTTTCTGATGAATTAAGGATGATTTAATTGATTCTCTGGGAGGCTAGAAAAACCATCATTGAGTTTTTAGATGATAAAATCTGTTAGTATATGTCAGTGGATGAATTCCACTGGAAAAGGGCTGCTGAACAGGGATTTTTAAAATATATGAGCTAGTCTGTCATCTTTTTCTCCCCTGTTTAGCCCTAAAACAGCCAAGACATTGTCAGGTTTACTCTGAGATAGACCATGTGGGTTTATGCACCATACTTGGCCATGAAAGAAAAATCTGTTTTAGGATCTGAAAACAAGTAATATGCTAAATCACTCAATCTAGCACTCTTAATATTCTTCCAGTACAAATGTTCACATTAAAAACAGTAATGGCTGATTATTTGTTGGCCACATTAAACCATGTTGTCTGATTGCCAAGTGATTTCTCATCCATGAATCTGTATTTAATCTCAAGTCGTCATTATGAGCATTCTCTCATTGCTTTGATAAAGTTCTAGTAAGTAGTTATTGTGGTCAAACCTACAGATTTACATGTTGGAGAAGTAGACATATTTTCAAGTGTGTCTCTGGATTCAGGATTTGATCTTAGAGTTACTTTTGGCAGCTTTTTTTAGTTCGTGTCTTAGTTTTAGTCTTGAAATAAAAATGCATTTTAGTTTTAGTAGCATTTTAGTAATTTCTATCCTTTTTAGTTTTAGTCTAGTTTTAGTCCATAAAAAGTCCTCACATTTTAATCTTCACTTTTAGTTCAAGCATTTATTTTCTAAATCTGGTACCGAGTCATGGTAGTGTGTATTAACCTGACACGCCAGAGGGATTTGTTCAACACATCCATCTGGGAAAACTTTAATAGGAAACGTTTGAGAAAAGGCATAGGCTTTGAAAAAACTCGGAGTGTGATTGGATGAACGTTCTGTCTGTCACATCTCTACGGGCCAATCAGAGCAACAAAACACGTGACGTAGCAGCTATCGAGCTGCGCGTGCACGGCTACGGAGGAATAACGCGAAATAGACATGGTGACTGTAGACATGTAAGTACTCCACTTTTGTCGTTTTTGAAAAGAAAACATCTCACTGCTGTTCTTTGTTCTTCTTTTAACGAAGAATTGTTGTCAAGTTCTGATAAAACTGGTGCTTTAGCAGCATCCATGCTAAGCTCTTCCGCCATAATTGTACCCCCTCTTGCTGCTGCTTGCTTACGTCATGACATGCCTGAAAGTACCGCCCCTCATCGCTGATTGGTCGTGTCACTTTCTAACCGGGCCCAAACGGTTCAGATGGGAGCTTTGCAAGATGGATTCACCAGTGAAAAACAAGGAAATGGGCGTATCCATCTGCTTTGCAAGCTTAAGTGTGTTCTATGAACTCTGCCAAACCTGGAGTCCCTGCTTTCTACAGCTGAGAGACAGAATAGTTACAGATGCATTGCATTTTGACAGATTTACCAACAGTAGAGAAATATCACAGATTTTGAATGTCTGTTGATAACTAATTTACATTTTAGTCTAGTTTTAGTCATCTTGACTAAAACTAATCTTAGTTTTTGTCAGTTTTAGTCATCACAGATCTATTTTTGTTAGTCTAGTTTTAGACATGGACAAAAAGGGTGTTGACGAACATTTTTAATTAAAGTTTTAGTCTACAAAATTAACACTGGATCTGAAGATAAACTCAGTATAGTTTGTCATTGATATTTCCATGAAAGGACACTCGTTGTTTCTGAAAGGCTAAGTTCAATAGATCAGCACTGTGACCAATGAAAACCCTGCAGTGACTGTCTCTAAGTCCAGTCTCTCAGGGACGACTCGTGTGCATGCGTGTGCGATTCAAGGTCTGACTTGAAAGGGAAAAGTCTGCAACAGACATAAATCATCTCTCTGTCAATGTGGATCTTTCTCTCCCTGACAGGCGAGTTTTGTACACATCCTATTCAAATTCACATCACACTCTGCTCCACATCAAAACATAAAAGATGCTGCAGCCATGGAGCTGATGTGAGATGAAGTCATCTACAAGCATTCATGAGACAAACACTTTAGGAGAGAGCAGCTTTTAGACGCTTTAGGACATTCACAGAACTGCTGCTGGTATTTTATCTAATTTAATCCACTTCAAAAAACAATTAAGAGACAGATATTAGGTGTGTTTGAATAAGGTCACAACAAAATCAGAGCTTTGTACATGTATGTAAGGTATGGAAGACTTCATTGATCCCAAACTGGAGGAAATGTGTCAATACCAACAGCTCACAGAGGGCAAAGTAGTCAGCAACATATAACATGAAGTAAGGTTCAAACGTGCCTATACTTAAATACAAGATAAAACCATAGTAATATATTAACAATGTATCATTTACATATTTACAGTTGTACACCTTTACTTGTGAAAGGATCAAGATCAAATTTGAAGAAAAACACCCCCAGTATTCCTGGTATTCTTATGAAAGAGGGACTGAGTATCCAACATCTGAAAATATTCAGAACAGTTAAATTAATAATTTAATATGTAGTTGGGGAGTGAAGAAAATAGCACTTTGACATCCGTGGGACAGTGGGAGTATTTACAAGTGTTTATGTACTCTCCAGCCACTTTATTAGGTACACCTGTTCAATTGTTCATCAACACAAATAGCTAATCAGCCAATCACATGGCAGCAACTCAATGCATTTAGGCATGTGGATGTGGTCAATACGACTAACTGATGGTCAAACCGAGCATCAGAATGGGGAAGAAAAGGGATTTAAGTGACTTTGAATGTGGCATGGTTGTTGGTCTGAGTATTTCAGAAACTGCTGATCTACTGGGGTTTTCACACACAGCCATCTCTAGGATTTACAGAGAATGGTCAGAAAAAGAGAAAATCACCAGTGAGCAGCAGTTGTGTGGACAAAAATGCCTTGTTGATGTCAGAGGTCAGAGCAGACTGGATAGACTGGTTCGAGATGATAGAAAGGCAACAGGAACTTATAAAACCACTCATCACAACCAGCCAAGGTCTAAAGCATACCCTCTCTGAATGCACAACAGGTTAAACCTTGAAGCAGACAAGCTACAGCTGCAGAAGACCACACAGGGTACCACTCAGCTAAGAACAGGAAAGTGAGACTACAGTTTACACACGCTCACCAGAACTGGACAGTAGAAGATTGGAAAAATGTGCATGGTCTGATGAGTCTTGAGGGTCTGAATATGAAGTTGAACATGAAAGCATATATATATATACATTATACATACATACATACACACACACTATATTGCCAAAAGTATTTGCTCACCTGCCTTGACTAGCATATGAATTTAAGTGACATCCCGTTCTTAATCCATAAGGTTTAATATGATGTCCGTCCACCCTTTGCAGCTATGTGAGGTCACACACTGATGTTGGACCAGAAGGCCTGGCTCTCAGTCTCCGCTCTAATTCATCCCAAAGGTATTTTATCAGGTTGAGGTCAGGACTCTGTGCAGGCCAGTCAAGTTGATCCACACACCAAACTCTCTCATCCATGTCTTTATGGACCTTGCTTTGTGCACTGGTGCACAGTCATGTTGGAACAGGAAGGGGCCATCCCCAAACTGTTCCCACAAAGTTGGGAGCATGGACTTGTCCAAAATCTCTTGGTATGCTGAAGCATTCAGAGTTCCTATGACTGGAACTAAGGGGCCAAGCCCAGCTCCTGAAAAACAAGCCCACACCATAATCCCCCCTCCACCAAACTTTACACATGGCACAATGCAGTCAGAGAAGTACCGTTCTCCTGGCAACCGCCAAACCCAGACTCGTCCATCAGATTGCCAGATGGAGAGCACTATTGGTCACTCCAGAGAACGTGTCTCTACTGCTCTAGAGTCCAGTGGCAGCATGCTTTACACCACTGCATCCAACGCTTTGCATTGCACTTGGTGATGTATGGCTTGGATGCAGCTGCTCAGTCATGGAAACCCATTCCATGAAGCTCTCTACCACTGTTCTTGAGCTAATCTGAAGGCCACATGAAGCTTGGAGGGCTGTAGCGATTGACTCTGCAGAAAGTTGGTGACCTCTGCACACCATGCGCCTCAGCATCTGCTGACCCTGCTCTGTCATTTTACGTGGCCTACCACTTCATGGCTGAGTTGCTGTCGTTCCCAATCGCTTCCACTTTGTTATAATACCACTGACAGTTGACTGTGGAATATTTAGGAGTGAGGAAATTTCACCACTGGACTTGCTGCACAGGTGGCATCCTATCCCAGTGCCACACTGGAGTTCACTGAGCTCCTGAGAGCGACCCATTCTTTCACAAATGTTTATAAAAAACAATCTGCATGTCTAGGTGCTTGATTTTATACACCTGTGACCATGGAAGTGATTGGAACACCTGATTTCAATTATCTGGATGGGTGAGTGAATACTTTTGGCAATATAGTGTGTGTGTGTGTGTGTGTGTGTGTGCATATATATATACATACATATATATATATGTATATATATATGTATGTATATATATATAACTAAACCTGCCTGTTATTATATTATTCATATTATTCAGATGCAAGTGACAAGGGGTGAAAATGAATTAATAATTAAAAATTGAGTCAAAACACATTTTGCAGTGGTGATGTGATGGTTGACAAAGTGTTTTCATCCCAATTTAACACTTTAATTATGAGTGTAATGACACAGGGAGCATGTGATGATCATTTCCCATGAGTTCAACAGTGACGAGCGTGAAGGGGTGGTGGTGTGTGTCTGTGTGAAACATGGGATACCTCCTTTATTCATGCTTAATTTAATTCATGATGGCTCTGCCAACCTTTCACAGCTGAAGGACTAAATAATAATAATCATTATAATCATAATAATCATGTAAGAGTGCCATTTATTCATATAACCTAGAAGTCCTGGGGCCCCAGACAGTTGCCCACCTTTACCTAAAGGTAAAGTCTGTCTCTGTTTATGCTCTATTAAGATGACACTGAGTTACATATCCTATTGGGTCATGACCCCACACTCAGTTCTCATTGGAAGTCAGGGACACTTTAGACCGGGCACCTTGTGATCCGTCATAAATGATGAATGGATGTTCATACAGACACATCTCATTTATTTTATGTTTTTCCATAAAAGCTGAACAGAACAGTGTCAGGTACCTGTAGTCTCTGGGTTTTCATTGATTTGGTATTTTACATCTGGAATCATCGTTATCTCACACGTGTAAGAGGATATATATTTCTAAGAGATGAGGTCTGTGGGTGTGAGAAGTGAATCATGTCTTCTGTCTGTCCCCTCACACCGCTAGCTTAGCTTCTGCAGGCTAACATGAGTCTGGTTCAGTTCTTCCACCTGTTTAAAGGAGGTTTTGTTGCCACTGTAACCTCGCTAAACGGCGCTAAAGCTCGCGGAAGATTAGTGTTGGTCCAGATGCAGTATATGCACTCCCTCTTAAAAATGACCCACAATCACACACTCAGAGCTTCAGCCACAGAGGGCACTTTAAAACTGGGCTGAGAGAGACAGCTCTGCTGCATTCTCTGGGTGAGGTGCAACCCGATGACAGATATATATTGATTCAGCTGCTTGCAGGCTTTTTATGGAAGCCAGCAGCATCATTAAACCCTGTGTCGCCCTGGTCTATCTGTCTGACTGCGAGCGTCTCCTCATCAAGGCAGAGAGAGAGTGGAAAAAGATAAAGGGGGTGACGAGGGTTAACAGGGTAGAGGATGGTGAATTTGAGCGTATTTAAATGATGGAAAGAGGGAGAATGAACTAGAACTAAAATAAAATTGAGTGTGAAATATAAAAATAAAGGTAACATGCTGCCAGGTATTCAGGATGAATGTAGACATAACCAGAGCTGTGATGAGTCTGTATGCACGAAGATTATTAAAGGCGAAGGAAGAGAGGCTAGATTGGCAAATGTAATTACCAACATAAATCTAGAGCTTTTTACTTCCTGTGTACATTTCATACAGAAACTTTTGTGATGTGCTGAGGTATTACACGAGCTTATGCAAAATGTTGAAGCCTAATATTTGGTAACATCCATAATCCCCTTTTCTGCCTTAGTGCTGAAAAAGCAGAAAATTAATGCACATCTTTAATACCTTACAAAACACCACTGAGGGCCCTTTTCTGCCAATTTTATTTTTTATGTAAATATACAAATATGACATGAAAGGCATGGAGGGATGTGTTTTGTGAAACAGTGCAGGGTATGAGATGCTTCCATAACTGTAGATGGTGCCTTGAAGCTGCTCTGGAGATTTCATTTTTAGTTTGTGCAGATTAAGGGCTGATTTGGATTTTTAATTATCATCTTGGATTATCATGATTTATCAGCCAAATAATAATTGCTAATCCAACTTTTAATTCTGTGCACAGGTCAGCAGCATAACAGAGTCAGTATGTTCACTTCTAGAAGAAAATGAAGTTTCTTTCTTCATTCAGTGACTAAAGTCATGCTCACACAGCAGTAATGGATTTAGGAAACCGAACACACGAACATCCAAGTCAGACTGCAACATACTTTTATGATACCGCTATCTAATCAATATGATCAATAAATTAATAACAAAAAATTCTGAATACATCCTGATAAATGATAAAAATGTCCTCACGTGGATTATCAGTTACCAAAAACATCTAACATATCAAATCAGATACAAAAATATATGTTACAAAAAAAAATGGGAATTTTCTGGCTACAATTTGTTAACCTTGCAAAGCAGATGGATACTTCTGTGTTTCTTACTGGTGAATCCATCTTCAAAGCTCCCATCTGAACCATTTAGGCCCAGTTAGAAAGTGACAGGCCAATCAGCAACGAGGGGCAGTACTTTCAGGAGCAGCAGAGTCGTGACGTAAGCAAGCAGCAACAAGCGGTCGGTGCAATTATGGCGGAAGAGATTAGCATGGATGCTGCTAAAGCGCCAGTTTTATCAAAACTTGACGACATTTCTTCATTGAAAGAAAAACAAAGAACAGCAGTGAGTTGTTTTCTTTTCAAAATGACCAAAGTCGTGTACTGACATGTCTACAGTCGCCATGGTTCACGTTATTCCTCAGGAGCTGCACACGAGCTTTTTTACCAAATTGTAGCCCTGCATTTTTATTACCACCTCTTAATCTGTTGTTTTTTTCAGTGTTCTCCTTCCTCATCTCTGTCTTTGTTTTTGTTGCTGCTTTGATATGCAAATTGTATGGCTGGTAAATTGTGAGTCACAATATAGGCCGATAAATCAGCCCAGTTTTGCAACACTGCCAAGAAGCCATCTCTTTCTCCATGCTCTCTCTGTGCTCTTCTCCTTGCAGGCATCTCTGCGTTCACCCTCCAGTTCACACATGTACACCTACACCAATCGACTGTTTACACTTGGAGGCGTGCATCCTTTTCAAAAGAGTCTACAACACCCTTTCCAAGCCCTCTCTCGCTTTTCGTGTCACTTGCAGGCAAACAAGAGTGTTCACACAATTCACGTTTGGAATTTGTACTTGGTTACACGAAAACACACACCAGGCTTTTAACAATTGTGATGTGTTCGAGTCTGTGTAAAGCTGCAGGCAGTAGAACTGAAAAGATTAGAGTGCTGCTGTGCTGAGGTATGACTCACTCACCCCAGAAACTCCACGTTTAGAACTTTCAGAGACCAAAAGAATCCTTTTAACAGCGAGGTAAACAAGGGAAAAGGAACAGCCAAAGACAAAAAGAGGGAGGATTCATCCAAAATCACGCCCTCTTCACTATAGTGGACTATATAGTACACCATAGTTCCATATAGTGCTACCCAAATTCTGTGTGAGTTTTTATAGCCTACCCTTTATAGCGCACTCTTGTTTCCCACACTGCATTATGAGAGTCTCTATCCCAGTAGCATTTCCCATAATGCATCATCATTCAAAGCTCTAACAAGCAGAAAGTGACGTTTGACTGTTTTATAAACTAAAGACAGAAAACGCAGCACAGCCAGCGAGAATATACGACACAAAAATACACAAACAGTCAAACATTTTGACTGAAATCTAGGATGTTTTGATAAAATGCAAACATTTATGACAGCGTAACATTGTTTTTCCCTTCTGATGATCGTTTTTAGTGTGCTGATGAGTACAACATACTAGTACATAGTCCAGGTCTCTGAAGCAGTGGTTCTCAACCTTTCCTGCCCACGACTACCAAAATAAAGGTGCCAGAGACCGGGGACCCCCGCTGTACCTGAAGGTGGCTGAACAGCCAGAAACATTCAAGAGTAGTCGTGTGCAGACAGTGCCGTCCATAAGCAGGGATAAAGGGGGAGGTTTCTGGGACCCAGCCAAACTGGGGGCCTATGGAGGTCAGCGAAACCATGGTCCATTGTGAAGTTAAGCTGTGAAAACCATGTTTTATATTTGACCTAGGGCTGTCAATAGATTAAGATTTTTAATCAAGATTAATCTCACAAATTCCATAGTTAACTCACGATTAATCCCAAATTAATCGCACTTTTTTGTCTGTTCTAAATGTACCTTACAGTACTGTTTCTCAAGATTTAAATACTCTTATCAACACAAGTGGACAAAAATGTTTTCTTTATGCAAATGTTTGTTCATGTCAACAACCCAAAACAACAACAGATAAAGTCCAGAAAGTTCTCTAGTCTGAGCTCAAAGATACTGAACGCTGCAAAAATATGCTGAGAGCATAACATGGTAAACTCAAGCCACAACAGATGGAGATACTGACCTTAATCTAACATTACTGAATAATACCACAATGTAGAGTCAAACTTTAGACTTCTAGAAGTTAACTCCTCTGTTCTCAGCAGCTGAACACAGAACAACAGATCTGATCATCACACATGGACATAAAGAAGTCAAGTCTCTGCTGAGAGCTCAGCAGTAAGGCACAGACACAGCTAATGGTGTTTCACTGTTCTGATGTGAGTAAGGTGGACACGTCTGCCCTGCTCAAGAGGAAAAGCAAGTAATTACTTAAAAAATGTCTGCTATTATTTCTCATATTTTTACTTTCAAACTAAAAAATGTAGTCCAAATGTAAAATAAATACTGACAGTAAGAAATGACTGTCATCAATCCAGTAGATTTACTGACCTGATGTCAATAAACACACATGTGAAGCCTCTTTTCAAAACTCATGAACACAAAAAATAAAAGAAGTCTCAGTGGAGAACTTTTAAGGTGTAGTAAGAGGACTTAACCATCTCTTCATTCTTCAGATCATAGAAGAGCTACAGATTTAATCTAAAACCATTTTTTCTTCCTAAATAAAGGAGACCCACAGTCTAATAATGCTTTCAGCTTATGATACTCTACAGAGCTCATTCACTAACCTCTGCTCTCCTGTCACACACCAGCCTCTGCTGCTCTGTCTCCTCCTCCTCCTCAGGATGCAGCTGTACATTCACCAGCATCAGACAATCTCCCATAGGGACTGCAGAGTCTTTGACACTTTTGAAGCATCTTGATTGACTGTTATTTAAATTTGGCATTTATTTACAGTTCTAGTAGTAAGTTTCGTTTTTTTCCGAATACTTTCACTTTCAATCAGGAGCTGCGTGGGGATGAGAGCGGACCTTTAGGAGACGTGATCGGACCAGTCAACAGTCAGTAGCGCAGCTGTGGTGCCGGTTCATGGCAGATATAATAGCCTAAATAAATGAATAAATCATACTGGCCCAAAAGTGTGTCGGCACACCGGGAAATGCCCGGTATGCCAGATAGCGAGTCCATCCCTGCAGAGTTGTTTGAGTGTCTCCGTTGTAAACAAACCCAGCATGGAGGGGGGCGGCTCTCTGCAGTAGCGATGAGCATGGCTAGCGAGTGGTACGGGCTATAAAAGACTCTACGAGCTTCCTGTAACTCCGTTCATGTCGACAGTAGGAGAAAATAACTTCAGTCTTATCTGACATGGTCTGAAAGCTGAACCTGTCATTCAAAAGTCTCTGTCCTTTATCCATTTCTGCTCGCTTGTACCGCATCACGACGGCGCCACTTCCTGGTCTGGCAAACTGCGGGTTGGGTCGAGGGTCATACAGAACGCGCATGCGTTAATCGTGCAACAAAAAAACTAACTTTGACAGCCCTAATTTGACCTGAATAATAACCACTCTTATATAAGAAACAAATATCTTTATTTCTTCATTTAGCTTTCTTTAGAAGAAAAAAATAATTTGAATGGGTTCAAAATTGCTAAAAGTGGTTAATAATGGCAAAAAATATAGTAAAAAGGTGGTGACATTGGATTTCTAAAGAACATAAATGGGTTAAAAGCAGCAAAAATTAGAGAGAAGTGGCAAAAAAAAATACAAAACTGGTTAAAGTGGCAAAAATGGGCACAAAAGAGTTAAAAGTGGATTAAAAACTGGCTGAAATGGATTAAAAGTGCAAAACGTTGGTGGAAATTAGTTGGAATGGGATAAAAATTGATATAAACAGGCAAAAATGGGTTTTCAATATTTTATATAATTTTTACATACATCAGGGCTATTTTCCTTCACACCTGTCTGTTTTAACACATTTTAAAGCAATAAAAAGGGTCATAATGATGCAGACTGTGACCATTCAGTGCTTAATTAATTGAAAAATACTGTGTTTATTTTACATTTCCTGAAAGTGGTGATTTTGGAGATGCAAGCTTTTGGGCCCGATGTCATTGACAGGGGTGTAGCTAAGGTCTTTAGGCCCCCAGAAATGATATTACACAGGACCCAAGCAACAAATGTTGGGTCATTTACAAATATCTATGCATTCTAATGTATTTTGAACCATAATATCCCCATCTATGAGAAATATTTTTACTATGGTTAAATTAAATGTACTTGCAGTAACTCGCAGCATATTTGGACAGTTTTATGGAAGGAGCAGGGCCCCCCTGTGTTATATTTTACTCTATATGATATGAATTTCAGTCAGTTGACCAATTTATTTGTTTGCTTTTGATTCAATAATGGCACCAATTCCTACGAAAAAAAAAATAATAACACAGTTTTTATTGCAGGCTTCTCAAGGGCCCCTCCCTACTGTGGGCCAGGGTAATACCCCCCCCCCCCCCCCCAACAGTCAACTCTGAGACCCTCATAAGGAGTAGCCATCATAATCACATCACATAAACTGTGCACAAGAGAAGCATTAGATATTTATTTCCATGGAAATATTTGTAAACTTCAACAATGAGTGCAGTGGATATAAAAGCATAACCTGACATCCAATCAAAACCAGAAACCAGAGGCAAAACAAATGTCACAAGGCATCTCACTGACTTTTTACTTCAGTGTGCAATCTCATTACTCTTTAAATTAAAAAATGTAGTACCCTTGATGGAACTATTTACATAATAATAATGATAATAATAATAATAATAATAATAATAATAATAATAATAATAATAATAATAATAATAATAATAATAATAATAATAACAACAACAATAATAATAATAATAATAGTATTAATAATAATAACAACAAAAATAATAGTAATAGTATTAACAACAACAATAATAGTATTAACAATAATAAAATAATAATAATAGTATTATTAATAATAATAATAATTTATAACAAAATAATAATAATTATTATTATAGTATTAATAATAATTATTATAAAATAATAATAAAATAATTATAGTATTAATAATAATAATAATAACAATAATAATAACAATAATTGTTATTATTATTATTATTATAGTATTAATAATAATAATAATAACAATAATAACAATAATAATAGCATTAACAATAATAATTATAATAATAGTATTAACAACAATAATAATAATCACAATAATAATAATAATAATTATAGTATTATTAATAATAATAATAATAATAATATAATAATAAAAGAGTTGTGAATAGGAGAAAAAGGAAAAGGACGTCAGAAGTCCTTTTGTCTTTACGAGCAGTTGTCTGGACAAAAGGCCTGGACGGCTCAGTGGCCGGCGGCTCCGAGCCGTCCAAGCCGGCAACGAGGTGAATCAAATTAACAAGGGAGGCAGCAGGACTCAGCACAGCCCTTCAGCTAGGGTCTGTTGCTTTGGTGATAGACAGAATCAATTAATAAGATATGAGGGGCCATGCAGCTCTGTCTCACCTGTGGTAATAGGAGGAGGACTTCAGCACTTTCCTCTTTAGAGCGTTTACTAGAAAAATCACAGCATGTTTTAAGGTGATGTTAATTATTTGACTTTGACTAAGCCTTATTTTCATTTCACACACAGTGACAGCTGGTATTTTGGCCAAATTAACCAGACCCCGACACTGGAATAAACGGTTATTTTTATTACTGAATCAGGTTTCACATATCAGTTTTTACAGAGAACATTCAGTGTGTTTCTGAGGAGCTGAAGGTTTTACTGGGATTTTACTACAGAAATAAGTCCTGTTTCCCCTTTCCTGTGAAGAGTTAATGATGTATGTACATGAACGCTTCAGCTCAGAGTCTTCACATGTTGGATAGTGTGGATCTGAGATTTATCACAAACTGTGGGTTTCTTACTCACCATTGTTTATTATAATTTAAAGTCAACTGTACTGCTTTAGGTGCACGTTGTCTGGTACATTGGTACGTCGTCATTTATAAAGCAACTCTGGGCAAATTTTCTTTGCTTTCCTCTCCTTTAATCCTGAGGGATGGATCACCAACCTGCGTTCATTTAAACTTTGTAGAATTTGTTTTTCCCCAAGTCTGAACTTAGAAAGGCTCCCAGGTTCTCTGCCCCTTTTGCTTGGCTCAGTGTGCAGACTGATTTTAACCTGCAGGACCCAGTGACTCTGAATGTTTTTAAGTCTTCAGGGAAAACTCTTGAATGCAAACTTGGGCAAAAATGGGTTAACTGTGGTAAAAATGAACTAAAAGAGGTGTAATAAGGGGTTGATAGAGGCAATAATGGGTCAACAGAGGCAACGATTGGCAGAAAGTAGCAAGAATTGGTTTAGAAGTGACAAAAACAGGCAGAAAAAAGGGATGAAAGGGTATAAAATAGACAAAATTGGATTTTAGGAGGCAAAAATGTGCTAAAATTGGCAAAATTGGTGTTAAAAAGTGATGAAAAAAGCTTAAAATTTGGTAAAATTAGAGTGAAGTGGGAACTGTGTTATTTAAAAAAACATTCTTAGTTTTTTAAGGCATCTGCTGACCCCCTCTCAGTGTCTGCCACTGTTTTAGCTGATTTTTTTTTCAATACTGCATTTTTTGTTTATTGAAACTGTTCAAGTCTGAGCATTTTTAATTTTTGAAGCTGTGTTGCTGCTCAGGTCTCCCTAGAAAAACAGATCTCTGGGTACTAACCTGGTTAAATAAAGGTTAAATATTTAGATTTTACTTTGTGAACTAGAAAAGCACTCTGAGAGTGCAGACCTCCACCATTAGCCCTATCTCCCAATAGTGAAGAATCCTTTAAAAATTTCCTGGATCCAGACGGTGATCCGGATCACTCCCAACATCTGATCAGTTCTTCCTTATGCCATTTCTGACATTTCCTGAAAATTTCATCAAAATCCGTCCATAACTTTTTGAGTTATGTTGCTAAAAAACAAACAAACCAACTAACTAACTAAAAAACCCCGCCGATCACATAACCTCCTTGTCGGAGGTAATAAGAGTGCACAAAAGTGCACAGAGAGAGAATCCTACTTGCATTTCTATTGAGGAACTTTATTTCCTGTTGTCACCTGCCTGGCACCTCAGTTGAGTCATATGTTCATCATAAATTGGACTGAAAGGAAACGGTGGTCCTGACTAGATTTAGACTTCTTTTTATCAGTATTAAGGGTTTGATTTCAGTCAGTACTGATATCTATACTGATGTTTGAATATGTATGTTAGACCTCAAACTTCTGTCATAAAACCTACTTTAAAGTTTAAGGATGAACAAAGAGGAAGACTTCAGCTGATGCAGGCATGTCGGTCCTGCCTAAAACTCCACAAACCTCTTTAACACAGCGCTGATGTGCGTGCACAGCTAATATGGACTGATATATTGGTTTTAGATATAACTGATAATTAACTTTTTGAGCTAAAACAGCTGATGATGATATTGAACTGATCATCCCATGTAAGAAGTACCACTACTTTAACATGACAGGTTATTCTGGCATTGCGGTCTCTTTTGTGATAGTAAGGTCATGACTGCCACCCATGATTTACCCTGGCCTTATTTTCACACTTTCCTCTTAACTAAAAAATGTGGTAGAGGTGACTGTGTGTGAGAAAGACAAGCCAAATACATTAAGAACATCCCATCCGTCAAATACAGACAGTAAGTAGATACGATACTGTCTGCAACTTTGAAGATGTCTGTGTGTTATTAAAGTGACGCAGTCAAAACACTGAAGTCCTGAGGGTTGTCTGTGTGGGTGTAAGTCTAAACTGATTAAAAATGGTTCACCAAACACAAAAACAGGGACAGAGGAGGGATCTGACCACACTGAGTCCACATCTGTGCTCATAAATCAGGACATGGAACTGAGGGTCAGTCTCATTTCTACTCCTTAACCTTTATCTTTGCCCCACCCCTTGCTTTTGTGCATTCACGTCAGGTAAAGGGGTGTCCCAATTCTCTTTGGAATCAAGGGCCAAAACCAAGGAGTATGATGAATTTCCCTCTATGCACTGTGTTCGACTGTAAAATGGCACAACAGACTACGAAGGAGGTAACCTGACATGCCAGATGGATTTGTTTCACACATTCATCTGGAAAACCATCGATAGACGGCGTTTGGGAAAGGAAAGAGGCTGTGAAAAAAAACCTCGGAGAGTGATTGGATGAATGTTCTGTCTGTCACATCTTTACAGGCCAATCAGAGCAACAAAACACATGACATACTAACAAGCTGCACCAGCGCCCCTACTGAAGGAGTAAACTCCATAAAAAAAACTGCAGAATGCGAACCATGGTGACTGTAGACATGTCAGTACACGACTTTTGTTCTTCTTGTAACGAAGAAATGTTGTCAAGTTCTGAGAAAACTGGCGTTTTAGCAGCATCCACGCTGATGTCTTCCGCCATACTTGCACTGGCCTCTTTTTGCTGCTTGCTTACGTCCAGCTGGAAAAATACTGCCCCTCGATGCTGATTGGTCCAGTCACTTTCTAACTGGACCCAAATGGTTCAGACGGCAGCTTTGCAAGATGGATTCACCAGTGAGAAACACGGAAACGGGCGACTCAGTCTGCTTTGCAAGGTTACGAAGGAGGCACATAGATATAAATATTTTTGGCAAAATGATTAGAGAAAACATAATAACTGTGTTTTCTCATATATCCAATTTTTAGCTGCAGGGGATGTGAGTTTATTGTATTTTCGGACGAAGGGGGAGGGCCAAGGGGTAGAAATGGGATTGACCCGAAGTAAACAAAGATATTAGAAGTACCTTTGAAAAACAGCCACATCTTGAATTGTTACTTGGAGAAAGGGCAGTGTTTTCTCCAGATTACAGCTTAAGTTTATTTGGAAAGAGATTGCTTTCAGACGCAGTTAGACAACTCTCCATATGTAGGAGGAATGACAATGTTTTTTCATGGAAATATAGGACAGTTCACGTTAATTTACCATCATTCTGTCTACTCTCTCTGCTTAAGAAACAATCAGAAATGTAGGCGAGGGCACAGATGTATGCGTCTGTGTTTGGCATGAGATGGTCACACAAATGCAGCCTGTAGACGTGACGTGTATAATTACAGTTTGACAATGTGCTTCAATGTGCAGATGGATCCCAAACCGCTTTTTTATCAGCTGAGAAAGGAAGCCATTCACACACTGAGCAGAGCACCGATGTGTGCTGTGTCTTGTGTTGAGCTTTGCGATGCATGCCTTTGCAGAGAAAGAGCTATATGTTGTTGACCTTCAGCTTTTAGTTCTTTCCCAGTATATCTCTGCCTATTTAGTGTGCTTTCTACACTCAAGGAACACTGTTGTTATGATGTGTTGAAGGCTTAAATGTAAATATGGACAGGTACAAAACACACACATAGTGGGCGGAGCAGCTGATGGCTTACTAGCCTGAAGGTTTATAAAACTATAACTTGAATCATGCATTTCTTCAGCTGAAAACAGAGAAATTCAATGGAAAACTGAAAATAAAGAAATGATGGTCAGCTATAATATCAGCATTATAATGTCTGTAGTTTGATATGTGTACTGTTCCTTTAACAGTAAAATGTTTTCAGGCCTCACTCATGATAAAGGTTTGTGCATAATACCCCTGAAAAGACCTCTGATCTTTAGATGTAATAGCTACTCTTGAAAAGCATGGCTTTTATGTTGCTGGATTTTCACATGTTGTTTCTAAATGCACCATTTAGCAGCTGATGTACAATGAATGTACATCACTGACATTTCCCAAACAATGCTCCGTGCTGCTATTAATAGGAGACTGACCTTTCATTCCTCCTCCTCACCGTCTCCATGAGATTGGACATAAAACCTGGAAGCAAAGACTGCTAACCAGGAGGGCAGAGAAGCAGAGAGGGATGGACTGGTGAGGATGTATGTAAACAATCACTTAGACTGTTTCTGTTGTAGACTGTACTGTGACTTTACATTGTATGTGACAGCACTCCTCTGTAGGCAATGTTCCTCTTCTTATACATTATTATTATAGAATTATGAATTCTCTTTTGAATACAGTGAAACATAAACACAAACCTGAAAATGTCTCCACTGAAAGATTTGCACATGCATGGCAATGCTCCTCTTCTAAACTACATAAAATGTATTTTTAATTGTCATTAAGCAGCCAATGGCACGCTTGTAGAAACATAAAATGGCAATGTGCTTGACGATTTTCCTAAGGTGTTTATTTCCTTTTATTATTGAGCGTGGATAGAGTCAGGAATTTGGTGGTGAGAGAGAGAAGGGAAAGGAGCCATAGGCCAGTCCTGAACCCGGTCCAAGGACAACGGTCTCTGTACCAGGGGCTCACAGACAAACCCATACCAGCACTCTGTGCACTTTCAAGAACAACGCTTTCCCTCATTAACCTTGCAAAGCAGAAGAAAATGCCTGTTTCCTTGTTTCTCACTGGTGAATCCATCTTGCAAAGCTCCCGTCTGAACCATTTGGGCCCGGTTAGAAAGTGACAGGACCAATCAGCGACGCGGGGCAGTACTTTCGGGCACAGCGGAGTCGTGACGTAAACATGCAGCAACAAGAGGCCGGTGAAATTATGGAGGAAGAGCTTAGCGTGGACGCTGCTGAAGCGCCAGCTTTATCAGAACTTGACGACATTTCTTCATTAAAATAAGAACAAAGAACAGCAGTGAGTTGTTTTCTTTTCAAAGATGACAAAAGTCATGTACTGACATGTCTACAGTCGCCATGGTTCATGTTATTCCTCGGTAGCTGCACACACACACACCTCGGTCTCAGCTACGTCACGTTTTCTTGCTCTAATTGGTCCATAAAGATGTGACGGACAGGACGTTTCATCCAATCACACTCCGAGTTTTTTCAAAGGCTGTGCCCTTTCCCAAATGCTTAGAATTGAAGGTTTTCCAGATGGATGTGTGAAACAAATCTATCTGGGGTGTCAGGGGTGTAAATCTGAGAGGGAAACTCTCGTAGTACAACTACAAGAAGTACTTACATATTTGCCACATTATTTTATTTGTTTCCAACATTTTCTATGACTTATTATGTATTAGATGTTGTTAACTTCACATTAATTTCTCTGGGAAGATCTTAAATCTCTCAGTTTGTGCTGTTTCAGGACATTATCTTGAACTTAGCCTCTATCATCTGGAGTTCCTGGTGTTAACTACCAGCCACGTTAAAGTCTCTGAGTCATCTGCCATATCTGATACACCATCATGTGTTATTGTTGACCCTTTGAATGCTGGTTGTTTGACAGGAGGTGGGTGTTTGTGTTTTTGTGTGTAGATAAGAGACAGATCTAGGCAGGGCTGCCCCTGGCCAAAGTAAGGCCCTAAGCTGACTGTGATATGAGCCCCCACCCATGAAATATTATTACAATAATAATAAATACAACATCTTTGTAATTTAACCTGCGTTAGATGCACATTAAAGACACCGTTCCTATTGTAATTGAGTCATCTTCAAAGAATATGTCCCACAGACCTGTGTCTTCCAGCAAAACTAATTTTTATCTGAAAAAGTCCCAAAAGTGATCATTGCTTTGAATGATCACTTTTCTTGTTGCAATAATAAAAACACAAATTTCCATCTGTCTTTTTGAAGGTAATCACTCTGGGTTTATCATTTTCATTATAACACTTATCCCACTTGTTTAGCTTTCTGTTTAACTGGGGTCTTCTCCTCAATATTAAACTAGCATAAACCAGCTAACCTTGCCCCCCCCCTCACACACACCCCTGCAACCCTCCCCTTCCCTCACACACAGCAGCTCATCCGTTTGGCTTCTTTCTCTTCCTCACTGTTTATCTGTTTCTGTGTTATCATCAGTATCCTTTCTTTTATTAAATCACCTTAAAATGTACGTTGTCTTCATTTTCACTCACGATCTGATTTTAAAACAGCTGGATAACAGGTGAAAGACACGATGAAAGTTTCTGTGCTGCAGATAGAGAGAGCGAGAGCAGATGGATCACGGATGGCACCGATCTCCAAAAATAGATATCTTTAGGGTTTATTTATTAATGTGTGACAGCCAGGTGAAGTTCATATACGTTACCTGGATTATATTTATCATGCAAACACTACACTGATGTTCAAAGAGAGAGAGAAGGAAAAAAACACTCAAAGTGAGGCCCCCCAGGGTGATGAGGCCCTACGCTCTATGAGTAGTCTGCATATAGGCAGGGGCGGGCCTGGATGTAGGTATGCATGACCAAATCCAGCTCCACCGCTAACCCATTAACGTTTGCCTGTAGGGGGCGATAAAGTAACTTCACAGCAATCAGAGCTAATGATTTCACCTGTCCTGTTAACATTTACTCATTTACATCTTCCATAAATACCAGTGATGAATACAAGAATCCAAACAAATCAGTGCTAATAAAATTTAAAACCAGAACACCAAAGAAAAACAATATGGAAACAAAACAGGAAAAATGTCCA